>NC_090933.1:500215414-500519713 GCF_040938575.1 Ambystoma mexicanum | reverse complement strand
TCTCATCTCTCTCCTCTCTCTCCACACAATACGTGTAACATTTTGTCTTCCATAGGACCATCCTGAGGCTAATTGCAGAGCTTGTAAGCTCTTCAAGGCCAAGGCACTCAAGGACCGCTAAAAGAAGCGCTGGGCCCACTACACCAGGCAGCTAGAGTCCATGGACGCAGTGTGATCCTTCAGCGATGGCAGCGACGCCGCCTTATCGGACGGCGAGGGCACAAGGGTGTCGTCGGGCACCCATGAGCAAGCCCCCGACCTTGGAGGACTGACCGGTGGTTCAGTTGTGGGGACAACACACATCTCTCACACTAAGCACACAAACCCCAGCCGAGATTCGACACGTATGTCAAGCGATCGGCAGAAAAAGGCATCTACAGAGCGGTCTGCCGAATCGGTGTCCTCTGGGCATTCCAGATCACGGTCGCTTCACGACCACACAGCAACCGTCCACGGGTGCTAAGGGTACCACATTACCTAAAGTTTTTGAGGGCCGGTCGTCGAAAGACGAATCCGACCTCTTCCCCCAAGTAGCACGTTCAACGTCTACTTCAGAGATTCAACTCCCGTCTTCCAAGACTTCTGAATCTCGTACCGCGTCGAAAACAACCTCCGAGTCTCGACGTCAGGCGTCGAAACAGTCAGAAAACCCTAAAGGCAGAGGGAATGATTCCTCTAGCCATGGGGAAGGGGAGAAATGGCAAAGAAGATCTCAGAACATCAAGTTCAAAAGGATCCTAAGTCTTTAGAAAAATCCAAAGTCCCTGACCGTCACCAAGACAAGAACTGCTCCTCCCACTACACAGGTTATGAGCATGGAGGAAGATAATGAGGATCCTGTAGTCATCCCTAGTTCCAAATTTTGGAGTTCTGATGACATTGATAGGGTAATGATAAGAATGTCATTTATGGCACACTTCTTTGAGAAAGACGCTAGTTATTTCCACAGCTATACCAGCACTCCAGCTACCTCGGCCTCTTCAGGGTCCAAGTCCTCTCAACCCTCTTCTAGAGACTCCGTTCTGAGGATCCAGCGCAGGGCTCATTTACTGACCTTTTGTTAATCGAACCTTACCAGCCAGAGTCCTACGGTGAAACAGACACTCACATGCTGGAAGAGCAGACAGGAGTTTCTTACTACGGGGACGATGAAGACCTGGAAGAGGAAGACGAGTTGGAGGCCTAGAGTCTTGACTCCCTATTCCCAAAGATCCCCCTATGAATGACTCACCGGTGGACATTCAAACTTTACTTAATGAGGTTTTAGCTAAAGCTGCAGCCCATTTTCAGATTGACACACAGATGTGAGGAGAGCAGTCCTCTACTACATGGACAAGACAAGACGCTAAGAAATACAGATCAACTGTTTGTCTCCGTAGCTCTAGGCAGAGAAGGAGATTGCGTCTCTAAAGGTGCCATCTCTAAATGGATAGTCAGATGTATCCAACTGTGCTACTCCCTTTCTGATAAGAGACTGCCTTTTACGCCAAAGGCCCACTCTACAAGAGGTACTGGTGCCACTCTGGCTTTCATTGCAAATGTTCCCCTTGACACCATTTGTAAAGCAGCTACATGGAGCTCTATTCACACCTTTACTCAGCACTACTGCATTGACACTCATTCCAAGACGGATACTCAAGTGGGACAAGCGGTTCTAAGACATTTGTTCGCTCATGACCCTTCTCACATCCCACCTCCTTCTTCTAACACTGCTCGCTAATCTATGCCAAGCATGTGATCTAAGCAGATTCCACAAGCCTCAGAAGGGATAAATTACTCACCGTAATTGTATTTCTGATGCTTGTATCTGCTAGATTCACATGCGCCCGCCCTTCCTCCCCTCTGAGAGAAGGTGCATGGATGCTTGTAGTCTTATCTTCTTATCTGCTTGGATTCTCTGTACTCCCGCTACTCCTCATGCTACCTCATGTCAGAAAGAATACATCTGAGGGTCCAACATGCGTGAGGGATCATGGGTACAGTGGACGTCACACTAGGGATAGTATTACTGGCACGCTCTAATATATATATATATATATATGATGCATTACTCACCGTAATCGTATTTCTGATGCTTGTATCTGCTTAGATTCACAGTTGCATAGGCAACATCTAGTGGAAGTTGCAGAGTATTAGTTTGTTTTTCGAAACTTGAAAAGGGATGTCGAACTAGGGCGTGCCAGTAATACTATCCCTAGCGTGACGTCCACTGTATCCATGGTCCTTCACGTGTCTCGGTCCCTCAGATTGTTTTTGTTCCGCTATTGTGAGCGGACGCCTCTCGCAGAGTTCAATTTCGGCTAACTCCATTTGCTTATGATAAGTTAAAAATAGTTTACTCTTTCTGTCCTTTTCCTTCTGACTTCGACAAATTCTCGACGCTGTGGAAAAGACAAGACAGCGCCGTTGGACGAATTCAAGATTCGACTGGCCCTTTTAGCCTTGGAAGGCCCACCGGCCCTAGGCCCTTAAAGTAGGGAGAGTGGAGGGGGGGCGCGGTCATTTTACACTGCATTTTCCCACCCATTCCCTTTATCGCCTGTCAACCCTTCCCAAACATGGATAGAACACAAATTTAAGTTCTGCCCCACTTGTAATAAAAATATGTCTGTGGATCGACAGAGTGTGTAACTTGTCTGAACCACGACGAGGGGCATTGTCGAGCCTGCAAGCTCTTCAAACCAAAGACTCTTAAAGATCGTAGGACCAAGCGCTGGACCCATCACGTAATGCAGGCCGAGGCCACCATTGACGTGGAGAAAGCTTCCAGTGACTGCAGTGTAGCCGCCTTTTCAGACGGCGAGGGCGACTGGGAATAGTCTAGTTCCCAAGTGCATGCCCCCGACCCCAAGAGACTACATCGACCGAATGCCGAAACGTCGGCAGACAAGGCAGAGGTCCATCCCACTTCGAGAGTCGACATCACTCGTTGAAATCGGCTGTGGGGTCAAAAAACACTGATTTGTCGCACCTTGTTAAGAAACATGTCCCTGAGAGCCTCCTAAAGGCTACTCATTGCAAAAAACACTCCTCCAAGAATGCTAATCATAAAGACAAGTCCCATAAGGATAAATCCCTTTCTAAGGAATCAATACCTGTCCCACAAAAGGATGATTCCTTGGCTGAAGCCTTACAAGATCGGGGCCTATCCACACCTACACCCTTAGTACAAGTTCCTGCTCCCCAGTTGCCTGGGGTCCTCCCCAGTTTAGCACTATGGACTGCGGAGGACATAGGGTAATGACACGAATTACATTTATGGCCAATTTCTTCACAAAAAAACCTCACTCATTTGAAAACTTTCAAATTACACCTCCTACTACTGCGTTGTCAGGAATCCTGGATCGCGAGGAGTATGAATACCTCTGTCCCCAAGTCACTATCATCAAAATACCAATTTACTCCCTGTTTGAGGATTGGGGCCACAGGTGACAGGAACCTCTGGTTGGCTGCTGAAAAGGAATGTGGCAGGTTAGGCGAGTATAGAACAGAGTATGGGCGATTATGTAGCAAGAGACTTAAGCACCTACCAGAGCCAGATGATGGGCGGGGCTAGGAGGAATTCTGGGGTAGTGTTAGTAGATACCTGTTCCCTCAGTGAGCCAAGCTGATGGGACGAAAGCACTGGAAGCACCTGGTGAAATCCGAACAAAGTTCACTGTGGTGGTCTGAAATCCAGAGAAGTCTGTGAGCACAATCCGAGTAACTGAAGTAACCAAGGGAAATCCGAAGCAGTCCGTAATTCATTCATTCCGAGTTCTAGCTAGCCAAATATAAACAAAATGCGTGGTACAATGGATGCAGCAATAGAAGTCCAGAAATTGTAGTCGTAATCACCAGTAGAACCATAAGAGCACGAGAAGACAAACGCCGTATAAACGCAGCTGAGAAGCGCGGTCCGGCGGATTCACAGCTGATTTATGCGGTGGCGATGATTCTAGTGTCACGTGAGCCTGCGGCGTGCGTGACGTGACGGTTGCCTTCCTTTGGTACGTGCAGGTCCGATGCCATTGAACATGGTTGTGGACGTGACAATGCTTGAGACAATGTGTCACGTGATTGCATCAGTGAGGCCAGTGTTTGCTTCCTGCGTCGCGTTACCAAGGCAGTGCCTCTGTTCAAGCGCGGGTATGTACGCAGGGAAGTTGCCACCTGTGATACAGGCTATGTGCTTTCCAGTAAGGATTATTCAGTTTGTCCACACGCTTCTTTGCGAACCGAGGGAACAGGTCATGGGTGAAAGTGTTTGTTTCTCAAGGGAGCTAGGGGAAGCACTTGAGTAGGCCTGTGAGAATGTGTGCATGACATGCGTTTCCAGCTCTCGGACCCTAGCTTTAGGCTCCCAGTCCCCATCAAAGAGGTGTCGTCCAGCAGAGCTATATAATGTTCATTCAGACATTGATGGTGATAATAAGGACTTACCAGCATTCCGATCACTATAATAATGGTGATGAAGAGGCAGAGGTGTAAACCATGGCCTCGCCAATTCCACAAGATTCCCCAGTGCCTGATTCGCCAGAGAATAATCAGCTGCTCCACAATGACATTTTAATCAAAGCAGCTGAGCATTTTGGTATACAGACACAAGAAACTCAGCAAGACAAGGACTTTGTGGAGGATAATTTAGGAGACAAAAAAGCTGCCACCCAATTCATCCCAATTTTAAAATCTGTCCAGAGAAGAATCCATCCTTCATTGGAAACACCCAATCAAACATGGGCAATAAACCAGCGGGTAGAAAAACATTTCCGCCCAGCGCTGTCTGACCCTCTGTATATCAGGGGCTAGATTAAGCCGGATTCACTCTTTGTCACAACTACTCGAAAGAGGGCAGGTACACCACGAGCCTCTTCAGAGGCTCCCCCAGACAAGGTGACCAAGAAGCTCTATCCCATGGGAAGAAAGGGAGCAACTTCAGCAGCGTTTCAAACTAGAATCGGCATCCACACCGTTGGCAAGCTATGATTGCCATAAATGGGATGAAATAACTACCCTAATTGACTCTGCCCCAGAGCCTTTAAAGTCTAAACTTGCCTCGTAGCAGCGGAAGGCAAAGCTACTGCCAGCTGCATTCTCAAGAATAACCTTGACGCTGCAGATAATGCGGGCCATATTATCGCAGAAGGAACCATAATCAAGCGGCACGCTTGGCTGTGCCAGTCTGGCATTAAGCTTCAGACCCAAGCAACGTTACTTAACATGCCAGTGGAACCGACCATCTTATTCGGCAAAGCATTAGAGGACGTCCTGAAGTCCGCCAAGGAGAAATACGACACCCTAAAATCCCTCCGGCAACTAACAAACAAAGAACCTGCCCAGAGGGGCGAGAACAATTTTGGCCATTTTCATGGGCGAAATTCCCAAAGAGGCTCCGGATACGGACAAGGTCAAAATTCTTCCTGGAATAATAACCAAGGTAGAGCGTCCCAGGGGTTACCAGAGAGGCCGGCGCAGATCACGCAGCCGGGGGAGATCCTCCACATCTAGAGGGTGAGGAACACCTCCCAAACAATGACAGCCCGCTACAGGTCCTCTCCCAGGCCTCCCCACTAGGGGGATGGATTTCACACTTCACCCACGCATGGGAGGGAATACCCACGTACAAGTGGGTGCTATCGACAGTAGCGGGAGGTTATTGTTTAGAGCTCCTCCAAGAACCATCAAACCATCCCCAGAGAAAGACAACAAAGGAAGAACAACTCCTCCTTCTCAAAGAGGTCAATGCGCTGATTCTCAAGGACGCCATAAAGATTGTGCCGTCCAATGAGGTAAACAAGGGTATTTATTCAACCTACTTCCTTGCGCCAAAGAAAGATCTGACCGTGGGCCCGGTGTCGGACTTACGCCCTGCAAACACTTATGTCAAGCCACAAAAATTTCGCATGACAAGGCTACAAGAGGTAATCCCCCTGCTAAAACAGGGGGGGGGGGATTACATGGCAACACTGGCTATGAAAGATGCCTATTTTTATATTTCAATGTTCACAACTCACCACCTTCTCCTAACACTGCTCACTAATCTATGCATAGCATGTGACCCAAGTAGATTCCACAAGCCTCAAAAGGGATACATTATTCGCCGTAATCGTATTTTTGATGCTTGTTTCTGCTTAGATTCACATGCGCCCACCCTTCCTCCCCTGAGAGAAGGTGCATAGATGTTATATGAGCTTTTCTGTTATTGATCTGCTTGGATACACCTGTACTCATGCTACATTTCATGCTACCTCATGTCAGAAACAAAACAATCTGAGGGACCTCGACGCGTGAAGGACCATGGGTACAGTGGACGTCACAATAGGGATAGTATTACTGGCACGCCCTGTCGACGTCCCTTTTTCGAGCTTCCACTAGATTTCGGCCTATACATAGCATGTGAATCTAAGCAGATGCAAGCATCAGAAATAAGATTACGGTGATTCTGAGGCGTGTGGAATCTGCTTAGATCACATGCTGTGCATAGGCTGACATCTAGTGTAAGCTGCGGAGTATAACAGTTGTTGTTTTCCAAACTCGAAAAGGGATGTCGACAGGGCGTCCCAGTAATACAATCCCTAGTGTGACGTCCATTGTACCCATGATCCCTCACGCACTAGGTCACTTAGATTGTTTTTTTCCGCCATGCTAGACTGACGCGTATAGCGGAGTCCCTTTCGGCGATAAGCCATTCACTTTATACAATTAGGATAGTTTTTCTTTCTATCCTTTCATCGACTGCCAAAACCTCACGCCGGTGAAAGAAAAATTAAACTGCCCATCGGAGACCATCGCGACGGACCGTACGGCCTTGGAAGGCCACCCCAGGCCTCGGCCCACACAGTAGGGAGAGGGGGAAGGCCATTTTAGAATGTATATTCTCCCCTTCCTACACTTTGTTTGCCCAGCTGCCATTTCCATAACCCATAATCATGGAAAATACACCATTTAAATTTTGCCCTAAGTGTAATCGTAAATTCCCCTGGGTCGACAAACACTTAGTTTGCAATTTGTGTCTCCCGAGAGACCACGTCGAAACGTCTTGAGCGTGCAGGCTCTTCAAGCCTAAGACTTTAAAGGACTGCTCCACCAAACGCTGGGCCCACTAAGCCAGGCAACTGGAGGCCATTGAGATAGAGGGAGCCTTTAGCGATGGCAGCGATGCCGCACTTTCGGACGGCGACGGAGCAGCTTCGGCTACTCGAGCGCAGACCCCGACCCCGTAGGACAGGCCATCGGCCATGTTGTGGGGACTACAACCGCCGGCGGCAGCGCTACAAAAGCACACACCACAATGCACATAATCCCCAGTCGACATTCGGCAGATGACTCGAATACTCGACAATGTTCGACCCACCCTGTGAAAGGTCCGCAGAGTCCCGGTCATCTGGGCAATCTTGTTCATGATCGCCACACGACTGGGTCAACCGTCAAGACTGCAAGGGTTTTGCACGAAAAACTCCTTCCGAAGGCCGATCATCCACGGACGAAGCCTTGGCTCCCACACCCGAAGTTTGACATTCTTCGTCTGATAAAACGGCAAGTCCTCTAAGACCCCTCATAGGGACAAGACTCGTACTAGGGACAAGTCATCACAAAAGGGAATATTGTCCAAGCCCATAGAGAAACACAAAGAGACTAGGCTACCTCCCACTGATGAGGATATGGTTATTTCCACTCAACCTATTGTAATCCCAAGTTCGAAGGAATGGTCTTCGCAAGATATCAATAGTTATGCAAAGAATGACCTTCATGGTGAAATTTTTATGAAAAGATCCCAGATTTCTTTCAAAGTTTTCACTTCACTCCTCCCACCTCAGCTCCTTCAGGCTCTCAAGCCTCTTGTCTTACCCTCTCAACCCCCTGCTAAGAGGTCTCGCTCTAATGCCCCTGTACAAAGCAAGGTTCTAGATCTATATGACCCTGAAATTTATCCAGAAGACCAAGATGACCTTTAATTTGTGGAAACATCTGACCCTCGACTTATTGAAGAGGAAACAGATTAACTTTATTATGGGGATGATAAAGACCCAGATGAAGACCAGGAGGTCCATATATTCTCCTATTAATCAAGACCCCCCTACCCCCAGTGGTAGATTCCCCTGTCGCCAATCAACCCCTCCTCAATGAAGTATTAGAGAAAGCGGCGGAACACTTCCTTTTTGAGACACAAGAGGTACAGGAAGATGTAGACAGTAGGTCAGTTTATCCCAATGCTAAAATCGGTACAACGCAGAATACAACCTTCCTTAGAGGCTCCCGATCTCACACAGGCCGTTAACCCACGTGTGGAAAAGCTGTTTAGGCCTGCAGCTGCATTATACCCCTTATACATAAGAGGCCAATTGAAATCAGACTCATTGGTTGTCACCACCACAAGAAAAAGAGCAGGCACGCTCCTTGCTTCCTCCGATGCACCACCGGATAAGGAAAGCAAGAAGATAGATGCAAGGGTAGAAAGGTTGCCTCTTCTGCGGCCTACCAGACGAGAATAGCCAACAGCGCTACCCTTTTGGCACGTTAGAACTGCCATAAGTGGGAGGATGTTTCTAAGTTACTTTCGTCTGCCCCGGAGCCACTTAAATCACAACTAGCTCAAGTGGCAGCAGGCGGAAGGGGCATGTCTACTTGTCTCCTCGTAAAATTTCATGCAGCGGACAATGCCGGGAGAGTCATTGCAGAGGGGACTATTATAAACAGGCATGCATGGGTTCGCCAGTCAGGCTTTAGGCCAGTAACACAAGCCACTCTGATAAATATGCCAGTGGAACCTAATGTGCTCTTCAGCAAGGCTGTAGAAGACTTGCTCAAAACAGCAAAGGATGAGTATGACACTGTAAAATCTTTAGGTCAGCTCAGAAACAAGCCTACTGGTCAAAGGGGTAACAGTAATTTTCGCCGTTTTCAGGGCCAGAATTCACATAAAGGATCTGGCTACAGTCAAGGTCATCAATCAAGGACAAGCCTTCCAAGGCTATCCACGAGGACAATGCAGAGGTCGTGGTGGTCGGGGCAGAGGCCCAGCTCGAGGTGGCATCCCACCTCAGAGCAAGTGACATTCCGCTCCAGGTACTCTAACATGTATCTCCAGTCGGAGGACGTATTTCCAACTTCACCCACGCATGGGAGGGTATCACCTTGAACATATGGGTGCTGTCCACGGTAGCAAGGGGCTACTGCATAGAACTACTCCAACGTCCTCACAACCACCCTCCACGACAGAGTACAGTCGCAGGAACATCAGAAAATCCTCCTCGAGGAGAGCGCAAATCTATCAAAGGACACCATAAGTTCGTCCCAGCAAATCGGGTAAACGGGGGTATTTATTCAACCTACTTCCTTGTGCCAAAGAAAGATCTCACAATGCGCCCAGTATTAGATTTGCACCCCGCAAAAAAGTATGTCAAGCCACAAAAGTTCTGCATGACTATGCTACAAGAGGTAATTCCCCTACTAAAAAAGGGGATTACATGGCAACACTGGATGTGAAAGATGCCTATTTTCATATTTCAATGTTCCCAGCGCACAAAAGATTCTTGCGTTTCAAGATAGCGAACCAGCACTACCAATTCAAGGTGCTTCCCTTCGGAATAGCCTCGGCTCCAAGGCTATTCACCAAGGAACTGGTGGTGGTGGCAGCGCACCTGCGCAGGGAAGCAATCCCAGTGTACCCTTACCTGGACTGGCTTATTACAGGGGAGTCCTCCCCCCCGCCCTCCCCTAATTTGCAGACAAAACATCCAAAGACCCATCAACCTCCTCTTTTAATTGGGCTTCTCCATCAATGAGAAAAAGTCAAGCCACGTGCCAAGGACCTCCAAACAGTTCCTAGGAACTGTCCTAAATACTCAAGAAGGGTTGGCCTTTCCGTCGGAGGAAAGAATTCGAAATTTGTTGCTGCAAATGCCTCAATATCAAGCCGGTCGCCAAATAAGGGCGCACAAAGCAATGCGTTAGCTAGGCATGATGGTGTCTTGCAATTTCCTGGTTCCCCACAAGTGCCTGCGCATGCGACCCATGCAGGAGTGGTTGGCGAAACCCAACTTGCCACACGCCTATATACTTTGTCCAACCCCTTATGCTGAAATATGCCTTTAAGAGATTTATGATCCGTTCTCATAACGAAATCAGTACCCCATAGGAAATTCCTGAACCACTCACCCGCTCGATGGTACACCAACGCTCCGTTTTTAAAAACTGAATCATTATTTTCTGCCCCTCCTTAAACCTCTTGTAGCATGGGCAATTATCTCCTCCTCTTCTGGATTTTTCACTTGCGATAGCATCGCACCAATAAAATTGTCACTAGCATCTACTGTAATCGCGCTCCTATGTGCATCGAAACTCTTCAGAGGGCGAGCTAAATCAATTTCCTCCTTTATTGTGTTGAACTCCTCCTTGCATGTTCCATTCCAAATGCATTCCTCCCCTTTCTTTAGTAACTTTCTCATTTTACCAACTTTGCCTGCATCATTGTTCACACATTTCTGGTAGAATTCCATAATACCCAAAAATGAACGTAGTTCACTCTTCAACTTTGGCCTTTCCACATCCTTTATGGCACTCACTATACTACTCTTTGGTTTCACTCTATACACTTGACACCTCATGACCAAGATACTCAACCCTGTTCACTTTAAACATACTCCTCCCTCAATGCTATTCCTCTAGATTCCAGAACCCTCAGAACTTCATCTAAAATCCTGTCATGTTCACTATGTCTCACCACACAGCAGCCTGTCATCCTGGAAACAGAACACACCTCTCATCCCTTTGAAAAGTCTGTCCATTACTTTCTGGGAAACGGAAGATGCTGAAATGAGACCAAAGGGCATCCTTCGGAACTGGAACACTCCCTCATGCGTAATAAACGCAGTACATTTTCTACACCCTTCCTCAAATTCAACTTGATGATGGGCTGAAGCCATGTCCGTTTTAGAAAATGCACACCCTTGGCCAAAAATGGCCAACATTTCCCCCATATTGGGTAAAGCATGTTCATCAATTATTACTCACCTATTCAGTTCACGTGGTTTCACACATAACCGCAAATCACCAGATGATTTCTTCACTACAACTAAAGGAGATGTCCACTCAACTCCACCAGCTCCTTCAATAATGCCTATTAGCAACAAATTACCCCATTCCTTTTTGACCCCATCTCTCAAAGCTAGGAGAATGGCCCGTAATTTCTCTGTAACCGGGGCACTTCCTTTAATTTTATTTGATGTCTCATACCTTTCTCGCACACTGTGGAACCCACGTGTAAGACCTGGTCATCAGTATTTGGGTCCAACCTTATCAGTCTTTTTTTGATCACGCCATACCAGGAATCATCCTTTCCTTGTTCACATACACGGTCCCTTGTGCATACCTCCCTTTGAATCCAATTTTCACTTCAAAGTATCCTATCAGCTCAATCTTGTTCTGGTTGTACCCTCCAGGGTTGACATCTTGTTCTATCATATTCCGAACATCCCCTTCCCGAGGGGAGCCCCAGAAGAAGAGGGGGAGCAGTGCCCCAGAAGAAAAAGGTGCTGTGTCCCAGTAGATGACCCAGGGTCAAGAAGGAGGGGGAGTTGCAGCCCATCTGGTGCCAGGGCGAGAAATCCAAAGTGAGCAATGCATAAGCCCCAGTTAGCTGGACTGGAAAAGGGGCAGGCATCAGATCCAAGGAATTAAACCCCAGAAGACAGGAACAGAATGATGCCATATAGCCACCAGGGCTGCCGACTGTGCTTTGTGAGTGGTGTTTGCAATGACAGCTGGAGCTCTCAAGGGCTCGGCGGCCTTTGAAGAACTGGCGACGTCATGTTACTCGCAGAGGGAGAGGGTGATCCTTCTGAACGCGCTGTGCATTGCGTTCCATGGGTGCAAATGGCCAGTGCAACATGCGTAGCAGAGCATAGGTCAGTTCAGCAAGAGTGGCTGTTGGAGAGACAGAGCTCCACTATGCTCTGCAGTGACAAAAGCAATGATGACGCCAGAAGAACTGCGGTGAGGGACGGCAAACGAGTAGAATGCTGAGGATATTGACATGTGTGTCTTTTTTCTGCGTGCGTCGGCCTGCAGAGGTGTTTCATGTGAAGCGGGCCGTGTTAAAGTAAGGAACCTTATGGAGTATGACGATTTCATGCTGTGTAAGTACGGAAAGGCTGAAGAGTAGTTTGGATAATGTTACGCTCCATGGCACAGCTCCGTCCTGCTGAATAAAGGTGGCAGCGCACTTCTAGTGTTCTAGAACTGCAGCGTTCCAAGTGGGTGAAATGTATTTTATGAAAATGGTATGGGACCTGCCGACCTTGCTAGAAGGGCAACGTGGAAGTTCAAGGTACTGTGACTGGGCTAACGGCAGCACAGGATGAATTATACTGTTGCAGCATTCTAATTGCAGAGCATGAATAAAGGAATTTTATTTTCTTTGTTCATATGTAACGTGATGTGAAATGAGTCACACACCAATGCTAGTAAGAAGAGGCGTCCATTGCTTGTTAGTTAGGTTTCAACTTGGCAGGATGAAATCTCGTTAAATTGATTCTATCATTATGTCAAATAACATTGCGTGACCAGGTGTGCAATGCTTACATAAATAGTACTGTTGTGACATGGTATGGTTATAGTGCATGGCAGGAAGGCAAAGCATTAGTAGTGGCCTTAAAGTTGTCGCGTTAGAGCTGTGAAAAGCTATGGACTTTAGGTTTAATGCTTGTGAGAGCAATGGATTTTTAGGGGTTAAGTTCAAATGTGCCCTATGATAGATCAAGATTGCGTTGGACTTTTAGGGTATGGTAGAAATCCATAATTCTGATGTTTGTTAATCTGCTTAGAATCACATGCTGTGCATAGGTCCGACATCCAGTGGTCACTGCGGAGTATTGCATTTTGTTTTTCGTAGTCGAAAAGGGGACGTCGACAAGGCGTGTCTGTAACACTATCCCTATAGTGACGTGCGTTGTACCCACAATCCCTCACGCGTCGAGGTCCCTCAGATTGTTTTTTTCCGCCCAGTTTCTGGTCGCCTTTCGCGGAGCTCCTAGAGAGACATTGCTATACTTACCACGGACCTCGGTCCTTTTGTCATAACTTAATATACTGGTAACGATCCCTCCCCCTCGACGTTAGCTGTGAAGCTGTTTCTCCGCCGAACTATTTTCGACGGAGAGGAAGAGCGGAGGAGATCCTTCGGCGCTGCCGAACACGTGGCCTGGCCTCGACGGCCAACTTACAGTAGGGAGAGTGGGGGTTAGAACTTTGTCTCTTCTCTTTGAGAATGTCTTTCTTTCTCCCTTTTCTTTCCCTTGGGGTTATTATCGCCAGCTATTATTGCCTCAGCTATGGAGAGGACACCATTTAAGTTTTGCCCACGCTGCAGGGGCAAATATACTTGGAAAGATAAGCACAAGCTCTGTAATCGTTGCTTACCCCTCGATCACATAGAGAACAGCTGCGCAGCCTGCAAGCTCTTAAAACCCAGGACTCTTAAAGAACGTAGGGTTAAGAGGTGGGCAGACTACGCGATGTCGAAGTCAGTTTCCTCACCCGCTGCCGCTGTTACTGAAAGTGACGAGGAGTGCGATAACTCGACGTCCGTTACGGAAGTCATGAACCCCCAGAAGGAGCGCTCACGCTCCTCGTCGTCCGTCCCCGGCCCCGACGGGCTCGGCTCACGCCCTGCTTATGGGGATGAACACCCCGGCGACAAGGACGCACACAGACCCCATAAGGCTAAACACACTACCCACGGCTCTTCTTCGTCGAGAACGAAGGATCCATCAGCGCCGAAGGGGACGCAGGGCACTCCGGCGTCTACCGCAGACCGTAAAGGTCACAAGCCCCACCCGCAAACGCAGCCGCGACCAGCGATTGGGCTTCCATCTAACACGGGCGCTACCCCAAAAACATCCGACGCAACGCTCCATAGAGCGACCGTCGAGGTACAACGCGCAACGCACACAACGTCGACACCAAAGCCCTCGACGGACAAAATCGTGGCCGAGAGCCTAGCGAGAATTGTCGCCGAAGACGAACGTACGCGGACGACGAAACAAACGTCGAATACCGCGTCGAAAAAACACAAAAGTAGCCAGGAACTGCCCCTTTCTCCAAAGGACGCTTCCGAACTACCTGAAGGCTTTTCAGAAGGAGACGGGAACCTCTCGTCGACGCTGTGGGAGCGTTCGAAACGATTCGAAGGCGAAAACACTAATTTTCCCCCTCTAGACCCTTGAAAGACTCCATTCTTGCATGGAGAAAATGGAAAGGTTTCTAGGAAACCAAGACCCACCCACTCACAAAAGACAAAGAGAATGGCCACAGGATGACCCTAGAGTCAAGATTCCTAGGCTGGTTGACCTCACTGAGGAGGAGCAATACCTCCAAGAAGATGAGGAGTGTTTGGGTGGAGAAGAAGAGGTAGAACTTGAGCAAGAGGGGTTCGAAGAAGATCCTTACACCACTCCTACAGGGTTTGAAGAGGATACAGCTACCTCGCAGCCCTGGCATTCACCGTCAGTGCAGCCTTGGCAATCCCCATCAGTACATTCAGACCCTGATGCCTTTCTCCCTTCTCCTCTCAAGGATTCACATGGGAACTCCTCTCCCATAGATGACCAACCTTCCCTCAATGCACTATTGCGCAAGGCAGCAGCGCATTTTGAGATTGATACAGGGGAAACTCTTCCAGACATCGACTTTGTAGAAAAAGTCATCAAAGAAAAAGCCCCTGTTAGCCAATCTATTCCTCTCCTGGCTTCTATTAAAAGAAGAATTTCTCCTTCCCTTACTAACCCAGCTCTAGTAAGAGGGGTCAACCCTAGAATAGAAAAGCTCTTCAGCCCTTCATCCTCTGACCCTTTATACATCAGAGGACACTCTATTCCGGACTCCCTTGTGGTTACCAACACAAGAAAAAGAGCAGGGGTGCCACTATCCACTAGTGAAGCACCTCCAGACAAAGAAGGCAAAAAACTCTACGCACTGGGGAAGAGAATCACGACCTCCGCCGCCTTCTCCACTAGAATTGCTAATAACAACTCACTTTTAGCTAGCTACGCAGATGCACAGTGGAACAAGCTGCGCAGCGAAGCAGAGGAAGCACCTGAACCTCTGCGTTCTCGCCTGCTAGCTATAATATCAGAGGGCACACTGGTAAACCAGGGCATCGTTAAAAACTCCCTAGATGCCGCTGAGACGGCTGGCCGCTCCCTAGTGCAGGGAATACTTCTCAAGCGCCACGTTTGGCTACGCAATTCAGGTTTTAAGCCCGAAACCCAAGCCTCCCTAACAACAACAATATTACTCTGGCTCCAACTGGCCCACCAACCAGGGTAACACCCAGTTCAGTCAAAGAGGCCAACGCCGTGGCAAAGGAAGAGGTCGTGGCTCCAGCCCCAGAGGTTCCACGCCCAATACCAGCAAATGACCCGAAAATTCGGGTCCCCTCCCATGCATCACCGGTCGGGGGCCGGCTAACATCGTTCCTTTCAGCATGGGAGGGAATCACGTCAGACCGTTGGGTATTATCCACCATAGCCCACGGATACTGCATCGAGTTCAACGGTTCCCCGAAGTACAAACCCCCACGGAACCGGCGCATGACACCGCAACACCTCTCCATTCTTCTTCAAGAGGTGGAAGAACTACTGAAGAAAGAAGCTATAGAGCCCGTCCCCCTATCACAGGTAACAGAAGGTATTTATTCAGTGTACTTCCTTGTACCCAAAAAGGACTTAACCATGCGCCCTGTATTAGATCTGCGCCCAGCGAACATATTTGTCAAACCCCAAAAGTTTCGTATGGTGACCTTACAGGAGGTAATCCCACTGTTATCACAAGGGGATTACATGACAACACTGGACATGAAAGATGCATACTTTCATATTTTAATGTTGACATCGCACAGAAAATACCTCAGGTTCAAAATAGAGGACAAACACTACCAGTTCAGAGTACTACCCTTCGGGATAGCATCTGCACCAAGGGTATTCACGAAAGTACTGGCAGTGGCAGCGGCCCACCTGCGCAGATTATCCATCCCGGTATACCCTTACCTCGACGACTGGCTCATAACAGGGGATTCTTACGAAACATGCTTCTCCAATACCCAAAAGACCGTAGACCTTTTGTCCCAACTGGGCTTCTCCATCAACGAAAAGAAGTCCAGCTTAGACCCCAGCCAAACCAAACAATTCCTAGGGGCTCTAATTCGAACAAGGGACGGCCTCGTATTCCCCTCCAACGAGAGGGTCCAAAACATGCTGTTTCAAATTCCCCATTATGTAGCAGGCCGAGAGGTGACGGTACGCAAAGCAATGCGCTTGCTAGGGATGATGGCGTCATGTATTTATTTGGTACCTCACGCGCGCCTGCGCATGCGCCCAATGCAAGAGTGGCTCTACAGCCAGTGGTGTCAGGCCAGCGGACAATGGGACGATCTAGTGGTGGTCTCGCAGGCCTTGGTTCTCTCGCTACGGTGGTGGACAAAAGAAAACCTGTTATTAGGGAAAACTTTTGCCACACCCGCAGTGGAAGCCACTCTAACCACAGACGCATCCCTTACAGGATGGGGGGCTCACCTATCCCATCAAACGGCACACGGAGTGTGGACTCCGAGTTTAGCATCCAAGCATATAAACCTGCTGGAACTACTAGCGGTGTTCAAAGCACTGAAAGCCTTTCAGGAACACTTACAAGGAAAGACAGTGATGGTCCTCACAGACAGCACCACAGCCATGTACTACCTCAACAAGCAAGGGGGCACTCACTCTCCAGGACTGTCCAAGCTGTCCCAGAATATATGGAAGTGGGCTCTCAAACACAACATGTTCCTACTAGCACAACATGTACCAGGGGAACTCAATCTGCTAGCAGACAAACTCAGCAGAGACTTCCCCCTGCCCGAAGAGTACGAATGGCAATTGCACGAAGACATCGTCTTAGACATCTTCACGCAATGGGGATTCCCGGAAATAGACCTGTTCGCAACCCTGGAGAACTCACAATGCCAAAGTTACGCCTCCAGGTACCCCCAGAACCAGTCCAAGGGGAACGGTCTGTTGATTCAATGGTCAGGGAAATTTGTTTACGCCTTTCCCCCGACTCCCCTTCTCAACAAAGTGGTGCACAAGATGCACCAGGAGCAGGTTACCATGATACTAGTGGCCCCAATGTGGGCACGGCAACCTTGGTTCGCTCACTTGATGGAGATGTCCCTATCTCCCCCAGTGAAACTTCCCTGCCCGTACAACATGCTGTCACAAGACAAGGGCAGGACACTGCATCCATGCCCTCAGACCATGAACTTAGCAGCCTGGCTCCTGAGATCATAGAATTTGGACATTTACAACTCCCACAGAGATGTATGGACATCCTCAGGGAAGCCAGAAAACCTAATACTCGACACTGCTATTCTAGCAAATGGAAAAGATTCGTTATCTGGTGTAGAGGTACTAGCATCAACCCAGTTGACTGCTCTCCTACTGACATTATTCTATACTTGACCCATTTACTGGATTCAGGTTTAGTATTCAATTCCATTAAAGTCCACCTAGCGGCACTTTCTGCATACACCACTTCCCAACTTAAAGTGTCGTGGTGGAAGATACCAGTTATCAAAGCCTTCATGGAGGGGGTAAAAAGGATACACCCTCCGATAGCTAACCCAGCTCCCGGATGGGACTTAAATGTGGTACTTTCCAGACTCATGGGCCCTCCCTTCGAACCCATGCACAAGGCAACTCTTAAAGATATCACCCTTAAGACTGCTTTCCTAATAGCTATCACCTCCATTAGGAGAGTAAGTGAACTACAGGCTCTTTCTGTACTAGACCCCTTTGTAACAGTTCACAAGAATAAAGTGGTTCTACGCACACACCCAAGGTTTGCACCTAAATTCATCTCGAAATTTCATGTAAACCAAACTATAGAACTACCAACGTTCTTTCAAAACCCTTCCAGCTCGGGAGAAAAAAGTCTGCATACACTAGATGTACGCAGAGCTGTCATGTTCTATATGGAAAGAACCAGACCACTGAGAAAGACTAATCAGTTCTTTGTCTCGGTGGCAGCAGGAAGAGAAGGAGATGCGGTCTCAAAATCCACTATATCTAGATGGATTGTTCAATGCATCACTCTCTGTTACACTCTTGCTAAGAGAGAACTACCCTTCAAGCCAAGAGCACATTCCACTCGAGGCACTGGGGCTTCCATAGCATTCATTGCAAATGTTCCCCTTGAGTCCATCTGCAAAGCGGCTACCTGGAGTTCTGTGCACACCTTTACAAAACACTACTGTCTAGATGCACACTCTAGATCTGACTCCCAGGTGGGACAGGCAGTATTAAGACATCTTTTCTCTACTGTTCCTTCTCATAACCCACCGCCAACTCCGGGTACTGCTCGCTAGTCTATGCACAGCATGTGATTCTAAGCAGATTAACAAACATCAGAAGACAATGCATTACTTACCGTAAAAGCATTTCTGATGGTTGTATCTGCTTAGATTCACATGCGCCCACCCTTCCTCCCCGCTCGGATGGAAGGAACATAGACTTCCTTTATATCTCTCTTTTCTGTACTCACTCACGTCTATAAGGCTCCCTCAGGGCAGAAAAATACAAACAGAGGGACCTCGACGCGTGAGGGATTGTGGGTACAACGCACGTCACTATAGGGATAGTGTTACAGACACGCCTTGTCGACGTCCCCTTTTCGACTACGAAAAACAAAATGCAATACTCCGCAGTGACCACTGGATGTCGGACCTATGCACAGCATGTGAATCTAAGCAGATACAACCATCAGAAATGCTTTTACGGTAAGTAATGCATTGTCTTTCTGAAGATAACGTGTGGCCTCAGAAGCTAGAATACACAGAGCTTCTAGTGTCATGTGGGAGGAATTTGCCACTTGGCTAGAACGGTTTTATGAGCTAGCATGCAGAGGATAAAATGTGGTATGGTTGAACAAAGAGAGAATGCAGCTAGAATAACGCAGTTGATGAATTTCAGGTTTAGGGCTTCAAGCCAGCCATGGACTCTTAGAAAAATGTTTTCATATGTTTAGAGTTGCATATGCTATAGTTTAACATACTTTGAAGCTGAGAGTTCTGGAAAGTGATGTTTTCTTTGAAATTCTAACGTGTTCTAGTATTGACGTGTTTTGGGAAGTGAGGGGGTGTGTCTGCACCAGGGATCTGGGTGTGGCAGTGTGTTTAGACCCCAACTGTAGTGTGGATCCGCATTGAGAAGTGCTGTGGTATCTGCAGAGCAGCACCGCTCGTTAAAAAGGTGTATGTATGTGTGTGTGTAGTTTAAGTTGAGAAAGGGGGTGCTGCCTCCGCCGGCCCCATTAGAAACAGAAGATGGGTTGAGGTTATGTTTATTTAACCCAATTAGAGAAAGGGGGTGCGTCCTCCATGTTTAGAGTTTCACCGCTGGTAAAAAAAAGATGCAAGATGAGAGGTGTGCAGTGTGGATTGTGAGGATCTTGATGTCTGGCTATACATGTTGCAGTTCTCCAGGGAGGAGTGCTAGTTGGTGTAAGGTACGTTCTTGCTGTGTACGAGGATAAAGACGTATGGCTTCCACTTGCTTTTGCTGTCTTACTTAGAAGTTGGTGCTACTCCATCTCCTGTCACAAGTTCTTTGTGCACTCAGCGTGCGGCTGACATCGGTAGTGCTGAATGCATGAAGTGGGTCTGATGGATGTTTGCTGTATGTGAATGGAGATGTGTTATGATGTGCTTCGTTGTCAGGTGGTGAAATCTGGAAGGGAGGGAGATGTGTTGTATAGTGCTTGGGATGGATGTAGAGCCTGGTGATGTAAGGGAGAATGTTGGCTGTGACTGAGAGAATGTGTGTTGATAGGGTTCTATAGACAGGCAGTTGGAGAACCCTTGCCTGGGTGATGGGAGCCAGTGATTATCTCTGTAACATCTCAATGTAACTGACTGAAGATGGTCAATGTACTGGAACCTACCATGTGTGCTTGAAGATCATTCTTTATTTCAATCCAGAACACAGATTTTACCGAAATGTTTGACTTCTCAATTGACAATGTATTTAGCCAAAATTCAGGGTTTTATACATAAGATCACACATTTTTGATGCATTTGCACCATTCGATTGACAATCCCCTGCTTTGCCCTTGAATATCCTCCAGGGCTGCTCTATACTTAGCAAGAGAGGGGCTGCTCTGCAATCGCAATAATGGTTTGAGAAGAATTAGGCAGTCAATACTTTGAAGATCTAATTCCATTTATAGCATTTTAGTTGGGGTGCTCTTGGGTAAATTTAGGGCTCATTTTAAAAATCTGTTTTCATTTCAGGAAAAGGATGTATACTTGCAGAACCCCCACAGTTTTGCTCTGTAATGAGCAGCTGGTCTAGCTTATCGGTCATATACTCTTAGAGCTGTGGGTGTTTACAGGGAGTTGGGAGCGGCAGCGTATCTGCTCAGCAGATGATTTGCTTTCTCCAACTGTGGACTCAGTTCCCAGTTGAAGTTACTCTAAGGCCCCAAATAATTGTAGTTTGTTACCTGTTCAATTGGTATTCCTTCCAGAACTATATTAAGTGCATACAATTTACTTGCAATTGGGGCAATTATGACCATTGATATTGCTTTGCTTTTGTTAATTTTAAGGCGCCTGTGTTGGCAGAGCTCATTAAAAGCATTGACCTGTTAAGTCCTTTGGGTGTCAAGGAAATTAAAATGGCATCATCTGCATACATGAACAGAGGGCATTTATCGGACCAAAATGTTGCAGCATCTGATGGTGAGAAAGAAAATGTTTCAAAGCGCATAGTGCATTCCCGTAGAGTACCTTGGAGCCACTTCTTGGAGCCTTACCTTTGCCATATCGAGACCTAATCTCATCTGCGTTTGAATGCTCAAGACTTCCTGAACACTGGCTCATCCCTGTGATTCCTCATACAGGCCTGTTTTATTTGGACTTGTAGTTTGGTGACTCAGCAGTTTGAGGGACCCAATCTCAGAATGCTTTAACAAGATTAGATGAGCCACACACGCCTGAGTAGCATTAGATGCATGCTAGCATTCGAGATCTGATGCTACTCTACAGTCAGCCTAGACTGCAACACTTTTCTTTAAAGTCCCACGTTTCCTAACAAATCTCAGGGTCTCAAGCACAGTTTTTCCTAGATTTTCTGTAACAAATGTACAAAATACATTGGAGCATCACTGAATTGTGCCTTTGTTCATAGTTGCCATTTCTTTTAAACATTCTAGGTGTATGTGAATGGCATGTCCATTGTAATTAACTGAATGTTTTGTGGTGCTTGTCGCAATTCTTTCCATGGTGGTCTAATGCCTCTCCTTGATCAGCCCTGCTACGCTAAACAATAGCTATAAAATGACTCGCTCAATGACGAATACTATGGTGAGTCAAATCTCAACATTTCCAGGCATGTACATCGGGCTGGAGGAATCGTTTAGATGGAAAATGCTAATCTTCCAATTAAAACCAGGAAACAAGTCTGGTTTTGCCCTCCATAGTTGTATGTGTGAGAAACCTGAATGTGTCTCACCCGCTAGTCCCTAGGAATCTGTCATCCAGGTGGCTAGGACATGGCCATTGCTTTTGTGGACCAGTGTGGCAGAATCACCTGGATGAGGGGTCTTCGGGGAGTCAAAGTGGGATACGGGAGGGTGTGACGTGGTATTCCCTTTCCTATAACACCTTTTCCCCATCCTACCAGGTAGGATACCTAAGAACTGACACCCCCCTCTCTTTCCCGACACAAGCACCTTCCCACGGACAGTTCACCGTGAGCGACAACTGACTAATACCAGAGCTGTATAACTGACATGGCTCAACACCACGGTCAAGCAAGGACAGGCAATTACGGATCATTACACACACCTTACTTTCATCACACTGCCCCACACTGGTAAAAGGCAGAGCACTAGGGCACACTCTGAGCAAGGCGAGACACATGAGGAAACAGCAGTTCCAAGGTGGCAGTTTACTACAAGAAGAAAGATGGCGAGACCAGAGAGGGTTGCAAGGAGGAAAGTACCCTTGACCATTAAGGACCGTTACTTTAGTGAGCCTTGAAAGGTGAGAAACCTAAGACGAGGAATTAAGGCTGATCAAACCTGTACAGTGTGTCGGAGGTACCAGAGGGTCTCCCGTGTCGATAACCAAGGCGGGGAGGAGCGAGTGCTGCCGTGGTACTGTCCTTGGCTCCTACAACAAAGCAGTGTCAGAAAGGACAGCACAGCCGGTGAGTTGGAGAGACAGATATCAGACCAGCTTGTCAATTGAACCAAGGTTGCAAGTGGCACCATTGAATAAAGTGAACAGTGTGTGAGGCGTTCGTAAGGAGCGATGCAAATACTTGGAAACCAAAAGGAGTAGTCAAACTTTGTAATTTGAGCCTTGGGAGGCCAAGAAGAGATACCATACACAGATTGGTCCGGCAAAGCATGGGCGCTCATTCGAAAGTTTGTTAGGTATCCAACTGATGCTGAGTGAGGAAAAAAAGGAATATTACTGACATTACTGGGCATTGGGGTGGGGAAGGGGAAGGATCTTTTGTGAAATATAGATAATTTTTGGTCATGTTTGTTTTATCCGTTCCCTTCAACAACCTGGATCACAAGTGCATATTATAAAGTTTCTTTTGTAATTGCCACACTTAATGGCCTTACCATGTCTGCATTGCTAATAACGTGTTTCTCAAGGATCATGCTAGAAAGCAACACACTTTTTAACATTTGTTTGTAAACAATTCACGACTGGGGCAAAGGGACAAATTCACTGAATTCATCACAAAGGGGCCCACCCCCTTTGGGACTAGGAAGCTAGCCTGCTAATCAATGCCCTCCATAGGTGACTGGCCAAGCGGGATCCCATTAGGGGTGTGTCAGCCCCTACCCCACCCAGGAACAAGGCATTCCCAATTAAGAATACCATTTAGCCTCCGCTTATTGCAAAGTTCCAAACACTTGTTGGTTTTATGGGAACTGAACAGAGCAATCGTGAACGCCCTTTAATATGGATGGCCTAGTTTATGCCCTGTATTTGTTGCTGCCTCTTTGTGAAACCAAGAACTATTGGAATCTTCCCCTCCATTCGAGGGAGGGACCTAAATACACCTGTACATCAAGAGAGCAAGAGCTGATCAGCTGGAGAGTGAGAAATGCTGGCTCGCACAAGAGTCACACAGCCAGTGTGGTGGATGAAGGCTCAAGGTGGCCAGCGGAACGCTGCCGCTTCATCAAAAGCGAAATTCCAGACCAACCCTGGACCTCCAAGAGAAGCGACAAGAGATGCACTAGGGGTCTGCTTCTCGGATGCTGAAGGGAATAACCGACGTGAAGAGGCCATCCACGTGGTCCAGAGCCAGGAAAAGAGCACAGGGTTGTGCTGGCCACAGATGCCACCTCAAGTACTGAGCACCGTTGCTGGAAAGAAGGTATGCAACATTAGTTGGGTAGCGGGAGGCAAGGCCACAATGAAGCCCACCCTAGGCAGACAATCGGAAGACCCTAGAAGTGGGTGAGGGAAACTGCAGTCGTAGCAGGACTGAGGTGGCCCATATCCCACGACTGGCTGACAATACGAAGACCCCATGAGGGGGTGTAAGACCGAAACTGAAGATGGTGATGAGCTTGCCCGTAGCCCACGACTTTTGGATGGTTCTAAGACTTTAGGAGGGGCTGAAAGAAACCACAACCAAAGCAAGGACCAAAGGTGGGCTGAGCAAGCCTGTAGCCTACCTGAGACTGAAAGCAGCGATACCTAAGCAGGGCTGAAGAGAACGTTGTGTTTTGTGATATTGACCGATCCAGAGCCACCCATTATGTTCAATACATCCTTTAAGAGAGGATAAACCAGAAACCGTTTGGTCTTTCTGATAGATCGGTTATTTTGCCAAAAGGACACTGAGAGATCTTTAGTTTTTTGTTAGAACTACCTGGCCAAGAGCTGGAAAAGACTTTGGGAACTCTTTGGTAGGAGTCAGAAAACCACCCATCACTGAATAACCCAACTGGGAGGGTAAATCTTTTTCCAAGTGGATTGCCTTTCTTCATTTTATAGTTGTAGGGCAGATGTTGGGATAGCATAGGTTGGACAGAGAGAAACGTTTATTTGCAACACATCCTGACAAGCATCTGTTTTTTGTTCATAGTAGAGACCTCATCTTAGAGGTACGGCCTAGAAGAGGTTTCTGTTCCTTCAAGAAATAACAGTTCTTGTTCAAACATGTCCTCGTGTCTGTCTCCCACATCTGACTTACCACATGACGTTTACTATCCTGAGATGATTTTAGACTTGCATCTGATAAGTACACAGTTATATGTTCAACTAAATAAATAAATAAACATGGTGCTTTAATGCCCCAGGGCCCTCAGCAATTTCGAAACATGAAATTGATGCAAATACTGATTGGACTTTCGAGGGAAAGTCCGGACTGTGGTCACAAGGCTTGTAACAACCTTGAACAAGTTGAGCTATACATTAAAGAGTCTGCTTGCCGATAGATTTAGAAACACATGGTTGTTCAAACAGCTCTTTACAACTATTGGTATCAAAGGGTTTGGGGGAAAGTATTTACATGGCATCTGCCAGAATGTATAATTCCGCCTAATTTGTATAATGTGTTTATTGTGTATTTTAGTTTCACATTAGAACTGTTCACACAGGCACTTTATGAATTTACAAAAAGAAGAAAAAAAAGAAAATGACAATATGACTGGTAACAATCATTTTCATAGTTTCATCATTACATGCATAAAATCATCTTAAGTCCAAAACAGCAATAATTAAAGAAATCTTATTGGTCAATGAGGTCCCCTCCCTGCTGTGATTAAACCGTTCAAAGTATTTGTGACGAGCTACCGCAAGGGCAGGACATTCAATACACAGATGTTTAATAGTTTCAAGAGTAACCTTACAGTAGTAACACAATCTATTTTCTTTCGGAACTTTACTTCTGGCCCCCAGGACGTCACTACTTTGGTAAAGATTCAACTTCATTCTAATAACCGAATTCTTGAACTCGCGTGATGGATGCTTTAAAAGATAAGGTTCTAAAAAATCAAAATCTTAATCGACCAATTAAAATGGTCATTAAAACAGCTATGCCCTAATAAAATCTCCCTATTTAAAATCCAGTCTCTTCCAAAGAGTTTTAGTCTAGTACTTCTTGGATTAGAAACCAACTAGTCAGATGATTTATCCTCATCAGTAAGTCCTCACTAGTCTCCCTCCAAGCTAGCAGGGCTGTGCTAGATTTCTTTGACAGCAGATCATTCGTTTAATGTATAAAGACGCCTGCGGAGGTGTTAAAATGTGCTTGTAGACTACAGGATCTTCCAATCAACCCGTGCCTGGAGGTAGACCAGGCCCATTTGTGTCTCGCACCAGCCACGCAGAGGAGCTTTCAGTTTGGACCAATCTATACCTAACTCACATGTTTCAACTCCAAAGATGAAACATGGAAGAATTTTCTGCTTGTAAAATGTTAGGGCAGGTAAAATCGAAAATGGTGCAAACTTAAAATCAAGTTGTCGTAACTGGGTTGCAGCTGTTAAAAATTCCAATCTTAAAAATGTATACACTGCAAATTTACCCTTCTAGCATAGCTCTAATTGGAGATATGTAAAATTCTCCACCTTTTCTAAATGTGTACCCTCGGATTTCCAATTAAAGATGTTCCTTTTTTTACTTTTCTACGTTCAATGTTTACATTTTTCATTTTTCAGTATTCAAGGGTAGGTCCAGATTCAGCAAGAAAGGTCTCAGGCTTTCAAGTGACCTCTGTAGACAGATTGGAGTCAAGATGCAGAGGATCAGAACATCTGCGTAGTTTAAATACTGCACCTTAACTTGACCAATAGACGGAGGATTAGTCTGCACATTGTTCCAATAGAGGCCCATATCGCAAATGTAAAAGCTGAATAGAAAGGTGCAAGGACGCAGCTCTGACGAAGTCCGCAATTTGTGCCAATTCATCTTGTGCAGCCCCCCCTGGCTGTTTCGCCTTATTATTTCTATGTTTTATTGTATATGGTTCAATGCATACATCGTTAGAACCTTTACCATTCTTACTCTTACAAAACAATACTTACATAAAACGGAGACACCAAAGAGAAAATAAACTTAATTTGGTAGTATCATTCCCCCTAAAATCTTCCATAAAATAATGTCTCTGATTCCTAATGTCACTGTGAGAAGGACTCCACCATTCTACCCATATGGGTTCTTGTTTCTTTGCAGATTTCCCTTGTTGCTGTGCAGTTATACCACCAGAAGTCCCTTTTGAGTTCTTCATATCAGGGTGCCTTATCTTTATTCTAGTATCCTTATGAAAGGTTCCTAACCAAAGCCGGTGGGCAGCCATGATGCATAATCATTTTCCATTGTTTTGCCCAGTTTGCACAGTCAAAGGCTTTCATATATGTCAAGAAATGCCAGGTAGACTGATCTACTCTGTGCCTTTGACTGCCTATCAAGTAGCATGAGCATAAAGCTATTCAGGGCCGTCCCCACACATTTCTTAAATTCAGATTGATACATAACCAGGCAACCCAACTGGGCCGCCAAGGCAACCCAAGTCGGCTGCCTAGGCAATGGAGTTCCTCCCAAGAATACATTTGCAAACATTGTGTTTGTAGAGTCCAACAGTGAGATAGGTCTATAATGTGTTGGGAGAAATATATCCCCCCTTATATATCCATATCAACACTGCTGCCTTCCACAAAGCTGGTATAATTTGGTTGTCCAAATGTTATTGAATAGACACATCAGACCATAGGTTCACTTCAGATTTGAGGGTGAGGTTGGACAGCCCATCTGGGCCTGGTGCATTAGATGACTTTCACCGCCTAATCAAGATAGAAACTTGCTCTGGGCCCAAATGGACTGCCTCAACCTACCTTGAGGTGTTATGTATTGCTACCTTCTGGACCGAATATTTTACATAAAGCCTAACTAAGTGAGGTAGCCATATATACTCAGATAAAGGTTGAGTCTGGAGAGATGACTCACTACTGCCATGTTTGATCAGGCACCAGAAAGAATTTACATCTCTACCCGTTATTCAGTAGAGCATCCTTTCCATGTCCCTGACATGCACAAAAATGTATGTCCCCTTAACCAGTTTTTAAAAGATGTATTTAACTTGCATATTGCCAGGTCGTGGAGGGGCCTAATTTGTTTGCAACATTTTTAAGTTCCTCCTTTAAACCCGCTTTCGTTCTTGAACAGCACCGTCAAAGGCATGGCCATGATAGAAGGGACCGGAAGCTTGAGATATAACCTTATCTGAGCTCAGACCTCCCAGTAGGTTCTGAAAGTTGGCTGAAAACTGGAAGGCAAACCTATACCAAAAATAGGATGGTGGAAGGTTCTGAATTCATCTGAACCACTAGCGCTGCTCTGGGCAACCTTCCACACCACTGTTTTTTAGTCTGTCTGACCCATTGCAACAGAGGTCCAGCCACATGCAAATCAGTTAGATACTGTCACCAATGGGAGCAGCCCAGCTCGAACTGCTAGACCAGGTCCCCTCTGCACAGAAACGCAAGCAACCCCAGACATGTTTTGGACTTGTTGGGCCTCATCAGTGAGGTGCACCTTCATTCCCTGTGGCGAAGCGAGCAAGGGACCCACATCTGGGCATACCCTCTCTTAATTAGGGAGACAAACCTATACCAGAAATGTGGTGTGTAGAAGAGTTTGAATTAATCTGAACCACTGGCGCTGCTCTGTGCAACCTTCCTCACCATTGTTTTTTAGCACCATTGCAACAGGGGCCCAGCCAACACCTCTTTTGTTTTGCATAAATCACCCCAGTGGGATAGGTATGCCCAGATGCGGGTCCTGTGTATGCTGGGCCTAGAGACCCAAGCTACTCCTCACTGATGATGCCCAAAAAGGCTGAAACATGTTTGAGGATGCTAGTGGTGTGACCAAGAAGTTTGGGTTGAACTGCCCTTTTGGGATGGGACCAAGCCGGATTTGCATATGGTCTTTCCCCTTTTGTAATAGCTTAGCAGGCAAAGAACGATGGTCTGGAGGATTGCCCAGAGGTTAAGATTAATTCCAAGCCTTCCACCACTCGCCTCTTTTTTGTTTTGCGTCCAAACTGGAAGGATCAGTCGCTCACTGTTAAACTCTGAGTGCATATCAAGCTATTAAAAACCGAGGACCTCTTGCAGCGCCATATTACTTTATGCTCTCTGGGCCTGATGTTTACATTTTGGTTGTCCATAACTCTCACCACAATCCTACCCAATGGGATAGTATACTGTAGAAAACAATGATCACTTAAGTCTGATGCAGAAACAACAAAATGACTTCCCCTCCGCCCCCACCTCTGTTCAAAAGATCAGAAGAAAGAAAACATAATCCAGAGTTGATCTATCCCAATGATTGTGCCATGTGAAATGAGGTGGAATATCTCCCTGCATGTTATCATTTAACAGAGATGGTTCTCAGAATACCTATACCATGAAGAATCTAGGTACACGATAGTACTCGCACCATCTTCTGGGGATTCTGCTAACATTAAAAATGCAATGTCGGTCAAAAATGTATCCATCACTGCATTGGCAGGATTAAAATATAAATTTAAAATATACATTTAATAATATATTTTTGGGCCATGTGCAAGTTCGGATCGGTCCATTCCATTTATAACTAGTAACATGTCCTTTCTTGTGGTTCTTATCTGTTTTGCTAAGAAACATTGTCTAGCTTTGATCGCTATCAGCAGCCCATAAAACGGTCTACCTTTAGGGCTTAGGTCTGCTTTGATAACACCCCAAAGCCCTCCAACAATGGCAGATCAATCATTGGAGTTTCTTCCAGACAGATAACCAAGCAATTATCCAAAATTCTCCTGTTCTTCAGCAAGTGCGAGACTCCCTTCTAGCTCGATGGAAGAAATATCACCTCATACGCATTACTGTTCGTCCTTTACTCCAGTATGAAGCGTGTCAACATTAGCTGGCCAATCTTACTTAACCAATCTTTTCATCTCCCGTGTTTTCCTATTGCTAGACTGGTTTAGATACGGATCATCGCACAGCAGTTTGACAGTCCTATGCCCATCTATGACATTAGTCATTGTGTTAAACTTGACCCGGGAATGCGGGTCACAAGAACTTGTTCCAAGGACCCCCAGGTCTTCAAACAGTTCATACCTAAAACGATAAATCCCTGGCTTTCAGCAAGAATCTTTTTTTATCATTAGCAAATGAAAATGAATTTGCATCACTAGCACAATTTTCATACATAAATTCAACCTGAGCAATATCTTGGGAATTTCAAACAGTAAAGACATAAAGAACTGCCCAAGAATAAGCATTCCAAGCCTTCACTAGACTGCCCCTTCAGGGCATTCGATTCCCTTCACTTACTCATAGCTGGGCCTAGTTTGTCAACACCTAGATTAAGGCCAGACGCTAAAGGCTTGCAAGGTTCTAGTTTAGCCCTAGCATTTGTATTACACACGGGTTGCTCCATTCCCTCCGTTTTCTCCACAACAGTATGAAACATTTTATGTAGTTGAGGGCTTCTTTTCAAGGGCTCTTTTCTGGGACTGAAAACTGTTGCTGAGGGACGCAGGTTACTTTTAGATCCTGCCCCTGGCGAAGGTATGGACAACTAACAATGCTTTTCCTCCCCCACTTTCACCAGACTTTTATCTCCTCCGCTCAATAAATAATAGTTCCTCAGATCCCCCAGCAAAAGAGTCACCAGATACAGGGTAAACAAAAATATTGCTCAAGTCAAGGGAGCAGTCACCATCCTGTCGAGGTTTTAAAAAGTGTGTAATCTCGTCCTTGCCCTGAACCAAAACGATATGCTTAACATTGTGCTTTGCTTTGCAGGGAACAGGTGCTGGACTCTGGACTCTTTGGGGGGAGGGTTTTACTAGCAACACTGGCAATCATATCCTGATTTCCAGTTTCATTTTCTTCAAATTGAACCTACATTTTCTTGGAAACTTGCGGGAGCTGTTATTTTTCTAGTTACGTGGTGCCTTAAAATGTTTAGATTTCTGTTGCATTATGGGTTTATCAGGGCCATGACTCGCAGCTAAGAACCAGTTTCCCTGCAATACCTACTACTGTTGAAAATCTTTGTTGCCTTAAGCTCATCCCCCCCTCAAAATTGTTATCCAAAACTGAAACTGTAATGAGGGGCATCACTCCTCGAGTCTTCCACCACCAAACTACCCCCAGACCAGAAGTGTTCCCGGTAATGTAATACATTTTATCATGTGGAAGAGGTGCAGAGGTCCAATCAACTTGCCCTGGCGGGACTAATAAAGTAGCAAGCAATGTTAGCTGTGGATTGAGCATGCCTTCTACATTAGGACTGCGAGTGAACAACTTGCTAGGGGCAGAATGCCCTTGTAGCTCCTCGGTGGCAGCCGTAATAAAGCCTTCTAAAAATTGATTTAGGCACAAAGGTCTTTTAACACTAATCGAACCTCGCGCATCTCAAAATTAAGCATGTCATAACTTCTATCCATCGTATTTAACAGCCGCGACAGAACCGGGAAAGACATGGCATCAACTGTACGATCATCTAAACCATTTGTACCCTGATAAATATGATGGTATCGACAATAGTACGAACCAAGGGGGTATTGATAACTTCTTTAGGCCAACAAGCATTTAAATCTGGTGCAGTAGGCCCCACCACACTTTAATCACTTATATCAATAGGGGCTGGGCAGTCGGTGTCTATATCCGGGTGATGCAACATAACCCCAATTAGGTCCTATGATGTAGAGGTTTCCTCAGGCACAATCCAATTATTTGTTTTAAAATACAAAGAGTCTGACTTGTTTCCCTAATTCATGGGAAACTTCGGGAGCCAACATTGGAAGCCAGATCCACAACCAAGTCCGCTTCAGGCAACAGGTTGGCAATGCCTTCAGCACACACCATCTGTAGTTTTGACGCTTTGCCCCCCTGCCCAGGTGTGTCCCTGAGGTCTTGCTGCCCTTCGCAAATGCCACCGATTGCAACCACCGTGGGATAGAGCCGAGGCACCAAACCATCATTGCCCTGACCAACGCTAGAGGTTGTGGCTAAAATTGCATCGCCGGTTGTACTTGCAATATTCATCTCCTTTCTGTACTTATTCGACAAAGATAGCTGTGTGGTCGAATGTACCAGTAATTGTCGTGATTGGGGTACCGGCTGCCATGAGCATATTAGGAAATGAATCCATGTAATCCACTGCTTCTGAGCACGGCAACCATGAACCTGAGGCAGACACTCAGTGATTATGTAAAACACTTCCAATGGGCTAGCAAGCCTGAAAGTAAAGAAGTTTACCCAACTTCTGATGCCGTTTTACCTTTTCAAAAATGACTAGTAACAAACCAATGCGAGCGGCCCATTTATGACGTACCGATTCCTCCCAATTTACCCCAACGTACCAGCTTATTGAGCTATGGCTGGTTTTCGGCAGCTCTACGATAGTGAAGTTCAACTTGGGCATAGGAACACTAAACACTGATCGCCACCTTGCGCATGGCCTTAAGTTAACAGTATCCTCTGCGTTCGCTCAAAGCATGCAGCGTGTTTATTTGTTTGTATTGCGCACCCAACCCAAAGGTATCTGGGCGCATTGCATAGAAGTACAAGCGTTACAAATCAGCACAGCGTGGTATGCAGATTCCCACAGAATGTAAATCCCAATTGCGCTCAGTCTGCCTGAGTTCACAGCTGCAGCTGTGGAATACAAAGTCAAACGTAGACTTGCCTTAACGGTTTGGAACGCACCAGGACTTACCCTTCTCTTCCTGTTAGGGCCGCCCCACCACGAACTACCAGTAACCACTTCTGGGCCACTTCTTGTATAATTCTGTTGAGCCCAGCATTCTTGAAAGCATACATCAGGCTCTACGTTTCATTGGCTTGCCCAACTCATTGTTTCAACAACGAATTAAGTCAAGGAGCTCCCAAAGCTGCCTCTAGCCTGTTGAGAGCATTGTGGTTAGGTTAGGTCAGAATCAGAAGACTGAGGAATAATTTCTGTGATTTGTATTATTACCACAAAGTAAAAAATGACTAAACTTTCCCTACACCTATAACTCCAAGCCCTAAGCTATAACAGAAATAAGTAACAATACTTGTCAGGATGTCTAAACATGAATGAAGACCTAAATCCATTCTAACCTAGCTTCTTTCCCTACTTCTGAAAAGGAAATTACAAAACAACAAAGGCATACTTTTGGGAACTGCTCATTAAAAGGGGTAGGCTGCTGACTTCTGACCACCAACCATGCATCTCTTTACCATAGGCCTTTGCCTATGTTTAAAGTTAACAGGGATACAGTTTGTGTCGTCCCAGGACCCAAGCTAGGTCTCTTTGCTTCTCTTCCGAATCTAGGTTACTCTGTCCTTCTGCATTTGGGGACACTTTAGTCTTTCTTGCTCCCCAGTCTGGGCTCTTCTCAGGCTTTCCCTCACTCTGGGGCTCCACTCCTTCTCACTCTGGGGTTTATTCTTTCTTTCCCCACTCGAGGGTTGCCGCTTTTTTTGTTCTCTCCATGTAGTGGCTTTTTCGTTCTCTGCACACTGCAGAGTTCTGCTCTTTCCTAACTTGCTGCCCGCCTCCTTTTCCACTGGAGCAGTCATGTACCAGCATGCATTTAGTCGTGCTACTTTGGGGTCTGTCGAATCTGCCCAGCCCGCTTCTCGCAGCAGAGCCGCTTATGCGATTTATTAACTGGACGCCACACCTGTGGATCTTCTCACTTTGACGGGTGGGAATTGGTACACAGTTTGTCGTCTGCACTTTTCCTCTGCCCTCCGTTCTCATGGTTGCACTAGACTGTTCAGTTGGTCCTAGTGGGCACCATGAGCTGGAAAACCTGCATTTGGTGTTCTCTCTGACTGGCCACACCTCCTCTAGGCACTTCAGTGCAGTTGAACTCTGCAGGCTTCGTGGAGAATCTCTCCTGATTCGTTCTTTGAATGCTGCTCCTCTATGGGTTTTCCAGGGAGAGTGGGCACACATGGTGTCAGAAGCTGAGTCAGCCATTATGGAAGGAGTTGAAAGATTATCATGTACCCTAGCCCCTACATATCCCCCAAAGGTGGTAGTGTCTGGGGCTGCAGGGTGTGGGAAGGTTGGTGACTTATACCCCTCTCTGGGATTTTCCTGTCTCGTAAGGGGGAGGGTTAGAGTCCCCTCCAGAGTGATCCCACTTACGCTGTTCCCCAGGAGGTGTTAAGCGTAGCAGGCTCACCTCCTTAGTTCAAAAGGGGTGGCTCTCCCTTGGGGAGAGGCGACTATCTCCTTGGATTCGTGCCTGTGATCCTAGTTCACTGCTGTTTCAATGAAGACACATGCAGCATCTGATCATGTGACTTGGCGAGAATTGAACCCTGCAATACTTTGAGAAAGGGGCATGGGAAGGATAGGTTTATTTTTCGAAACAATGAGTGCTACCTGGCATGTGGGTGCCTGGCTCACAGTTTTGAGCATCCATGCTCACAGAACATGGACTTTGGGCATCAGTGCAATGTAAGGTGGCCATTGGCTTACCTGATCAGAATTTTGCAAAAACATTTGCTGCTAGGCTTCTGGCATCTATGAAAGTAGGTACCTGTGTCAAAATGCAGATTCTTCAAGGAGTTTCTTTTTGTACTGCATCCCGATCAGGGCTCTGTTATAACATGCACTCAATAGAGAAGTGTGCAGATCTACTTCACATATTAGTAGCTTGTCCTGTGATGATGTTATTGATGGGTCTCTGCAAACATTTGTTTGGTTATTGGAACACTAATGGGACTGACCTGCTTGACTATCCTCTTTGGAGTTCATAAAATCAGTAAAATCTGCTGGCTTGCCCGAAAAGGGATGCTATTTATTTCTTTAAGCCTGTGCTAGTGGGTAGTTCTGTTATAACTAAGAACTGGAATCAGTGGCCTGGCCCCATATACATTAATGTTTGATTCAGTGAAACAAAGATTATGTATTTAAGAGATTACTTCATACAGATGTAATGATACTTATTAAAGGATGTTTGGGGATGTTTGGGGAAACTTACCTCACTGGCCATCTAAACCTCTGGCTGATGAAATGACTTGTACTAATCACCATAATGATTAATATACAACTGTCCCACATTTGTTTCCTGCATGGTTTGTTAAATATTTTTTAAAGCACATTGGAACTTTTGTAGTTGGTTAACAAAACCATAGTGGTCAAGATGAATATGCATTGAAAAACCTCATTCATCAGCGCATCAGACAAACCGATCTAGTTATGAAGCATGTTTTAACTCTAAAATCAATGACATTGTTTGGGTTTGCAATGCCTTACAGCAGATGAAAACTTTTTTTGAGAGCTCTGCTTCAATACAGACCTCCTTCCGTTCTAGTTATTTCCAGCGAAACCTTACAAATTTCTTACACCCGTTTTATTACCTCTCTCAGCAGATGTTTTTTGGTTCAATATACCGGAAACAAATGCTTCTCTCATTAGTATGTGTCCTACCTTGAAAGTGCCTTCAAATCCATGTCTAGTTCTGCTGCACATTTCTTAGCAGGTTTATTTTGCATGGTAAACTATTATCATAAATGTAGTGCACAGCATTTATTTAGAAACTGTATCCTGTCAAGGTTTTGTAGATGTGACTAGATTACAGCGATGTCCAGTGGGATTTGTAAGGAACTCATGGTGGCAACAGTAAAGACGGACACAAGTGATCAAAGTTCAAGGGTGTAATTATTAAACTGTAGTTTCAAAGGGTTTGGAGTTTAGTGTCGGGACAGCCGGTCCCCTGCACACACGTTCAGTCTAAGGTAAGGGTCTTGCCTGCAGCCTGGCACATGGTTTGTCTGGGAACCAACCTCCAGGGTTCCCGAGAGGTTTGGTACTAGGTCGGGTGACAAATCCTTGTTTGGTGTGGGCGCTGGCAGTTATTGGTGGTCCAATATTTTATACTCTTGATACTTTGAAAGTTATTACAATTCAGTCTTGAGTTATTGTTGTAAATGGTGTTTTAATGTTCTGAGACAGCATGACAATTGTGGCATCTTGTGCCAAATGTGGTGAAACAAAAAAGCTGACATGTTTTTCGACCGTAGTCTTTATCAAGGCAAAAAGATTGCAGAGCAGGCTCTTGATGGAGCAGGTAGGCAGGTCACCTTAAATAGGGTGCTGTGTTGAGGCTTGTTAGCTCATCTGTAACTGATGGAATCGTCCGATCCGTATGGTTCCAGTTTATTAAACTGAATGCAGGTTGGAAAAACGCCTAATCTAAAACTAAATCTAAGATGGGAGCAAGCGTCGACCATCAAATGAAAATAAGGCAGTCCCAGTGGTGTTGTGTCAAATAAAAAGGGCCTATACTAAGAAACCTATTGTCAAACCTGGCAACTAATACAAAAAGGGTGTGGGATGGTTTTCAAGAAAAGAAAGAAGTGTCCACAAAAAATATATCAGGATGCAGTAGTTTGGGACTTTCTTCTCCACGTTTTGAGCATGGGGTAAAATGGGATCTTAGAGCACAGCACACACTCAAGCTTTCCCAGCACGGGTCAACAGTTCCACTTGCAACTATCAGGCCTGTCAGTGGCCAAGTCTCGTTTCACTTGAAAGTCTCTTGCCGTCGAGGACCTGACGCTTTCAAATAACAAAACAAAAGTTCCTTTCAACAAAATGAAAGTTTGTTTCCTGGTTTTACTTTGGGTGCGAAGTCTTCACCCCTGGGTCTCCCTCTTCCAGGCGTTGACCTCTTTACTTTCAGCCTCCCTCCTCTGGGTTCATTAAGGCTTGTTCTTTCACTTAAAAATATTCATGTCTTTTAGTTCCAGTGGACATCCCTTGGCTGGGTTCACCTTTGTGAATACACTGTTACTTGGGACTTTACACTTTGCCCCCTTCTCGTCAGCATCCCTCTTCCGGGTTCACGCTTGCCAACTTCACCTTCACATTTACTTTCACTTCCCTTGCTTTCTCATGTGGCGGGATTCACTTCCCTTGCTTTCTTTATAGTTCTTAGGTCGAAGGCTTTTGACTGTACAGAGATTTTGCTTGACCTCCTGTATGACCACTTTGATCAACCACTTTGACCTATCTTGGTGGCTCTACTACCGCCTTCTAGTAGCTGTAGTTTTACTCAGATGGGGATGGACCAGGGTTTCTCAGAGAAGTACACACGTGGTGCTGGTCCCCCTTCTGCAGCTGGTCACCCCATTACAATCGTACAGTTCTTTGAACTTCTCTCACTTTGCTAATTTCATTCACGAAAGCCTGGTTCTTCTCGGTTCTCCCTTCGACTCACCGGCTGCGGTTAACCGCTTGGCTTTCCTTGTAGCTGGAGTCAAGGCCAGTACCACAGTAGCAGAAGTCTCCCTCGCTCCAGCTTGTCAACGTTGATACGCTGTGTGTACAGTTGACTCTGCTGCAGCACACTTGGGCTATTGTCCTCGGTTTTACGATTCCTTCTGCAGAGGTTTGGTGGGGTTTTGGCAAAAAGGGCAAGGATGACTCTGCGAGCCGAAGTGAGGCCCACTAGGAAGGCGTCTTAATGGTGAACAGCCCTATGTCTGTAGGCGCCCTTGGCTCAAATGGTTTATGCGCCAGGGCGCCCAACACTACGTTGAGGTCCCACACGGGGTGTGGCCTCTTGATGGGCGGGTAGAGTCTGGCAATGCCAGTCAAATGCTTCTTGACTATCGGTTTGGAAGAGGAAAAGGCCTCCTCCGAGTTTATGTAGGCTCCTATGGCCGCCAACTAAGTGCGGCAAGTGTCCACCTATACGCCAGAGTGGGCCAGGTGTGCAGAGAGGACGTTGTCCAACGTACAAGCAAGGGAGTCTATATCCTTAGAATCTGCCCAGTGACAGAACCAGGTCCACTTGCTCTTATACTGGGGCCTGGTAGACTTGCTCCTTACACCCTGTATGATCTCTAGGTTAGCATAGAATGACACTGAGGTGGCAAGACTCCTTTTATCTTGCATATCACCCTGTGGATCAGCGGAGTGGGCGGGAAGGCATATGCGGTCATGCTGCTCCACTGAATCTGAAATGCGTCGCCCAGGGAGCTGGGCCCCTGCCAGGACGTAAACTGTTGGCACTTCTTGTTGTCCCAGGAGGCAAAGAGGTCCACCTGGGGGTGTCCCCATCTGCTGAAGATCTCCCGCAGAACCTGGTCATTCAATTGCCACTCTTAATTGTCTGCTCCCAGTCTGCTGAGCCTGAACAACTCCAGGTTGGATTCCCCCGGAAGGTGGACGGCCGTGAATTAGATTTTGTTCTCCAGGGCCCACTCCCACATGCTGACTGCTAGCCTGCACAGTGGAGGGGATCTGGTACTCCCCCTGCTTGTTGACATAGAACATTCTGGTTGAGTGCTCTGTCTGAATGAGGATGACCTTTCCCCCAATAACTGGAAGGAAGACTCGTAGAGCGCTAGCCAGATGGCCTTTAGTTCCAGCCAATTGATATGGTACTCCTGCTCCTTCCGGGTCCACATTCCATGGATGCTGTGGTTGTCCAGAGTGGCCCCCTAGCGTTTGAGGGAGGAGTCTGTGGTGATGGTGACCTGCGGGGTAGGTTGCTGGAAGGGGATGCCCGTCCGCAGGTTGTAGTCCCAGGACCACCATGTGAGGTCCGGGTGAAGAGAAGGAGGAACGTTTATCATCTCCGCCCGAGAGCCCCGCTCCTAATTCCATGATGCTGCGAAGTGCAGCTGTATCCTCCTCATCCTAAGCCTAGTGTGGGAGACGGCCAAAAGGACAGCTGCCATGAGACCCAGTATGTGTTGGTACCACTGGGCGGATGTCACTTCTCGGCTGAGGAAGTGAGCAGTCGCCCTCCTGATGGCAGTGATCTTGCCCTCAGAGGGGAAAACTCTGAGCATGTGTCCTAGATGAGCCCCAGGAAAGTCAGTCTCTGTGTAGGCTGCAGCGGGGACTTCTTGAGATTGAGCAAAAAAACCCAGATCTTGGAGTGTGTTCATAAGAGCGTGGTAAGTGTGGTGCACTGCTTCCGGCGAAGCAGCCCTGACAAGCCGGTATGGGTAGATGTGGTACGGGTAGATGTGGTGGCCCTGAGGAGGATGAAGGGAAGAACCTTGTATTGGAAATGGCGGCCCATGATTCTGAATCGTAGAAACAAATGATGAGGCTGCCAAATCGGGACGTATAGGTACGCGTCCTTCAGATCCAGGGAGCACATCCAGTCTCCCCTACACAATGTCTCCGCTATGAGCGCTGGCGTAACCATCTTGAATTTTTGTAGAGGTAAGGAGAGGTTGAGGGTGGATAGGTATAGCACAACTCTCGGGCCAGGCTGGTTCTTGTTCTGAATGGCGAAAATCATGGAGTAGAAGCCCAAGCATCGCTGGGAGGCTGGGACTTCCTCCACTGCCTGGCTCTCGACGAGCGACCGGAACTCTGCCAAGTTAGTTGCTGTCCCAATCTGTGGTAGTGGAGGGGAGGAGGGAAAAGAGGAAGGGATAGGTAGGCGGTACTCTGGATAATACAGAGAGGATCCAGATGTCTGCGAAGTTCTGACGCCAGAACTGTCCATGGAGGGGAAAGCCTGCCCCCCCACTGGAGACACATGGACCCAGAGGGGCGTATCATGCCTTCTTTGCTTCTGAGGCTGTTGCAGAGGAGGAGGACTGGAAAAAGCCCTTACTGCCCCCCCCCCCTTTGTTTGCGCCAATGTTGAGTCAGTGAACGGTCTGGCTGCCTGGACCTCTGCTCTTGGAAGCCGCAGAACCTTCTGTATGTACGCCTGCTTGTCTGAGCGCTGCTGTGACTGTGTGTATGCCTTGGGCATGGCCTTTGTGAGGATAAATACTTTGCTGTTTGCGAGCTGTTCTTTTCATCTAGCTCCTCATCTGTGGTGGAGTTAAAGAGGTCAGGTCCAAAAAGTGTTCCTGGACATCCAGGTTAAATTTAGTAGATTGTCTGGCCATCCTTCTCAAGTCCGTGGCTATGCAAATGGCCCGGCGAGAGGTGTCCGTGTTGGCCACGGTGGACTCTGTGGTGTCTTGTGCCACCATTTTAGCCTCTGCCAATCCCGCCTCGAAACGTGACTGGCTCTGCGCCGGAAGTTCTGGGAGAAAGTCCTCTATTTCCCACCAAAACCTCTGCTTAACGGCTGCCAGCATGGCATCCGCATTAGCTTGAGGAAGATGCAGCGAAGCGTTGGAATAAAACTTTTTCCCGTACACCTCCAAGATCTTATCCTCCTTGTCTAGCAGTGCCGCGGGCGTGGAGGGCGAGGACGACTGAGGCTTGGAGTAGAATGATGCCGCAGCAATCACCGAAGAGTGTGGCTGAGGATGGGCCAACAGTATCCCCCTCCATTTGCCTGTACTTGGCGTCAAGGTGTTGATTGACCGGCTGGACTGAGTGGGGCTTGAGCTACCCCTTTTTGGCCAAAGCGACAACGTCCTTCTGCATTGGATCCCCGTTCTAGCCGCGGGCATAGCGTGAGGACCCCGGCGAGCACCCCCTCTGCTGGTTGCTCAACCTCAGGTTGAGGAAGGCCCAAGTACTCTGCCAGCCCTGCAAGATGTCCGTGGAAGGCCTTGGCTGACGGTGTGTTGGGTCTGTGTCCACCTGCGCGTCGGTTGGTCTGGCACCAGAGGAGGGGTGCTGGAAGTCGAAGGCTGAGGTGTGGAGACCGGAGCCAGAGGCTGTGCAGAGGCTGGTACAGAACCGCCTGCGCTATCGGCTGGGGGGGCCGGAGCAGGAGCTGCACTGGGGCCTGCGGCACTAGAGCCATTGGAGGGAGCACGTCCCTGATGGCATCTCTGAGGATGTCCCCCATCCGAGGAGATCTCATGAGCTAGAGGATCTTGTCCTCGCAGGCCAGAGGGGTGGTAGGTGATATTGATGGGGTACAGGGGGCTGCTGGGGCCGTTGCATGCCCAGAGGCTGCTGGGGCCGTTGCATGCCCAGACTATATGGACGCAGCGGGAACCTTTCCTGCGCAAATGATGGATAGGCTGTAGGCCACGTACCTCGTTAACACCAGTCCCACCTTGACGCTCACTCATCCACCTGCTCCCTTCCATGGTGCTGTATCGGACGGGTGCCCATATTGTCTGGCACGGCGGCCATCTTGTCAAGCTGCCTTCCACGTGCCGGTGTCGTGTTGCTTGGCTCACTGGGCGCAGCCTCGTCCAGGACTCTTGAGTGTGGATCATGAAGCCTACCATGCACCTCAGGTCGAGACCTGGTGGGCGCTTTGCCCTCGACAGAGTTGCCGGTAGTGCTGCGTATATGTGCCCCCTCGGGACATGTTGCTGGTACAAGGGCCGGTACAAAAGAACCTTCGGTCCCTCTGCACTGTCACCGGCAGGGTCTGCTGACCTCTCGGCCTGCCGGCCGGTAAATTAGTAAGCCCAGGTACTCGTGCTGCTATGCGAACTTGAGAGGTTCCTCCCGCTCAGGCGAGTCCTTGGGAAGGACACTCCCTTGCGGGGAGTGCTGGAAAAGAGCGGCCCTACCTTGGGGCTCGATCAATGTTTGACAAAATCTTTCAGGTCCTCTGGAGGCGATCTCTGGAAGAGCTCCCTCCACCTAGCCAGTCTGTTCTTCAGAGTCCTCGAACAAAGCCCGTTGCGCGCGGTACAAGCATGCCAGCCGTGGTCGGGGCCGAGGCAGAGGAGGCAAAGGGCGTGGGGGTCTGACGTAGGAAAGGGCCCTTTGCAGGCTGGACACCTGCTGAACCCTGTTGAAGTCGACATGCGCCGGGGAGGACCGAGACGCCCGAGGACCGAGAACCTGAATTAAATGAGACAAAAAGACAGGAAGTAGTATCCAGGAGCTTTGGTGAATTCGGCCTGTTTCCGTCGATGAGGAAAACGAGACTGAGGTGTGGCACCGGAGGGCGGAGTCAGGACCGCACCCCTGCGGGCCTCTAAATTTAAAGGGGAAGGTTTTTTTTTTGCTGAAAAGGGTTCTGTCTCCTGTACCAAGGAAGGACGCCCATGCAGTATGGAGGAAAGTGGACGGGACGTAAGAGTATGTGTGTCCAGATTTCACTAAGCTGGTGTAGCACCCCTTCTTTGGATGCGGTGGCCTTTTCCACCACTAGGATGTCATAGATGTTTGCCCACCGCCAGGAGATGAGCGGACCGTCACTGGCTTTCCAGGCCCGGGCAATTGTGATCCTCGCTGCCAAGAGGAGATGCGTAATCAGCTTGGCTGTCACCCCTGATCTTGGGTATTTCTTCGGGACTGGCACCCCCAGCAATGTTCCGATGGGAGTTGGACGTGGGTTATAACCTAGATTGTTGATACCACTTGTCCCCAGGACTCAACCCGTGGGCATTTCCACCACATAGGAAAATATGTCCCTTGTGCCCGCATTTCCACCAACAAGATGGGTCCAGAGATTTCCTGATAATTTACGGCCTGATCCGAGGATAATACCAGCGGTAAGTACATTTAAAGGCACATTCCGTGTTGGTCCCACATTTTAGGGACCATCTCTATTATCACTCCCTCAAGTCGGTCTCATCCCATCTGCCCCTCTGATGTTTCTCACTCTCCCATCCCTTTCTTGCCCTCCTATCTCCCCACTCTCCACCACCTTTTCTCCTTCCTACTACTCCCTATACTCCAATGTCCCCCCTCTGCACCTTTCCATTCTTTTCTTCCTCCTACTACTCCCTCCTATTCTGCATCTGGCCCGCGGTACCTTTCCATTCTCTTCCACTCTCTCAATCTTCCGATTTTACCCTCTACTCACTCTCTCCCAACTCCCACACTCTTTCTCCCTCTATTTCTACTTGTTCCAATAACCACTCTTAAAAAAATAAAACTCAGTTCCTCACATGCAATACCTTGCCTGCACTCTATCCCAATATCGCCAACAACTCTTCAGTACCTTTGCTTCAACCACTGCCCTTCACCTGGTCTCTTGGTCCACCAACTCTCATCATGACCTTAACCGAAAACCCTTCATTCATCAGGGCCTTCCTTGTTGACTGCTTTCTTCCCCTTCCCATGGATCCTGGCTACCACCTGACCTCTCGGACCAATCTCTTCCTTCATTTTCCTGAGTGTAGGTTAAACTGGCCCATAGTTTCAAAAACCCACTCGGCCCCACCATCTGTTTACTCTCGCGCATGACTGATGCTTCCTCAGTTGGGTCCACTGGAGTAAGCCTCAAGTGTCGTTTTAGTGCAAACCCCTGGAAATCAGTAGTGTGGATGGTGTTGCAGGAGTACGACTTGCGTTTAGCTTCAGTGCTTGTAGTGTTGGCAGTGGCGGTGAGATACATTCTGAGGCTGGCAGTTCTGCAAGATACACGAACAAACTCCAGATACAAGGATGGAAGACATAGTGCGGCAGGCAATGGTACCAAAAGGTACAAGGATGCCAGGCACGTTCAAGGGGTTCAGAGACTGGGGCCTCACCTCATCTTTGACGTAGATCTGCTCTGGCAAATGACCAGGTAGGTTGCCAACCCCTGGTTAGGAAGGGTCCCCCTTCCACCCTAAAAGGATCATGCTCCTAAAGCTTATCACAGTGTGGACAGTCTTGATCTTGTGGACAGACAGGGAGATTTTCCCTTCTAGCCATTGCTACAGGTCAGTAATGCGAGGCAGACAACGGTTTGAGGATTTATCAACAAATACCATTTTATTCTTAAAAGAAATATGATCACAATGCCTCACTATCCCTGCTCTGCTGAGGATTTCTCTGCCTAAAGTAAGGGGTAACACTAACCCAGAATAACTGACCCTCACACTAAGCAACAGATACACAAAGAAAATATATGGCAATACAATAAACATGAACAATAGTCAGTCTCTGAATAACCTTCTAATGTTATCGGATGATTTCCCATTCCCCAATATTCAAGGTCAATTCTGTTAGTGTTCAACCAATGAAAGAAATGTCTCAAATCAGTTCTGGATGTTTCAATGTAAAGGTTTGTTAACCAATGTTCCAATGAAAGCAAATCTCTCCTCCACTTCCACCAAGTAGCACCAATGGTAATCCTAGCCACAATGCTTTGACACCTCTTCAAGAATACTTGCCACAGTTCATATGAAATGCAATATCCACAACTGTCAGTAATGTACAGTTCCTGGTTAACAGTTAGTAATTTCTTAGTTACTGTTTTAGAATTCACAATGGTATACTCGTCAGGATGACTTTTCGTTGCTACTGCTTCTACTTCAACAACTTCACTGCTACTTAATTCACTATGAGATCAGTCACCTTTGTCTCACAGTACTCCACTTTCTTTAGACTGCTACAAGGTAGCATCCACTGACACTTAAATATACCTCCACAGCTTCAACCCTTTGAACTGCTACCACAGCTTCAGTGATTCGTACATTTAGACAGGCTTCGACAAGACATGCTTCAAAGTACATCAACAACTTCAAGTAGGCATGGCGCTCTTCCTCTGAATAACTCTTTAAAAAAGGGGCAGCCTCTTTGCATCGCTTGTCTGTCTGCCACAATAACAACCTGGTTTGCCGTTAAAACTCACTCCTCTCTGTCTTCCACAGTCTTTGGCACTACAGGTTTTGTCAACTGAAAAATAGTCTTTACAAGTGTAACGCTTGCCTGGACTCCTCGGGAGCGTGATGCCTTCCCAGCCTGTGGACCGGATACCTCGGCACTAGGATTCTCTTTCTGTTAAACAACAATAACAATAGAAATGCTATAACATCTACTAACAGAGATTGTACTGCATGAGATGTATACTCCTTAAATCCCTCCCTTCTCACCTGTATTTGTTTATTGTGGAACTCTCCATCCTGCTTTTCTACACTGATGCGTTGGAATGAAGAAACAATGGTAACGTGGATAGCTTATGTGTTCTATTGCTTCTTGCCTTGAAATGTTTAGATTTGTTAAGAATGGGTCTTTGGGTAAGTAAGTTGGCGGAAAAATTGTAATCCTTAAGGGCTCAAATAATTTCCTACGTTGGAGAGATCTCTCTTTCTAATAATTAGCTCTTTCTTTATCTTTTTGCAGGTTCTCGGAATTTGGGATAAGAATTATGACTGCGGATGGCCGTGGAGCTACTCGGGATGAGAAAACATTTTAAAGCGTAAGTTAGTCTATACAGAGTAACTGCAGCCTTCAAAGAAGAGCACGGAAATAACTAAGGTGAAAATTTGAAGAACCTTCAGTTATGTAAAAGCTTATTAAACGTCTTCTTTTATCAACTCTTAAGTTTGTTTGTTAATTAAATACCTTTTGTGTTTGCAGGTTTTCAGAAAGCTGAGGATAATACCTTCGGAAGATGCGGTTGCTGCGGTAGAAATTTATGACTGAAGATGTTGCGACTTCGAACGAAGACTGCTGACTGAAGATGCTGCGGCTCTGTATGAACTTTCTGACGGAAGATGCTGCGGCTGTGAGTGAAACATCTGCCGGAGATGCTGTGGCTAAGAACGACAACTGCTGACTGAAGATGCTGCGGCTGTGAGGGAAGCTTCTGACTGAAGATGACCGCTTCAGAGAATTACTTTGGTCAGGTACGTTTTTTCTATAAACTATTGTATTCTGTGGTTTTCTGTAAAGCTAATGTCACTATTTTCTCCTTTTACAGGTTCTGTGAGGAGAAACGCTGGTAGCGTTACCCGCTGTCAGCGGAGAAGACGTGAAGCGTCCATTCCAGCAGAGGCGGGGCTTAAATAGCTCCCTCTGCAATATGAATAGAACGTGCTGCAATTTGTGAATGGAACTTGCGGCGGCCATGTTTAGTGTATAAAAGTTACTGTTAAACATTACTAGAGTCTAAGGAAGCATATGCTGCGAATGGTATAAATGCCATATGTGCCAGGCTGACACCCATCTTTGACCTGCTGACTGATATAAGGTTCCCTGTCTGGCCTGAATTATGACTATGCTCTATAACTGGGATTATGACAACAATCAACAAGTTTCCCTTCCCCCAGCTTCACCTGCACCTTTCTGCCAGTTATCAGCCCGAATAATTACCCAGAAGGCTTGGCGCCACTCTTAGCTTCAGGTAGTGCTTGGACACTTGTATCTTGGGCCAATATACGTATTAACTTCACAGTACAGATAGATTGCGCTTTAACTCTGAGAAAGGCTGGTTTCACTGTTAATATGGGGAGACTCTTGGCTTGGGCAATGCTTGTTCTAGTCAACAGTTTATACACTTTGACTTCTTATAAATGAAAGGTATGCCGTGTTACAGTAAAGAATAGGATTCAGTCTTTCTTTCGATATCACAATTAGGCACACACAACCACTTCTTAATGTAGTTTTCAAGGTTTAAAGATTGGTATAGAATCGTATTCCAGTGTGAAAGTGAAGGATGGAGTTCAGTCCTCCTTTGGAAATCACAATGAGGCAATGCAACCCCTCCTTGATGGAGTTTTCATAAGGTAAAGGTTTCAACAATGGTATTGTCAAGGTTAGGTATTCAGAAATGGGTTATTGAGGCCTGATGCTCTTCACCATACATTGGTATTTTACTTAGTCTATCACCCATCTCTAGCAAAACCTCTGAGTTTAATATGTCCCCTGTAATTATTATTTTAGGTGGACATCTTATTCCATCGCATCCATAAGGGCTGAACTTGAAGATCCTAGTACCTGAGGAAGGTGTTTTTCATCCAGCACTACACCACCGAAACGCCACCTAGTCCCACGTGACAATTGCAGGCGCCGTGTGCTCCTGCTTCCAGTCACTGTGGCCATACACGCTTTATAGCGGTAGGCGTAGTACACCCCTTTCAGCCTGTGACATAATCTACGTCAGCTTGTGCAATTATTACTTATTTAACTGTTAAACTAAAAAGCAATTGTATATTTCAGTTTCATAAATGTATATTTGTGTGATATTGTTTATGTTGCTGTTTTCTTTAGCCAATATTAGGTCCTATACACAGCATTTATTGTTTATTGTATGATTTGTGTCACTGATGCTGTCTCTTTTAATAAGGAGACTCGCCACGAATGTTTGGATTAATTCTATCCCTTAGACAGTAAGGGTCAGCCAGGGATAGTTTAACTCTCATTAGCTATCTCTGCATTTTTTGTTTATATTAAATAATTTTCATACTTTTGCTATACTTGGTTACACTTTATTATTAACTATCGCTATTTGTCATCATTGATCCCTTTTTCATTAGTGTCCATATGTTGTCTGCATATGTACAATCCGATGTGGGGTTGTGCTCCTACTCCTGTTAATTTTATTCATGTATGACTTTGTTTCCATTAACCTAATCAACCAAATAGTTTTGTTTTTTCCTGTAAATTGTATTCTTCATCTGTGTTTGTCGTTCTATTTTTTATTTATTAAATTGGTCTATTTTTGTTACAAACAATAAAACAAAAGAAATTTTATTTTCAAATTAGTGTACCTATTCCCTTCTTATAGGGTCACGTTGGTGAGGTACCACAAAATCAAATACTGACAATTTGACGTATTGTGCTGTTTAGGCCATCAGTTGAATAAATACTGATAGTTAATGTAAATGATACCTTTACTTGAGTTCTTTCAGGAACACCCTTGTGTTTTAAGATAGTTTTTGTGCTCCTTTAAGTTCCTGAACCTTTGGGAGTCCCTCTTTTGTATACTAGGTATTCAGAAATGGCATTCGTAGCATTCACCCTTCTTAATTAGTGACACGCGACCACTCCTTTAGACAATAAGTCTTTTAAAGATTAAACAATGGGTTTAAGTAGTATTATCTTTCTACGCGAGTAAAAGGGACTTTCATATTACAAGCGAGTGCTACATTTCCATTGTTCCAGTATTTCAACTTCAACAAAGCTTCTCGCTTTAAACCATACGCGAGTGGACATGGAACTGGATACTGTTGCCGGTAATGCTCACGCAAGGTATTAGTACTCTGTACTTCACTGACTTGCTCCTTTAACACTTGGTCTGCGGGTTGCACTGCTTTCCTAACTTCTGCCACAACCTCTATTGCTCCTGGCCTCTTAGGGACCCACACTCTTCCTCTGTGAAGGCATCTCCTGTCCGGCCGCACTTTTCTGGAGCCCCTCTACCTCCCGGGACCCACAGCTTGACAACTAGTCCTCACCTCGGTCTCGAGCACCTTCACTGCATTGCAGCCGCACCAATGAGGCTCACAGGGGGAAAGACAGCTCTCCTACACACCTTGGGCTGCGGGGCCTCTGCACTTCAGGGTTTAGCGGTACAGGACCCTCTTGGAACACGCATCTGAAATCTGCTGTCTCCACATTCCGGCGTCCCTCTTGTTCTCCCACTTCTGCTTGATTTACCAGCCTTGTGCCTTCTTCCTTCTGCTACTACTGCTATAGCTTGCATTCCAGTCACAGTTCCAACTCCTTCCAATTGCCTGCACCCGAGGTGGCCTTTTATGCCTCTCCAGTTCCTTCAAGTGTGGGCTGTTAGGCTTAATTGCCTGACTACTGCATGCCTCTTCAGCCCTCTTCCTTGTCCCAGTACTTCTGGAATTATGGGACTTGTAGTCCCCTTCAACAAAGTTAGTTTAAAGGCAGATTTATTTCCCTTCAACTCATTAGAGGATGGACTGTTAGAATTAGTTGCTACGGAGGAAGACATTGGGTTTAAGGCATTTCCTCTAGATACTTTTACATTATACCTTTGCGAGTAAGGACTTTCAAACTATCTCAGAACAAACCCCTTCTGAGATAGTTTGAAAGTTCTGTTAATAAGGCTTGCTCAGATTTAACAAGGCACTTTATCAGAGGACACATACTGTGTCTCATCCCACTGGATCATTCTCACCACCCTGGGAACCATTTCCTCCCGGGTGACCCTGCTGCAGTACACCACCCCCAAGGTCAGGATCAGGAAGAGTCTGCCTTTCCCTGGCCACCTGGGAGGGGACTTTAAGCAGGGTTTCAGCGAGCGATCCGTAGGATTCTTCACACCATGAATACACTTACTAATCCATGGTGCACAAGGTCTTCCTGCATAGAAATGTATTTCAGCAGGCTCCCAGAACAATCTAATAAATTCAAGCAAGCTTCTCACTCGCACCTACTCTGAACAGTGCCCTAATTCTGTAAAATAGTTCTGGGTCCTGATCGCTGTCTCAAATCACCTTATGTTTAAAATCAGCGCGCCTACTTAAAACAATCCATAATTCTAGCATTTTGGATAGCATTAAGCTGTTCTTCTAGATGAATGAGAGATTGGTGTCATCCATTAGCACACAATTTTAGGGGGGCTTTGATATCCACAAAACTCCAGGTCTGCAAGGCTACGTGTAAGGATATTTATGCAGCGGAGGCAGTACTAAAGTCTCACTGAGCCATTGACTTGCATAGCAATTATGCTCAAGAATTTGACAGCTTGGTCTCCGAATTCAACAAAGAATATTGGCCATTTCTAAACACATCTCCTGAACTATGGGAAGTGTTGGCAATGGGTTAACTGCCTCCAACACTTTGAGAGGCAACAATCACTTTATTGTTAAGGCTAACTAAAATGGCCAATCGAGTGTGGGTCTCACCAATTGAGTGCAAGTCTCATCACCCTCACTGTTTCATTAATGTAGCCATAAAACATTTCACTTATGCTTTGGCAATGTGCATGCTCAACATTTTCTGCATTTGATCTATTTAGGGTGTTCTGCATTTCATCAAAGATTGCTCATTCTACCCAAGCTGTTGCCACAAGGCTAGATGCTGAAAAGGCATTCAATTAGTTTATGTGGAGCTTCCTTTTCGCAGTGATGGAGTTCTGCGGTTTAAGCCCATACTTCCCCTCCTGGTTCAAGCTTTTAAATTGCCGGCCTACTGCTAAAGTATGCAACAAGAGAACCCTATTCCCCCTTATTTATCTTGGTAGGGGTGTAGGACAGGCCTCTCACCTTTCATTTTTGCTCAGATGGAGTTGCGGTTGTCTCAGTCAGACAGAACATGTGCTAGAGCTACTCTCCATGGAGGTACTCCAGAGATCACCCCACTGTAAGAGGATGACTAACACCATCTTGACAAGCACTTGCCGTTCGTGTAATTTAGTAGCTTAATACCCTTTTGGGGTCCATATGATGCAATCTCTCCTCCTTTGACGGAGGAGGAGGTGGATAAAAAGTTGGTAACACAATAAGCTGTGCAAGGTGAAACTCTGACACAACTTTTCGGAAGGAAAGATGACCGAACTCTTAGAGCCACCCTGTCCTTGGCAAAGGATGTGAAAGGTGGTTTGGAAGACAGGACTTGTAGCTCACTTACTCTACGGGCAGGCACGATAGCTACCAAAAAGGCTATTTTCATGGTGAGCATTCTTAAAGGACACAAATTCAAGGGCTCAAAGGGAGCTCCCATATAGACATCGTAGTAGTATATTTAAATCCCATTATGGCACGATGAAGGATGTAGAAGGGAACAGATTTGTTAGGCCCTTTAAGAAATTGTACCTCAATCGGCACCTTGAAGTACGATCCCTCATCCGGAGAGCTCTTAAAGATTGACAGTGCCACTAAGTTGCCCTTCACTGTGGCCACTTGGAACCCAGAATGGGTTAGGTGGCGCAAGTAAGATAAAACATGGGGAAGGCTACATTTGAAAGGATCAAGTTTCTTTTCCCTGCACCAGCTTTGAAACTTATTCCAACGGCAGCGGTACAGGGATTTAGTTGCTGGTCTCCTAGTCAAAAGCAACACCTCCATTACATCTTTCCGGAAGGTCCCAATCTTTATATCTCACCCTTTCGGACTCCAGGCGTGAAGATTGAGAGTCCTGGTCTCTGGGTGAAGAATTTGTCATCCTTCTTGCGAGAGAAGGTCCTCTCTTTGGGGAAGACGAATTGGAGGGCAGATGGCCATTTCCAGAAGGTCCGGTACCACGTTCTCCTGGCCCAAACCTGAGCAATGAGGCTCATGGTTTTCCCAAACTTCCTCAACCTCCTGATGACATGAAGAATGACGGGTACTGGTGGAAACACTTACAGAAGTGGAAACTCAAGTTCACAACATGTCCCCTAGAGCTCCTCCTCCTCCTTTTTTAATTTTTTTTTTATTGATTTTTACAACAATAAACAATCAACCCCAGCAGTGCTTTGTCATAGAATTTCAGCATTATGAAAATATCTACTGCTTGCCCTTATCCTGCATTCCAACTCAAGCCTACTCCACTTCACCTTCCATCTTTGTCCTCTGGAGGTATCTCCTCATCTGTATTCTCAGAGAAGTCACTGCTTGGGCTGCCGTGGGTGGCCCCAACAGTGTGGCCACTAGATGTTTCCAGGCCGTCAGGCTTTCTGCTTCTTCCTCCCACCCCTCCTACTATTGGCTGCTTCACTCCATACTAGTGTTTCTGCTTCAGTCCATTTACGGATATCCTTCCACCAGACCTCTATCTTAGGTCTATTACTTGCTTTCCAGCCCATGGCAATTCTGCGCTTGGCGAGTATATAAACCAACTCTTTGAGTTTATTGACATGTTTCAATTGGCGCAGTCTAGGAAACCCAACTACCATGCATGCCCACACTGATTCCACATTTTAAATTGATCCCTTTCTCGTTTACTCAGTGGGCTACTTCTCCCCAGAACTTCCCAATTTCTGGGCATTCCCAAAACATGTGTATCAACCCTGCGTTTTCTTCTCTGCACTTGGGGCATGTTTGTCGTTCTGCACTTTTGAATCAGGACATTCTCTGGGGGGTCATATATGCTCTCTGGGTTATATATAGCTGTATTTGCTGTAGCCTCGCGTTCCTAGACACTTTTTTTTATGATACCCTTGAACCTGCTCCCACAACCCATCAGTCATAAGTTCTGCTGCTTCATCTTCCCAGTCCTGCCTCAGCTGGGTCACTTCCCTTCCCACGCTGGACATCAGTAATTCGTAAATTCGGGAAACCTTTTTCCCCTCCCTCTGTGACATCATATAATGTTTTGATGGCCGGGTCTGGTTGTTCGTCTAGCATTTCTGACCATGTCTCCCTTACCCGCCGTACCAGTCTGGTATAAGTAATATACTGCCCCAAGTGTAAACCCGTTTCTTCCACCAGCACATTAAATTCCTTTATTTCTCCCTCTTGCCATATGTTTCCCATTGTTGCAATTCCCACCGGTTCCCAATGCCTATGATTCGTCTTCCTCAGTTGTGCGTCTCCTCCAGTCATGCCACTAGCGGCACTTGCTTGGAACACGGGCTCGGGTTCTCTATGGTCTGGCAACCCTTGGGCCATATTTTCCATCATAGTTCCAGCATCCTGGGCACCCTTTTATCTCTTGTTTAGGCAGCATATACATTCTTTTAAGAAGAACGGGGCCCATTCAGATCTCCGCTAACCACTTAGTCACGTATCCTAATTGACTGGTCCAATAATAGATCTCAAAGTTAGGCAGCCTAATACCCCCTTTATCATATGTGTTCTGTAGTTTCCATAGGGCTATCCTATTCCTGGTTCTAGCCCAGAGGAAGCCCCTGCATATGCCTTGAAGTTTAACAAAGAATCACTTGGGTATCATGTATGTATATTCCCAAAAAGTGTAGTAGCCTGGGTAATACAACCATCTTCAGCAGCGCCCCCCTCCCCAACATGGCCAGGGGGAGCCTAATCCAGAACTTCATGCTATCCTCGATGTTTGTCACTGCTTTCTCAGTGTTATATGTATATTCTGCTTCCACCGTGTGGTAGATGTCAATCCCCAGGTATCTTAAAGGTAATGGTCTCCCAGAATATTGGTAGTACTGGTAGTTGTTCTCGCGGGACCCCTATAGACCTTCCCAGGGGGAATATGGACAACTTTTTAGGGTTGACTGCAATGCCGGAGAGCAAAGAAAATCCCTCCATCACTTCTAGGATATATTGCAGATTTTCTTCAGGGTACCTTAAGTCTAACATGTCATCTGCATATAGCGATATTAAGTGTGGTCCCCCTTTTGTGTAAATGCCCACTTCCTCGTATTGTTGTCTCAGGTATGTCGCTAGGGGTTCCAGTGCGAGAATGTACAGCATCGGGGACCTGGGGCATCCCTGTCTAGTGCCCCTTCTGAGTTGCCACCTTTCCGAAATGGTCTCTCCCATCCTGACTCTGGCTAATGGTGAGCTGTACAGTAATTTCACCCATTTCAGGTATCCGGGTCCCATCCCATATTCTTTTAGGGCTGCCAGCAACCAAGGCTATTGACGGAGTCAAAGGCCTTCACTGCGTCTAATGATACAATAGCCAACTCGCCCAACTCGCCTTCTGTTTGCTCTATGACATGGTGGAGCCGTCTGAGGTTGTCGGATATGCTTCTGTGTGGAACATATCCGGTCTGATCAGGATGTATTAGTCTGCCAATTACATTTTTCATTCTATTCGCCAACACAGGTGTGAGTATCTTGCTGTCCTGGTTCAGCATAGATAGCGGTCTGTACGACCCGCAGTCCATGCTTGGCTTATTGGGTTTGAGGAGTGGAATAATGATCGCTTCTCTAAGGGATTCTGGCAATATCCCCATTTCAAATGCTTCGTATAATATTGCCATTAGTGGGAGGAGCACTTCCTTCTTAGACATTTTGCAGAATTTGCTGGGGAGTCCATTCACTCCCGGGGTAGTACTGGTAGGTAGTTGCTCAACCACCGCCTCTAGCTCTTCCAGTGTGATTGGGGATTCTAGGTTTTCTCGCTCTTCAGCACTTATTTTTGGTAAGACGATTACTTCTAGTGTTTCTGCAATCTCGCTCCCTCCATCACATCCTGCGTCCCCGTAAAATTGTTTAAAGAATTCAAGGAACCCTTCATTCACACCCTCTTGGGTATCTAATATTTGTCCACTCTCCCCCAGTACCGCACTGATCGTTTTTCTGGGTCTCGCTTTTATACAGCCATGCTAGTAATCTCCCTGGCTTGTCTCCCCAGCGTGCTGCCTTTCTATGTATTTCTTATATCTTAAATTGCATAATCTCTCCCAGCGTCCCACACATTCCTGCTGCAATTGGTTGATGGTTTCAGCATCCTCCGTGGAGTTTCCTCTTCTACCTAGTATTGTCTCTAGTTTCACCTCTGTATTCGGCAGTCTCGATAGTGTGCCTCCCTTTAGATTTGGCTATAGCTGCTCCTCTCACCACCATCTTAAATGCTTCCCATAGGGTTCCAGCCGACTGTGCACTCTCTGTGTTATTTCCAAAGTATTCTATAATTTCTCCTCTGAGGTCTTCTCTGAACACTGTATCTTTCAGTGCTTCTGCTCTAAGTCGCCAAGTAGGGATCTTAGCTCTCAGAGCCATGTATTGCCATGTTGAGACCAATGGCGAGTGGTTAGAAAGGACTCTCGCTTTATATTCTGATCGCACTATTTCCCCTGTTATCTCCTGTGAGGCGAACACGTAGTTCAAGTTTTGTGGGGCCGAGTAATGTGAATAATGTCTACCATGTGGGTGGTGTAGCCTCCACATATCTTCTAGTCGAAGGTCTCCCAGCAGGTTTCTCAGGGCTCTGGCAGCGGGGTGGGTTTGTCGAATTTCCTATCTGACCTATTCACCCTTCGGTCCAGCGTGCAGTTGAAATCGCCGACCCATATTACTGCGCCCGCCCCTCCCCCCAGGTACGGGCTCATTTTACTATATAGGGTCCTAAAATAGTCCACTGTATCCTGGTTCGGGGCATATGTATTAACAATGCATATTTCTCTATTTTCTATCAATCCACGTATTACTACCATCCTCCTGCCTGCCTCAGCCGTAGACTGTAGCAGCTGAAAGGAGACATGTGGCGCCACCCAAGTGACCACCCCTCTGGCATAGGCCGAGTATGTAGCACCTATGAGGGTTCCTTTCCATTTTCTCTTTATTACCTCTAGTTTTTCTTTTGTGAGGTGTGTTTCTTATATTAGGGCAATGTCTATTTTCAGTCTCTTTGCACATCATGATCTTGTTTCTCTTCAAGTAGCTGTTGAGCCTCCCGACATTCCAGGTCACTATCCTAAAGTCTCCCATGTTTCAGCCATACCCAGTCCCCCCCTCTCACCCTCCTCATTTTCCACTTCAAGCACAGCAGCGCACATGTGTAGGCTCGTTCTCTAACACCCCAAATCCCCCAACTCCCCTCCCACCCCCAGCCCAAACACAAACTCCTCAACTCCCACCCCTCCCTCTACCTTCCCCAACTGATGCCCAGCTCCATCCCTGGATCTCAGTCTACCCCGCACCTAGCCCGTTCTTGGCCCTAAGCCAGTACTCAGGACACGTAGGGGGATATCACCCTACTGCTGACTCAACTAATCTAACTACTGGGGTGAGGTTGTGTTTCCCTTGTATCTCACGCATTAATTCTTATAGTATACCATGTCTCCTTGACTCATGTCTGACGCTGCTCATATTTATCTTCTAGTCCAAAAAGTCCACATGAAGAGTATGCAAACTAGTCCATATTATGCTTGCTCACATGTCAAGTGTACCCCTTCCAGTCATTATCGCTACATCAACATCTGCCCCAAAGTTAATGATTACGTGCTGTACTTAGCTCTCACAAAATATATGTGCCCAACAGTATGGCTCTGGAAGAAACAGGGATGGGTCACTTCTTTGTCTCGCTCTCCTTCCGGCTCTGTGCTCCTGATGGGCAGTTATTCGCATCCAACCATGTAGATACTTCCTCTGGGAAGTCAAAAAAGAGGGCCTTGTTCTTGTGAAGCACTTTCATCTTCGCTGGATACAATAGCATGTATTTAAAGCCTGAGTCTCGTAGTCAGGGTATACCGTGATGGTCGCGGAGGCCCTGTTTATCATTCCTCCCTTCCGGAAATGTTCCAAGATATTTTCCCTGTCTTTATAGTTCAGGATTTTGGCAAGGATTGGCTGTGGGGGGGCCCCCGGTGGTGGTTTTCTGATCAAGGCTTGGTGTGCTCTTTCCACCGCGAACCCCTGACTAAGTTCCCCACCTGTTATCTCTTGCAACAGCATGTTTTCAACGTAGTCTGTCGGGTCTGCTCCCTTTTCGCCCTCCAGGAGCCCTATGATGCGTACGTTATTTCTGCGCGCGCGCCTTTACGCTTCTTCAGCTCTGTACTCTAGATTGCGCACCTGTTGCGACAGTGTGTGGATTTCCGTTGTGTTGGCCCTACAGGAGTTTGTTAGCGCCCACCTCTTTCTCCAGGCTCCCTGTGCGGTCCGCCAGTGCCCGAAAGTCTTGTCGCAAGAGGTTCACATTAATGCTTACCGCATCGATTTTAGATTCAACCAAGGGCTTTAGTTTAGAGATGGCTGTATCAATTTTGAGCCCCCAAGATACCTTAAGTTCAGCTATGGCATCTAGTATTTGTTGGTCATTCCGGCCGACAGCTCCAGCTTCCTGTGCAGACAGCCCCTTCGACTTGGCCCCTTCCATTGTTGGCGATGCCTTGGCGAATTCCTCTATGGAAGACTGTTTTCCCTTGATTTTGAGCTGCTTGGTTGTCATTCTCCTGTGCGTGAGGGGAACTTATCTGGTGTGTCTATATATGGTGAACGCACCCCTGTCGTCAGAGGTTAGGTAGTTCGATGCACAGAGCTTCTGCGTATTTTATTCCTGATGGGTGATGTCAAACCATGACTCGTGGTCCCCTTTCTGCGCAGTGTAACCTTGAGGATTCCCAGGTCACTGTCTCAGTGCCCACTGGTGCACAATTTTTCTTTTTATTTTGGTTATTATTCCTTATTGTCCACGCCCCACTGTATCCACTTATCTTTTTACCTCCTCTGTTGTCTCGGAGTAGGCATCCACAGCTCGGGGCCATCACAATGTCTGTGTGCCTTCCATATAGCCACTGCCATATATGCACTTCCCCACTTGTGTCTGTCCGGTATGGTGTTTCCCAGTACAAGCTATCTAGCCCTCATGTATTCTCTCTTCCATGCAAGTTGTCTTTGCCTCACAATGGCCATGTGGGCTTCCAGCAGCCGTGTCTCGCGCCCAGTCTCTCATATGGGCGTCAGCCCACCCTGACTAACTTCCATTTAGTCCAGGGATATGTTTATATTGCCTGCTCCTCTGCAGAAACATTGCCATGGTTTTCGCACGTGGGCACACTCCTTTCTAAGCAGGCTGTGACACAATGCATCCGCTCTATTCGTCTGCTGCGCCGGGCTTAGTTTCTTTTGTTCCTGACGGCAGTGTCTTTCATGCGTTCCATTAGAATGCCATTTGTATCGGTGCGATTGCGTGCTCTGCGCGTTTTTTCCAGCTAGCCACAAATCTGAGATGTTATCCTGCTACAATGTTATCCTGCAGGAGGGCCGGTGCGCAATGTGCCTTCCGTCCAGTCTCCGTGGCTCATTGGCCTTCGTCTCCTTAGCCGACTGGTTCACGCAGCCCTCCGCTGCCTTTTTCGATTACCTCCTGTAATGCTGTCTACAGTCACGTGTGCAGTCGCGGTGCAGCAGCTTGTGTTGGGTTGGTCTTGCTGCCCACTGTTAGGCGATCGTGTCACTGCAGCCCCCTGACTAGCCACCATCAGTAGCTGGCGGTTTCCTTAGTTCTAATTCCGCCATCTTGGTTCTTCGTCGGTCGCCTCTCTCAGACTTCTGTTGCTCCTAATAGTGTTCCTGAATTTCACCGGGCATATGAGCGATGCCTTCAGTATCCATTCATGTGTCGGCAGGTATCATTTTCACTGTTTGCAGCATTCGTAGAACGCACTTTTCTTCTGGATGTATGGCGGATCAGCGGGAGCTCTAGGGGAACACAGCCCATCTCATGCCCATGAAGCCACGCCCACCCAAGAGCTCCTCTTAGCGGAAATTCCTTGGGGCAGAACAACTTGCACTTCTGGTTGGCACTGGTCGTGAACAGATCCGCTTAAGGGGTACCCCAAAGGGCAAAGATCTCCAGGAGGACTGCCGGAGCCAACTTCCACTCGTGAGAAATCGTGCTCTGCCTGCTTGGAGCATCCACTGCCGTGTTCATTTCTCAGGCTAGGTGAACTGCCAGAAGAGTGATTCCTTCTCTCAGTGCCCAGACTCAAAGCTGCATTGCCTCTCTGCACAGGGGTAGTGACCCCCCCCACACTCCCTCATTATCAAACACACTTTCCCAGTATTGAGGGCAGGTAGGCCATCAGCGCTAGTCTGATTGCTGTCGGCTGTAACAGGTTGATATGGACTCTGGACACAGATTGAGACCAGTCTCAGCTTATTGAAAGGTCTCATGTGCGCTCCACATCCTGTGATGGAGACGTTTGTCACAACTGTCATCTCCGGCCATGGTTGCCAAAAAGGTTCTCTCCTCATATTCTCTCGGCTGGCCCACCACAGGAGATCCGGGGTGACCTTTGTCGGGACCTGGAGAAGGTCTGACATTCTGTCAGAGAATGGAGACCAATGGGATCTGAGAGCCCACTGAAGGGATCTCATTCTCAGACGGGCTTTTGGCACCAGAAAAATACATGCCATGATGCCAAGCTACCTTAGGAAGTCGTAGGCCGGAAGACGTTGGGCACTTGGGAATTATTGGACCATCTGCAAGAGAGGATGAGCCCTCCACTCTGGTGGAGTTGCTTTTCCTGGGGCTGAAACCAGGACCGCTCCAGTAAATTTAAGCTTCTTTGAAGGTGTCAAGTGGGGCTTTTTGAAGTTCAGGGAGAAGCCCAGTGCGTGGATGAAGTGGCAGGTGCAACTGAGATTAAACTGTTCCGGAGAACAAGCCCGATTTACCAGTCGTCCAAGTAGGGGTAGATGTGAATCCCCTCCCTCCTTAGACTTCCACCACTGCCATAAACTTGGTGAAGTCCCTCGGGCTGATGTGAGGCGGAATGGCAGAACCCGAAACTGATGAGAACCGCCAACTGCGAACCTCGGGTACTTCCTGTGCTTCTGATGTATGGGCACATGAAAGGTAAGCATCCTGAAGGTCCAATGTCGCCAACCAATCCCGGAGTCGAAGGGTCTGAAGGACCTACGAAAGTTACTATCTTAAACTTGTCCTTCCTGAGGAACTTCTTCCAGCATCTAAAGTCCAAGATGGCATTCACTAATCCATCTTTCTTGGGAATTAGGAAGTAGGGAGAATACCAACCCTGGATTCTCTCCGCTGCAGGTACCAGCTCCATTGCACCTTTCTCTAACAGGAAGAGAATCTCCTGTTGGAGGAGCGGATCTGAAACCAAGGCAGATCTGGCTTTTGTGGGGCAATCGGGATTTAATTTAGGAAATGTAAGGACTGTCATGCCTCCTACTAAAGACTTGTATATGAGGGAGTCATTTTGCTGCTCCACCTGCAGCTGAGGGTAACACCACAGGTTCTACCTCCTCTTCCTCAATGAGGCGCTCTCCTCTGACCCATTTGTGAGAACTGTCTTCTTCCTCTAGAGATTGGAGAAAAGAAACAAAAAGGACGTCTTCTACATCCTTGTCCTGAAAGTTGAGGTTGCCTGATTGCCGCCCCTAATGATTTGGCTGCAGCACTAGAAGCTTGTAGCTTCTCCAAGCTGTTGTCAGCCTTTTCGCCAAAAACAAAAGTACCATTGAAGGGCATGTCTAGCAGACACGCTTGAACATCCGCTGAAAATGCTGACTTTCGCAGCCATTAAATCAGTCTTACAACAGTACTGGCAGCCATGGATTTACTTGCAGAATCCACTGTATCCAGGCTGGACTGTAAGGATTGCCTCATGGCATCTTTGCCATCTTGGACTAGGCTTAAAAACCAGTCCCTTTCCTCAACCTCCCAACGGGTGTGAGTGTATTTTGCTAAGGCACTTGTGGCATTTGTCAATCTCAGTGCCAAGCTTCCTGCACTAAATACTCTTTCCCAAAGAGTGGACCCTTATATCGTCTTTGTCTGCTGGAGTGGAAGGGTAAGATGCGGACTTAGATGAAACAGTTGCCGTTTCACCAACCAGACTCTGGTGTGGGATGCCTGTTCAGAAAAGGAGGGTCCACAGAAGCTGTTCTGTACTTTAAGAGTTTGTTTACAGGGGGGAACGGAATCCAGCTTCAGACAAGTTTCCATAACCCTTACCCTTAAGGCAGCATGGAAAGGTAGCACAGACTCCTTGACTGGACCACTGTCTAAAATATCTGTAAGGTCCTCAGTCTCAAGCGTAGCTGCTGTTCTGGACCACTCCAGATATTCAGCACACAACTAACAGATCTGTATGAAAGATCAGCATATCCAGCCACATCTGGGTTACCAAAATCAGTCTCTGGACAAGTTTCCCAGCTACTGGTTTCTTTAAGAGTTCCTAGCAGATTCTGCAGAAATAAGCTTGTCTGGATCCAAACTGATAACCAAAAGGGGCTTGATCTTCCTTCAGCTTCTTTGCAGATAGACCCGATTTGGCTGAAAAAAATCAGGTCGAGGCAACAGTGGCTTTGAATATGTCTATATATAATGTGAAAGTTATTGCTTTTTCACAAAAAACTGCATGAATGTTATTGTTTCACATTGGCCTTCTATGAACAATCCTTACAGAGCTTTTTTCTCTCCCTTATTATTTATCAACAGTTCAAAACATTTTGGCTCATGAAGAAGAGGGCAACATCTCGAAACGTGTCAGCCACCCACACTGAACTTAACCTTCTCTGTTATATGTGTTCTCCGATTAAATCATTTGCGTTTTTTTCAAATACATAAAGCGGTGTTTTCTTTTACTTGGTTACTAATGCAAATACTCTAAAATAAAGTTGAATTAATATTTAACCGTCTAGTGCAGGGGACGGGAGGGTTCCGTTTTGGACCCTCTTTCTATAAAGTGCTTCTTTGTTGACAATGTGACCATAGGGACAAAGGTACTTCCTGACCATGCCCCGATTACACTGGTCATCCGAGCCCACGACCCTGCTCCACCTCCTCGACGCCGTTGGAACCTATATGACCCCATTCTGAATGAAATGCCACTAAGAGATTCCATAGCCACAGTGATCAGGAACTTTTTTCGGGAAAATCCGACTGAAGACACTTCCCCCAGCTAACACGTGGAATGCATTGAAGGCAGTAGTGCAGGGGGGGGACTAATCGCACACGAGGCGGCATTCCATAAACGCAAACGACAGACCTGTATAGATCTTGAAGAAGAGGTTCAAAAAAGCTGAGGCCCATCATACGCAAAAAAGTTGGAAGCCCATTACACTGAGGAAACAGCGCACCTACTGGCTAAATCCAAGCAGGGCTACTATGCTAGGAACAACAAAGCGAATAAACTCCTGGTGGAGAAATTGGCTAAAGCAAAGAGAAAGAACGTTCTAGTAGGCCTCCGCAACCCTGAGGGCAAGGTTCGGTATGCGGACCAAGATAAACTACGAATGGCAGCGACCCATCTTTGAGACAATGTCAGCATCACCCCAAGACAAAGCAGAACAAAAGGGGTACCTATCGGGTGCCGCTCTTCCACAACTCGAGGAGCCTGACAAGGAAACTGCAGACTAACATTATGCAAGGCTGCCAAAAAAGTTAAGGGGCTAAAGAGCAAAGGGGACTGCAGTGCAGAGAGCAAAGGGCTCAAGTCAGGAAATGCGTGCATTTGAACTGGAGTAGGCACTGGCGGCAACAGACATCACCAGGGGTCAGCAGGGAACCACAGCTCCGAGCAAGAGAGTCTGTAAAAACATTAATGCAAGAACCAAAGGGCTCCTTTGGCCAGCTCCTTAAATACTCCAACACCCTGAGCTTTAACAATCTCTCTTGCTTCACCTGGAGCGCCACATGCAATTGTAATCATCTTCCTCCCTCACTTAGCCTTGGAAACTGAAAGCATAGGAATCCCTTTTCGACTTTTAGAGATTGTAGTTTTCACCATATAGAAATATTCAGATGTCCAAACAACCAAAAGGTGCATTACGGCAGTTTGTGGCATCCAATTTGGAATTTCTAATATTTTCCAAAGGGAATGGAAAGTCAGAAAACTACATGAAGATAGTTCAGGATGGACTGCAGAGATATATTCTGAGCCCCAGCTAGTCCACTGAGGGCTCCTGCTGGTTTCCAAGAGACAGTTATGACCGATAAGTGCGCTCTTTGGCTCCTGGATCTTGAATTGACCTTCAAGTTCTGCACTTGCTCCGTTCCATGCAACTCGCAAGCAGGATTATTTACCTCCCTTACCACAGATGACCGTCGACCTTCACAACAGCATCGGAGTGTACTTTCTCTTAGTATTGTTATACTACCTTTTAATTTAAGTAGGCTAACATTTGAATGATTATTGTATTCTTGATGGTAAGCATTTGATCCATAGACCACTCTGTACTGGTGATGTCATTTTGTGACCTTTACTAGTATAACTTTACCCTCTGGGTCCATCACTATTATCCAGGTGTGCCATTGTTTTAATTGAAGATACGTGTTCCACTTCACCTCCTGTCAAAGCAGCTATGTAATTACAGGCCTACTGTTGGCAGACTCCTAAACTGAATGTTTTGATCACACCCTACTAGGACGCTTGTTCCATCTGATCTCTGGGCCTCCCAAGAGCAAAGGAAACTAGTAGCAAGTCTTGCAAAGCAGTACAATACAGGAGGATAGTCTATTGTAATGATATTGCAGGTTTGTCGTTGGTTTTCGAAGGCACATAGCAGAGCTGCCAATCTAGAACAAAATACTTGTCACGATCTTCAATATCATTCATACTCTGTCTCTTCTATCTTCAGAACAAATTCAATGTGCACCAATTCACAGGCCCAGATACAAAAGATGGACGTGTTATTCCTCTGTGGAATGCTATGAAGAATTTGTCAAGCTTGGTGTGAAATGGCAATGTTAGACATGAAAGGATGGGAATGTGAGATAGGGGTGATGGATCTCTTTCCCATTTGTTTGTTTAGCAGGTGGAATGTCTTGTAGAGTTCAGAATCCTGAGCTCCGCCATCTGCCAAAAGGAGATGCATCATGTTCTCAGTAAGCGACAGTGCTATAGGTTCCCTTGTTACCCTTGGTCTTGCTCAAGAGATGCTGTCCAAAATGACACTGTGTCATTTTGTTTGTCCAAACATTGAGATCAAATGATCCCCTATTGGTGGGCCACCCACCATCCGAAAACTGCCCCCCACAATTATATCCGGATTCCCTAAAGACTTGTTTTACTTATGCAGTGTGCCTTAATGCGATTTACATTGTTGTACACAACACACTGATATCCCGAATGCGCAATACAAGTAAACAAATATGCAACCATGTGTTTAATCAGTTAAACATGTGAACTTGGTTAAATTATAAAGTGTTTGGTTTTTTTGTTGTAGTCTTATTGTCTAATAATCCTTTTAGTGAATTAAATACTTTGATGGTTGTCTTTTTGTTGTCGTGTGCTCATTGCTTTATCCCAAGAAAGTATGTTATTTTTGTCCGTTTGTATCTTGCAAATTCATGCATAGGACATATCAAGACAAACTGCAGTTTGTTGGAAATGTTTGGTAACCATTCTAAATTCTATCACGGGTTTACTATACGAGACATGTACATTATTTACTTGCATAAATTAACAATGCCATGTTTTCTCTATCAGATCGCTCACTTAAAGCTAGTGTTCCCTGGTACAATAATTGGAAAGACACATTGATGGAACTGAACACATCCAAGTTTTATTCAGGTATTTTTGACGGTTGGTACGGGTTAGCTGTGGTGTGCCCTCTTCAAACTACTTTTTTCTTTTTGCAAAATCCATCTTTCCTGATCTTCCTAGGACTGTCTAAACCGTCTCCTAACCTAGATGCGTGTTCCTGTCTGTGTCTCAAAAATAATGGTGATGGTGGTGGTGATGATGATGATGGTGGTGGTGATTACGATTCAAATGTATTAATGTTTTCATCGTCTGACTTTCGAGCTAACTTTCAATCATCTGATCGCTATTTAGTTAACAGATCAGTTTTGCTAATGTTTACTTACATCAGTCTCTACATGATTAACATTTCTGAACAAGTAGTGCTTTGACACTTAAGGGAGCATAGGGTTTCTCCAAACTAACATACCCAAGATTCAGGATTTTTCCTTTTCAATTTGACATGTTTCGTGTTGGTGAACAATGCGTGGAGGTATTATTTTGCTATTGATTTATGTAGTTATTTTTGGAACCCTTCTATGGATCCTTGAACACTTAAAATGGGCTATGCTCTACCATTTTAAATGAGGTATGCATTCTACCTTTCAAACTCTGTGAACCTCTTAACTTGTTGTGTCCTCAAGGAGGCCAGTTAGTGTTCTGTCCTCCTTGAGGAAGAGTTCATGCTTTGTTTTTTTGTATCTGATGCTAGACATCTCAAGACCTTTCTCTTTCCTAGATAATTGTTCTTTCTTGCATGGTCTTTTTTTTTCCCTTTGTAAGTGCCAGGATACCTTAGGGTGGCAGAGCGCTCTACAAGTAACAATCATCATCATCATCATCATACATTGGAGGGGTGCTTTCATTTATTGTTGTTGTAGCAATCTGCTTAATGTGATAACCGTGGCAGCAGAGGTTTTATTTAAGTACAATTGTAGAGAAACGGACAGAGCAACCAGAAGAGTATTCTGGTCCCTATAATGTGGCCCTCGATCACACATTTTTCTGCGTTTTTATATGCTTTTACACAATAAGAATCATGCAGAAAAGAGTAAGATCTGTTTAGTAAGTTAAATGAACACTAAGCTTCCTAACAGAACATCCTGCAAACTTGATGAACATGGCTTGGTTCAGCACCATGCCTAGCTTGTACAATCCTGCTTGGCCTACCCTTATGATACCTTCTCTGCCCAAAGCGAATTGTTCCATTATACGTAACCTGCCACGCTGGTGACCAGTACCCATATGACCCATATTCTGATTTTCAGGCGAGTGTGCATTGCCTACATGTGACATTGTTAATCACTGGTCATGGCTAAGTCACAAACGGAGACAAACATCACAGCTGCATAGTCTAAAGCACTTCCTAGTATCTGCAATCCAATCACATCTCCTCATTTCTTTACAGCATCCTAGCACTGTTAAAACTGCACATTCAGTGCTTATGAGAGAACGTACAAAACTGTCACTTTAAACATGCTGATGGGCAAGGGGGATGAAAGTGACGGGCATTAACTGTTGCATAACGTGTGATACAATCGATGGAAATGTATCCCTGATGCTCAAACAATCATTCCCTAATCCTGTATAAGAATCTGTGTGGCGTTTCTACATTTGCCAGCTGGGGTCCTCACCACTGCATAGATTGTGAGCTCTGGTAAGTGTGAAACCTGCAGAGGAAAGTACTGAGTAGAACCATGTGATTGAGCTGTTCCTGCGGTAAATGGTATGGTGTGAATGTGGCTCAGATGTTTCTTGTCCATAAATGGACATATGGCCTTCACGCCATTGGATCTTCCTTATATCAGTTATTACTAGCATGTTTACGTGAATGTTGATGTCCTCTTGGCTGTAACAACTTTGCTGGCTCTTGGTAAAGCACAATATTGTCATCTTTTGGCAAAGGCAGTTATCAAGCAGTGCATACCTTCAACACATGATCTCGTATTTCGTACAAGTTGTTTATTGTATTTTGGAGTGGGGGTTACACCGTTCTTTTGGACAGCGTCTACTGCCCTAGGTAATTCGTTGTTGAAGATGGGTGTTTTTTTTTTTTATTCACATTGAGGCTTCGCTGGATGGTAGAGTTTAAAAGCATTTTATGGACCTCTGTAGCAGGCTCTGTAAACTGCGGGCTTCGTGGCTCAGCTGCTAATGGAACTTAATTTTTGTCACACAATCTAGAATCCTTCTCATCATCCATTGTTCTCTTTTTAAAAAGTTACCCTTTCCATATTCCAGACCTTGCTGTCTTTCATGAAGACATGATTTTCCTGTCTTCAGCGCCTTCATTGGGTTACTGTATTTTGACATGTCTCTAGTTCTGTGATCCACTTACACTTTGACTTAATGTCTTGGGTGTATGGCTGGTGCTTTACCAGCATGTCTTTTATCATTGTGCTGCTTTTGCTTCATCTGATTCCTTTTTGGAGACCACAGCATGGTCTTTACCGATTTGTCCTTTTCCTCTTTGATGTTAGGCAACCATGATGGAATCAAAATCAACTGGAAAGGCAAAAATCATGTGACTGTTTGGCATCAGTCTGTGAACAGATACTGCTTCCAGTGAAATGAGTTTGGTACCTTTGTTCGAAGTACCTACCAATTGGGGGCTTCCTTTATCAAATCTATTGACTGTCCACCTGCCATTGGTTTATGGACTATATAAAGTTGTCTTCACTTCTTTGATATTAAATACCTTCAGGAAGGCCACCATCTCTTAAACTATCTGTGCTCAGTCATTGGTGGCCAACTCTTATGGAAAACATTCTTGTCTAACGATGTCTCTTCAGGTCAATTGCCTTTCTGGTTGTCATGTCCAAAACAAAGTAAAAATCTATTAACTTCAAAGGTAGTCCACCATCACTATACCTTTTAAAGGCTCAATGGATACAGATGCTATCCAAAATGTAGTCCCACATTTTCATGGTGCCTCAGATGTTAGTATTTATAGTGTCCGGTGTATAGCCTCTTGTTGCTTTTGGCATTAATATCACTTACTGCTCTCACTTAATCATTGCCATCTCAAGCTTTTATCATCTTGCATAAGGGTAACTCGGAAGTGACCTTTGTTTGCCTTGGCAAAGTTGATAGGCCTAATTTTACAGGGAAGAATGTCTAAGACTCCTCCTGTCCTCTTAAAACCACTTGTTTGGTCAGTATTATTGGGCTATTTGCTTGTAAGATTGTAGTGCTTGTGAAAGACATCTCGCAGGCCAATCTTCAACCACATATTTTCAGACTGTGAATTTGGTTGCCTCTATTCAGCAAGCACATCAATTCACTCCTTTTTGCTTTCAGTTTAAATTTTCACTGATAACATACACAGCAGTCATCCTGCAAGAATGTATGTGGGGAGACTCTGCAATCAGCTTAACTATTCTTTATTGGATGTGTTTGAATGTGAATGTGTAGTGTTGTAACTTTGCTGCCAACTTGGTTCTTCTTTTTTTGTATTTTTTTATTTGTTCGGCTGATTTCGTATCAACCCTTCAAACATTTCCAATTTACAGATATAAAACATTATACAACCGCATATTTAACATTTGATACATGTCTCTTCAATCCATAAATTATTTCATGGTTTCCATATTTATATTTCTCATTTAAAATCATTCATATAGTTTTGTTAATTCACAAATAATTCATAACATACTCTGTAAAAACAAATAGTGTCATTATGATCACAATAAACAACACATAATTTGCCTTCCTTCTAACTCCTTTGGGCAATGACACTCTGTGGATTATAGCGTTGTCGATTGATCACAGATTAGAATGATGCTGTCTTGCCAGCTTTATTTGCTTCACTGCCAATCAGTACTGAATCCAAGAATTGTATTGTTGCAATTCTAACTGCAATTTTTGGCGAGGAGAAAATATTACGCCAAACCTCTACTCTGGACAGTGAGCATTGTGTATTCAATAAGGACTTAAAGAAAAATGTACTTTGTGGTAACAAAGCGGTACAATCTACAACAATATGTTGTAAAGTTTCTCTCCTGTTCTTATTTTTGCAAAAGCGACAACATTTCAGATCTTTACTGATTAAGCCACTTCTTGCCAAAACATCATTTGTTGGCCATGGATTTAATCGGAACCTCAGAATTTGAGTCCTCATATGACTAGAAGTGCACTTAATCCATATGATTAGAAGGGCACTTAATCCATATGATTAGAAGGGCACTTAATCAGATAACCTGCCATTTTGCAAAATTTCTTTTGACCAAATAGAGCTATATCAAAATCAACATGCATAGCGCACTTATCCTGTGTGCAAATCCAGTCTTAATGATACACCTTAGATTTGGCTCTTACTGGATTTAATGCTAGGAGCTCAATAGAGATGCCTGCATCAGCAAGAGCATTTAATGTACAATTTCTCAATTTTCTTGGAAAATTATGTGTAGAAGTGAGTAGATAATTGACTAAAACACTTGATGTAATTTGCAGTGTGGCCCATTAAACATTTTCTTAGCAAACACATTTTCCATGTCACTTGTACATTCAGTGATAACATTCCCAATTCAAAACGTAGCAAGTCATTTGCCAGTGCCTTTGGGCAGGTTAAATACACCTTCCAAAAGCGGGCCTCCAGTTTGTCCTGAAATTGCTGTTTCCTCGGAACCATTGTATCTGCCCCATATGTGATAATAGCAACCATCTTTTGTTGAAAAAAGGTCTTTGTGATTGTAAGAAACCTTGCAATATTTGTATAGCAAGATTTTTATTTGTGACGTGAGGGCTGCCAATTTAGATTCTAAACTCATTTTGTTGACTGCTAAATGGAATCCCTTAGTATTTATATTCGGAAAACACATTAAGTGTACAGTCCTGGATTTTCCATGTGAATTTGTTGGAGTTGAGTTTCACATACTTCCCACATTCCAATATTTGAGTTTTTTTTTCTGGATTGATAATTGGATTATTCTTTTCAGCATATTTTTCCAGTTCATTCAGTAACTTCTGTAATCCTGGCGGGGTTTGCGAAAGAAGCACAAGATCATCCGCATAGAGAAGCCATGCTAGGATCTGAGTGCTTAATTTAGAGGCCTCTGATGCTATTCTCCAAAAATGGTCTCCCATATCCAGGCTTGTTTGAACCCTCGCTTAGTGCTGAATGAGGAGGATAGAAGTCCTTCCATAGATAATCTGACTTGCATAGTGGTATTTGTGTGTAGTAATTCAATTATTGTTCTTAAGGATTCCGGGCAATCATAATGGAGAAGTTTATCTTGAAGCAGCCAACGGTCTATAGAGTCAAACGCCACACGGAAGTCCACATATGCCATGTATAGTGGCTGCTTCCATGTGGCATAAAGGGATTTAAGAGTATTTAGTGCAGTGATGTTGATTGATGCGCCCAAACCCCCCACAAATCCTGTTTGAAAGGGGTCCCTTTTGTTTGATGCTACAGACCAGGCATTAAGTTCTCTGAGTATTATTCCGCTAAAGATTTTTCACGGGGCGTCTAGCAAGGCTATTGGCCTATAAGTAGCCGGATCCTGCTGGTCACCCTTTTTATAAATCTGCAGGATAATAGTGCCTCCATGAATCTGGGATCTGTTGTTTCAGTTGAATGATGGAAAAGATGTTATATAATACCGAAGCCCAGATCTCAGGATGTTTTTTTAGTGTAAAATTTGAGAAGCCATCAGGGCCTGGGGCTCTAGAGGAACTTGCCTTTTTTATGCTTAAGAGGATATCCTCTGTCGAATAAGAGACTAAATCATTGGAACTCCTTAGCTAACACCGATAGGGGCTCAGTTTTAGGGAGCACATATAATCGTAGAAAATTATCTATCCAAATGTCTTGGCTCACTCCATTTATTTGAGTTGCTAATTTTGAGTGATTTGTTTTGTTCAGAGCTTTCCAAATCTGGGCCGTATTTTTATGTTGAATAGCTCTTAACATATCTTCACCATATTTCTGGTATATTTTGGATTTACGCGCTCACAGCCAATTTTTATATTTGGTTTTAGTTGATCGTAGAGCACCAGCCCGATCTTCAATAGGTAGCGCCATTGCCTGTCTTTTCTGTTTTCGATATAGTGATTTTCTTTGCTTTATGTCCTGATTAAACACATATAATGTGGTACCTTTTTGTTTTTATTTTTTTTATTAGTATAATCACTACTATTGGAGAAAAGTTGTGTAGAGGAGGTCCCAAATAAAGCCTGCACTCCAGTCGCCCATTTTGAAGTACCAAGAACGTTCATGCCGAGATATGTGACGTATGATGAGCAAATAAACCAGCAGAGAACCGCATTAGGGCTCTGCCCAGTGCCTATCAGAAGAGCAATACCTATTGAAGTACCAATAACCAGACAACCATGGACATTAAGATATCCATTGAGAAAACCCTACCAGCAAATGACACGAAATAAAGATTGCTTAAACACTGTCCCAGAAGAAACTCAAAAGGCCTTAATTGAAGACGAATGGTGACCTCAAGAGGGCATGGACAGACTCACGAATGAAAGAAACGACAATCAAAAGATGACACACAGAGACGAAACGTCATGAATAAGGACATCATGAACTTAGAAGGAGAGACGATGTTGAAATATAAAGAAACTTAAACTGTTAAGCAGGATGAAGCTATCCAACCGGCTAACGCCTGTACATATGCTTGTAACCGCAAGAAGCTAAGAAAACAGTACGGCTTGCTATGCTTAGTAGAAGAATAGAGCAGCAAGTGCCACTGTTAGGGAGAATTCTCATTTCATGGCTAATTTCCTTTACCTAGTGAGTCCCTCAGCAGCTTTGCTCGATCTCTGGAGTTATTTCTTTTCCACTTGGTAAGAGTGTGAGCTTTTCACCACTCTTACCTGTATATGTGTTTTACCTGTTTTTGTGATTGTGGGCTCTGGTGTACACCACTTCAGTAGCCCCCTTCTTTGTGTGTCACACAGCACCTTCTGTGCAGTGGCACAGGGTTGTCGTTCAGACTTCCCACCGACTCCATTTTTGAGGTGACTACTGTCCCCCAGAAAAGGGTAAAGTTACCATTAACTTTACTTAGTCAAAAGTAACCACAGATCCAGTAGACCTCATCTTACATGGAGCACTGGAAGGGTTAACTCTTAACTGTTTATCTGTACCTCCTAGAGCATTGTTTCGCTCTTTTAATGTTTAGACATGGCTGGTGGCAGAGGTATCTACCCTAAATTTCTACCGCGGTTATCTTATATAACCGTGGTAATATTGTAGGCTATTGTGTTGGCCTCAAACTTAAACACGATTGACCAAATCCCTTTTCGTTTGGCTCCGGTGCGGTTTATTCGCCATTTCTTTTTGTTAAAGTACTTCTTGTGTTTTACTTTGCGCTGCAAACTAGGTTTGCCTTCTTTGTTCACTGTCTTTTGGCTGGCTTCTACCTAGAAGCCCTCCTCAAGGCGCCCGGGTGTCTAGGTGGGCTGAATGTGATGGAGGGGTGTAGTCACCCCCTGCACAGGGTATCCTAGGAAACCCAAGTCGCACTTTGTCATGATTGGCCAGGGTGGTTGTCCGGGCTGGACAACCCCCTCTGCTGGGTGATTGACAGCCAGGCTGTGTGAATGGGGGTTGTTCGCATAAAAGGCAGGTCTCTTGGGCTGGAAGTCAGTGAGTCGCCACTGGAACTACAAGGAACCGACGAGACGTGGAGGAGAGGTAGACTGCTGCAACTACCTCTGCTGCAGTCCTGAGCTATTTACCCTTCAACGACTAAGAGGAGATCCAGTCCGGAGTCGTCTTCCCTTGAGCCTGGTGGGGATAACCAGCTCATCTTCTTCAGTCAGAGGTCGCCTTCGTGGTCGAAATCGCTGCACACTGCTGTAGTGGTCCAGATAGCCACCTGAAGACCCTCTCATGTTTTTTATTCATTGTCGCTGCTGCCGGCTTCATCCCTGTGTGGTGCGGACCCCTCATTGTCCTTCTTCATGCTGAAGCTGCAGAAAAGCATGGGTCCGCGGGAAACCAACAGGAACAACTCCCGGGGCAGCAGCTTCGTTCTTTGAGAAAGTTACTGTGCCCTGCTTGAGGAATTTTGGGTGAAATCCCTATTTGGCTCGTCCTTACTTTTCCCTCCTTATTATAACTTTTACTTCCGAACATTGACAATACCAAAGTACTCTTGGCAACGTTGAATCTCGAACTGTCCGACTGTGTGATCCTCGAAAACAGGCACCCGGTGTCACTTGACTTTGGCTTCGGCCCTTTGACTCTTGAATTCCTGTTTATATGTGTTCTGAGATTCTGTCTGTCTAACCAACATATTGCCTGTGATTTTTGCCCCCAACTCTCTCTGGGTATCTCGGGTGCTAAGTGTGTTTTTACCCCGGTAGCATTTCTTATCGCGGATACGTGTTCATCTAGTAGACCGAACTGTCAAAAGTAATCGCAATTGTATTCACGGTAACGTGTTCTGTTTCGTAACACCGGTCCATTCATACACAGGGTACTTAACTCGAATAATACTGTACAAAGTGAATTGGTTAGTTGTATATTTTACGTGTGGTCTTTCAATTCATAGAAGTGTCGTGTTAATAACAAATGGTTTAAAAATAAATGTACTTATATTTTTTACCTGAAACCTTGAGTCAGTGTTTGCTTGAGTTACAGTAATTGTGGTCCCTTTGTGTAATCTCTGCTACTGCTCATATACTCTTGAGATAAGCCTGGCTGCTCCGCTACTGCTACCACTATAACCTAGTAGTACAGGCTTGTACCAAAGGTAAAACTTGTATTGCCACCTGTAGTCTTAATTTTGTGTAGTGGTCCCTAAGGGCACTGCACAGGATTCTGCCTAACGGCCACCTATATATTTACCTCATCAAAGCACACTATATAAGTGCGAGTCCACTTTACACGAAAGCAGAATGAACTCCGGTTACTAGGGGTCAAACAGGACAGGATTCGTATTCCAGCTAAAACGAGAAAAGACGGCGGAATCGAAACTCCGCAAGAGCAGCTCGTGCGTGGGAAGTCGAAGTCAGACCAAGAGAGGGAGGCGGACAGAAGCTTCGGAGAATCGAAACTTAAGAACAGAGCAACCTGCCCTGTGAAGGTCAAGATAAGGAGGCCCAGGCAGGTGGCAAGCCGAATAAAGAATTAAACGCACAAATAGAAGGAAAACCAAGCAGAGTCAGTGTGCTAGCACGTAACCAGCCAAGCGAGAAGAGGCACCTACGCCTCGCTGTCTCGCAAACAGAAGATGCCATAACTTTTCCTGACAAGAAGCTACAGTTTCGATGCCGACCACAGCCAACTAATTGACACATAGCACTAAAATACTGATTGATGGAAGGGAGGCCGGGTGAATCTTGGGGCATCCTGCACCTGGTTGACCATTCTGCGTGCTGCTAATTAAAGTGGAGATTTATGCATGGGGTTGAAGCCAACCCAATCATAGTGGACCAAATAATCTAGGGTCCCATAGATAGTAGAACCAATGGGACGCCGTACTTTTAGTGACGTCCACCGTAGTCATTTTTGAAGGAAGGGCTTAGACACCCACCTAATGATGTTTATCCAATCCTCACACTCCGTTACCATATACAGATATAGCACCTATATTTAAGTTGTCTTTTCCAACCAATAGCATTGCATGACAAACCTTTGAGTGTTACACGTCAATGATGACGAATTTTGGGTATAACTGTTACTGTTTGCATGAAGTCGTTAGGAGTTGAAGTGAGACGGGTTATCGCATCACTGTTGATTTCCATGTTTCCCAGTTTTTTGTACTTGTCATTAAACAGAACCCCCTCTTCCAAACCATTGAGTTGTCATTATTGATTGGTGTTGGAGTAAGAAATCCTACATCCCATCCACCTCAAGGTGCAGCTATCTCGTCTTAAAGTACTACATAGAAAGCTCTGACTCTATGGGCCGGTCAGGGGTTTCTCACTCTTGCAGTACAGTTGCATCAGATGATAATGATCTAGATCTTTATATAGTCAGTTATCTACCAGTTCTTGATAATCTAAGGTTACACGATCGCTTAAACATAGCAGTGACTTCTTTGACCATCTTATTCTATTTAATTTGTTGTTAATTGTTGTTGAGCCTATTAGATAGTCACGAGAAGTAGAGAATCCTCGGTCGCTCACAGTCCACTCGCTTGTAAGCATATGGTGGTCATTTTGATTCGCAGGAATAATGGATAAGTGTGATATACAGAGAAAAAATTCGAGTCTACATATATATGATCAATTGTTGCACTCAAAGGTCCTCTCTGCCATGTATTTTGTGGCGGGATATCATTAGCATCATCATTAGATACCATTTAATAGCACAGAGTTCTGTGTTTTAACGAAGTTTAGCCACAAGGTTAGTCTTTCAGGAGCTTTAGTCTCCTTTTTATCAAAGAGATGTAAATTTAGGTCCCCTGCTATGATAGTATGGGTAATGTCTGATGATAAAAGGATTTGCTCCATCAGATTATTTAAATCTTGAAAGAAACGAGTATTAGAAATGCCCATGGGGTTCCAATATATGTTCACAATTGTATAGTTGCAGGTTCGTATAGTCACTTTGGTGGACTGCATAAAGGGATTCGGGGATGCCCAGGCTTCTGATTTGATGTTTGTGCTGATCTTCGTCGCAGTTACCAGTCCTGATATGGGTCTACCTTCCTTAACTCTTTTTGCTGGAAGTAAGTGAATATCAGGATTGTTTCAAAATGGAGCCGTGGTGAGCCAAGTCTCGCAAGTATATCATCATTTCCAAGTGTATTTTTAGTTTTAATAACATGGTTGAAACCACGTGTATTCCAACTTCAAATTGAGATTTCTTGATGTATAAGTTCCCCATCTAGTTACATTTCTTTCTGTGTACAATGGCATTTGCACTGGTTCAGTGCCTCAGTGTCTGTGTGTTCTGCGACTGAGGTGTGGTGAGATCAACAATAGGTTCTCCTATATTTGGATTACTGCAGAAGGTGGGAAGCTCAGAATTGGAGCCAACTGACAGCATGAAACCTAATTTGAAAAAAGAGAATTTTTCCAGCCAAATCGTATTAAGTACAACACGTGATTTCATCCATAAACGAGCAACACTCAAATCTCTATTAACAACAAATTCTACTTGCTCAGTATCACTAGACATAATATCTTCTAATGTTGGTATCTTAGAAAAGATGGCCATAATACTCCTTCTGTTCATGTTACATTTCATGAATGGAGCTGTACGACAGCTGATAAAAAGAGAGTGCAAAGTACTTTTACTCTTAAATATACTAGAAGTCTGAGCTATATTACCTTTGTGATCTTGAAAGGTAGGAGCGTCCCTGGCCCGGTTGTCATGACTAAGGTCCAAAATATCTCTTGATGGGGACTGTCAGTATGAATGCATGCCAGGTCTATCTATATTATTTGTTTTGACACTCTTTGTTGCAGATAGTATATACTTTGTGATATTGGACTGTTCAGTCAAGAGTTGTTTCAGTTTATTTCTAATAGACAGACCATCACAGTTTCCATTCTCGGGGTTTGGTTTATCAATTGGGACAGCTTGTTGTCCTGTGGTAAAGGTATTTGGAACCACAGATTAATCCAGGGTTGTGATATCTGCGTCATGGTAGTCTGATTTAAGGACCTTTTTGAGGTTCTAATAGAAAAGAGGCTGCAATCAATTTGTCCGTTTTACTTAATTGGGGTCTAGTAACATTAGATTGAAACTTATGTCGTGACATTTAGTCATCTATTGCTTTTCTTATCTCGTGTCTGCGAGAGTGAACCTCTTTTTCTTTGGCTACTGGCTTAGATGACTTGAGTTTCGACTGCAATTGTTGCGAAGGAAGTAGAGAATTTCCATCACTTTCACAACTCTGCTGGTGTTTATGCTTAGAGAATATTGTGTATGAACATTTAGAAGGCATATTTACTAACTCTTTCATGGTGTTATTAGGACCCAAAGTTGGAGGAACAGTAACAGAGGGATCATCAGAGTTAACGTCTCGGATGATCCCATTTACAAAAGGCACTGTTGGGATTGCCTCTTCATCACGAGAGGGAAGATTTGGACCACTACCCTGTGGAATGACACTTTCACAGTTAGTCTTATTTGAGGATATTCTTAAGGTAGTCTGTGTCTCAACAGAGGTAGAAACTGCAGAAGCAACACTTGATTTTTGGGCCAGAGGATTGCCTATAGTTTTTTCCCAATCTAGTATTAAGGCAAGCTCCACTGATTGTTGATTCAGTTTTGTATCACGAGTTTCGTACAGTTTTGCAAGAGCCATCAGTGCCGTATTCATCACCCCTAAGGGTTCGATGACGACCCATTTATTAAGGGAGTGTGATCAAGTAAGGGCTGCACTGACTGCCGCAGGGTTGGTGCAATGAAAGATAATGCTAAGGCAAAGTCAGAGCAATTTGTATCTCGAAATGGCTCCGGGGAACCTGATGACTTTTTGCGAGGCTGCTCTGGTCCAAAAATGAGACAGTAGATTCTAAATCAATTATAACATCCTCTGTGGGGATGTCCAGTGATTTCTCCTGGTCATTTGGAATGATTTTAGCGGTTTGTGCATTTTGTAGCACCAGGCTATCGGACATGGATGCATTGGCAGAGAGCATGCCTGTTCTTTGCGCTGAAACATTAACAACTATTTCTTCTACAGCCATACCCTCAATATTTGTCGATACATTTTCCATGGCTTCAATAACCGAACCACTTTTTAACGGGACCATAGGTGATTTAGTATTGGAGTCCTCTATTGTCAATGTGTGTTGTTTTTTTTGTAGAAAGAGCTTTTACAGTAGCTCTTGTTTACCTTGTTTTATGAGGCATTTGTTGTTGGCCACATGATGTTGGGTTTGAATTTGTAGCCTTGTCATAGCAAAAGGAACGAATGTCAGTGTTTAGGTCAACTTTGTTTATTTGTTCCACACTCTCTATTAAAGCGAGCAATGGGAGTAGAGCATGCATTGGTGGACTCGCCCTTTTCATTTACACCTTCAGACAACTGCCGCTGTTTGAGATTAATTCCAATGTGGTCCGGGGAGGGCATATCTGTTCGTAGGGAGTTAAGGACCTTTCCTCATATGGGTTCCACAGTCTGCAAATAATTAGTCCTGAATTAGATATTCACACTAAAATCCTCACACTGAGACCGGTCGCCGTGGTGAAGCAGCAAAGCGGTGCTACAGTGGTGCTTCCCTCGGTGCGTGCGCGCTGGAGCCTGATTTTGTAGATGTAGGCCAGGGGGCGTGTCTACTAGCCGCTACTAGCACAATGATCTACAGCACCAAAAAAAAACAATATAAGTGTCAAGAATTAGTATATTGAAGTCTGTGTGCACTATTAGTCTTTGTTGGCATATATACTGTGACAGTATTGTTGAGACGCGTAGAAGCGTTGCTAGCTGAAAACAGCTCAGAGCACAGAGGAGCAGCGTCTGCGGGCAAATCGGTGCTTCCCTCGGTGTGCGCGCTTGTGAGCCTGATTTTGTAGATGTAGGCCATGGGGCGTGTCTACTAGCCACTACTAGCACAAAATGATCGTAATCGTATTGTTGAGACGCGTAGATGCGTTGTTAGCTGAAAACAGAGGAGCAGCATCTGCGGGCAAAGCAAAGTGGTGCTTCAACGGTGCTTCCCAACTTGGTTCTTCCCGGACTGACCCTGAGCAAAAGGGAATGGTGGTCAGTTGACTGAAATTTGATGCCCAATATGTACGTTCTAAAGTAAGCATTCACCCATGCACCAGACTAGCATTTCCTTTTCAATCACTTTCTGCTTCAGACAATGAGTTTGGTTCAAAGGCAACTATATTTTCAGTTTCTTTCTTCTGTGTTAGGGTCACACCAAGTCCCCATGTGCTTTGTGATGAATCCAGGGAGTTAGTTACCTCTCCCCAAAGGGGGAGCCACCCTCTTTGATATCCACTAGGGTGGTGAGCCCCATGCACTTACCGCTTAGGGGATACAGTATGCAGATCCCTGGAGGATACTCCGGGCCGCCACCCCACACCCCCTTTAGTGGACAGGGAAACCTCAGAGAGAGACTTAAGTAACCATCCCTTTTCACCGGAGTCTAACACCTTTGTGGGATATGCAGCAACTAAGAACTATTTAACAATGAATGACTTGCCGTCTGACAACTTAATTTCATCCTCTGTAGTGCAAACAGCAAAGTGAGGGAATCCAGTCTCCTGAAGTCACGTCCAGCGACGAACCAATCACAAAGGATTATCCATGCAGAGCGCAGACTTTAATCATGCCGCAGACCCATTTAGGAGAGACGCGCTAGGTGAGGAACAACGCCAGACGTGAGCTTGCACCCAGAGGTTTGCACTAGAAGAGTACAATGTGGCCTGGCAGATGAGCAACCGGAGCCATGTGGTGTGGCAGTACCTTAGCGGACCGAGGCAGCCGAGGAGGATCTGCCCCCAAGCTCCTGCATTGAGCCAGCCGGAACCAGGAGCAGACCCACCACAGCAGAGTCCAGTTGATGAGTTGGCAAGGTGAGCGGAAGAAGCCCTGGTGTGGGGAATAAACATAGAAGCCCCAGAGTGGGGAGAGCAATCGAAGAAAGCCCCGGTGTGGGGTAGAGGCAGCAAGAGGCACTGGAGTGGGGAATAGAGACAAAGAGAAGCTTGGTGTGGGGCAAAAGAACTGAGGATCCCAGATTTGGAAACCGGGAAATACAAAAGTCTCCCAGAAGAGGATGAAGGACTGAGACACAAGTTTTTACAAGAACCGAAGACACCCGGCTGGAACTCCAGGCCTATACTATAGCCATATACAAACTGTGTTTTGGACTGTGAACATAGTGCAAGGGTGCAGAAGTACTGGACTGACACAATCTTGGCATTATGATTGGCAAACACTTTTTTATTCAGGCAAAAATAAAGAGGAAACCTATGTATCCCTTACTCTAAAAGGGGTTTCCCCTGTCTCTAATAAGAAACTAAGGGATCTGTCAGAATGTCTAACTAAATATAAAATGTCTACTTCTATCCCTCTCACTTGTAACTAATTAGAAAAAGGGTAGTGGATCTTCTTGGTCCAGAAGAATGACCCCCTTCTTCTGGACAATAAACCACAGTTCCAATTGTAGGGGGAATTTTCCCTGTGAGAATGACGCCTTTCTCCAGGTCTCAGTTCCTTTCTGAGGAAACAAAGTTCCAGGTTGCGGTGATGTAAGGGTTCAGTTCCAAACCAAAAGAAAGGTAACAACTGATGCATCATTCCGTATTGACCATAGTTCAGGTTCATTATTGGGTTCCTGGAGAATGCCACCCTTCTCCAGGTAGTTGGTTCTCATTGTCCTCAGTGCCCCTTGTGAGAAACGCATGATGGCAACAAGTAAGGCAGACACAGTTCAAGGGTGTTTATTGAACAATGAATGCTGTGTGCAGGTTGGAAAAACGCCTAATCTAAACCTAAATCTAAGATGGCAGCAAACGTCGACCATCAAATGAAAAATAAGGCAGTCCAGCGGTATTGTGTCAAAATAATAAGGCCTATACTAAGAAACCTATTGCCTAAACCTCACAACTAATATAAAAATGGGTGTGGGATAGTTCTCAAGAAAAGAAAGTGTTCTCAAATAATATGTCGGGATGCGGTAGCCTGCGTTGCCCTTCCCCCCCGTTTTGGACACTGGGTAAGATGAGAGCTTGGAGCACAGTACAGTCTCGGCTCCTCCAGCATGAGACGGTTCCAATGGCAGTTTTCAGGACAGTTGATGGCCAAGTCTTGATTCTTTAGAAAGTCTCTGGCCTTCAGGGCCTGATTTGTTCAAATAACAAAATCAAATGTTCCTTTAACAAATGAAAGTTTGTTTCCAAAGTTGAGTGACGGCATCACCCATGACTTCCCCTCTTCTGGGCGCTGACCCTTCTCATATCATATTCCAAAATATACCACAGTCCTTTATCAATCAACTTTGGGTGATGGCTTCACCCCTGGATCTCCCTCGGTCGGGCTCAGACCCCTCTTGACTATTAGTTAAAAATATATCACAGTTCAACGTTTGTGGGATTCACTTCCCTTTCTTTCACAGCGCTTGTAGATCAGTGTTTCGATTGTACTGGGATTTTGCTTGACCCTTTGTATGACCACTTTGACTTATTTTGCTGGCCTTCCCATGGCTTTCTGGTACTTGTAGTTTCTCTCATGTGGGGCTCTACCAGTGTCTCTCGATTTAGCACCTACGTAGTGCAGCTTTCCCTCTGCCGCTGGTCTCCCTTTCCCACTTTTAAGAGTTAATTCAAAGCTCATCAACTTTGGTTCAAAACTTGCCATTTTGCGATACTCACTAATCACAGCCCGGTTCTGATTGTTTCTCCCCACGACTCACCAGCTGCGTCGAACAGCTTGGCTTTTGGCTTCTCTGGAGTCAAGGCCGGTACCACGGGCGCAGGAACTTCACTCGCTCCTGCTTATCGGCATAGGCTTGTCCCATGTACCGTTGACATCTGCTGCAGGACACTTGTGCTATTGATAACGGTCTTAGGCTCTCTTCCACGAATGTTCCGTGGGCCTGGCCGAAAAGGGCAAGGTCACTTCTCTCCTCGCCACCCTCTCTATTCCTGCCGTCTTTCTCCTTCTCTTGAACTGCCGTGTGGTAGCCGTCTCGTCGTGCTGTCTGCTGTACTCGCCTTGCTCGTACTGTGCTCTCTGGTTCCACCTTTTATCCCTGTGGGGAAGGGCTGTCAGGTGTGTGATTCTGATCAATTGCTTGACTTTGCCTGACCCTCGGGTTGGGACATGTCAGGTACACAGGTTTAACATTACCAGTCCGCTGTGCAAAGGTGTTTGTGTCAGAAAAGGGGAAAATTAAAGAATTCGTAGATCCTACAGGGTATGATGGGGGAAGGTTTGTGAAATGGCTGAGAATGACCGAGATGCAGAATAGAACATGGGGGATCGTGGCGTGTTCGGAAGATGACAATCAGTGGGATGGGATTGGTAGGGTTTGTGGGGCAAACGGGAATGACTGGGATTATTCGTATGAAGTGAACCGAGGGAATTGTGGGAATGGCAATGTTTTGTCTGAACAGAAGGAGAGTGTGGGAAATAGTGACCAGAAGGGCGTGGAAAAGAATGACTGGGTGTATGCAGGTACAGCACAGGACTACAGGGGTTTGGGAGAGATGTTTTCTGAATCGGACAGTGTTTGATATGCTAGAGAACAGGTCATATACAGAGGGGTCTGTGGATTTGGGTAAGAATCAATGGAAAGAAGGGTAGCTGATGTGGCACAGCCATAAAAGCTCTCTGGGATCTCACTCTCCTCATCTTCTCCCCTGGTAGCATACCACGTGTCACCTTGGGCATTCCCCTGAGAATAACCATGGGTACCACGATCCAGGTGATCCTCCCTCGCTCGTTCACCCGTAGGGTTGGGATCTGAGAGCGCCAGCCCTCCCTTGGCCACCCGAACAAGGGTTTTCTGAGGTCTACTTGGGAGAACACCCTCTGGTTTCTCACACCGAGGAATTACTCCCTTCTGCGGGCCTTCCTCTGATCGGATTGGTTTCATGAGGCACAATCTTCGCGGAAGACACCAGGGTGTATTGTTTCATTGTCTTCCCAGTTCACAAGGGCTGGACGGAATGACTCCATTCCCCAAGCCTTTCTCAGACTTTCCCAATTCACAGTTTAATATTACCAGGGGGAATGCCTCCCTTCCCCTGGCTTGCTTTGCTGTTCAAAAGTTCACAATTCACACAAGCTCCCAATCTTATGGGAACAGGTCCCGAATCTGTATATTCCTCTTGACTTGGTGCAGTAGTCCTGGTTCACTATCCTGCCAGGTACTGTGACTATGAAGATTACTTGGGTTGATCTTCATAAAAGGATGCTGGTCCCAGACCTGTGGGAGTCTCTCCTCTTGGTGCTGCAGTTCCCTTTCACTAGGGGGCTTAGCTTGTCCTCCTGGGGTGTCCCTTATGCATCAGTATTGTGGCTCCAAAGTCTGCTAGTGCCCTCTGGTACCCCTTCCAACTGCCCTGATAACCCTGGTAACTTTAGGGTCTCTACTGTCTCTGTCCGGTCTGTCTCGGGGTTCACTGCCCTCTGTTTCAGGCTTCTCTGCTCTTCTGGCGTGCTGCAGCATCTTCATGGCACTTGCAGTTTCTCAGCGGGCATGTCTTTGTGCGACTGCACAGTCCTTTTGCTTGGCTTGCCTGAACGTTTGCTGCTCTTCTTCGCCGAATGGTCCTTCCACATCAGACCAGGTAAGAGCCTCTCCACCTCCCCGGTAAGCTTTCCTGAAGCTGCATCGGTTCTCCGATGAGCGTTCACCACGCTTGCGGTTCCTCCAAGGAGGGCCTCTCTCCCTCCTTCCTGGTTTCCTGCTTTAGTTTTAAACGGGTTCTGCCCCATTAGGTTTGCAGAAAAATCTAGACTGTTCATTCATGTTCTCATGAGTGCTCTCTATGCTTCCGCACTTCTTCATCCCAGTACTGATCCTTAGGTCTTCCAATGAGTCAATTGGTCTCTTACTTGTCCCAGTACTTCCTATTTTGATGTTATGGCAACAACACATAGGGACACTAGAGAAAGTATTGGTGGAAGGAAGTTTGGAAGGTGTTTTGGGGTTAGGTGCTAACGTTCTCCACAGGTAGTCATTAATCCCTTAGGGGCATCCCTCCCAATGAGATCCACCCTCTGAGTACGATCCCCAGGGGGACATTCGAGTAGCAGCCTCCCCTCCCTGGCCTCATGGGACAGGGCTCTCCCTAGGGGAGAAGTGACAACATCTGGGGATTCGTCACATTAGGAAACTGCCAGTGGCAAAGAGACACAATTTTGTGGGTCAAAAGCCAGCAATCACCCCTTTTCCTTGGGCAAGGCTAAATTGATGTCTTGGTGGTTTCTGTATTTTCCGTGGTGTAGTAGGGAGAGAGAGTAGGTTGGAGGACTTCATTTAGCTTGGACAAGCTCTCCCTGTTATCCTAATTTCTATAGAGTAGGGCTTAGGATCACAGAGTTAGGGAATGATGGCTCAAAAGAGGAAATTTGTTTTGAGTATCATGCCTGCTTGTCCGTCTCCTGATTCTGACCTACCACAGTTTGTATAGATTGTGATATATGCATCCAGTTTGGGCCAAGGTGTCAGAGACTACAATCTGGACTGTTGGTGTGGCACTGCAAACGTTTTCCTGCCCTTTGTCTTTTTCCTTTTCTTTCTTTAATTCATCTCTCCCCTGGTCCTGTGTTTTGAAATCATTTTTTTTATGTGCCTTTGCCGGGTCAACCGAGGTTCTCCACTTGCTCATAATTCGGTTGACATTTCGCAGTGTCTGACCTATGTTCTTGGCATTGAGTGCTTGGGCCTGGACCACTGCTTGGATTTCTTTTTTCTCCTGCATCTCCTTCTCGGTGCAATCCCTCAGTTGCCCATGTAAACGGCGTGAGGGAGTCTTTGGTAACATGGTGCAACAAAACTTCAAAGATTTCATGAACGAGAAGAAGTCATGACCGATAGATGACTTTCTTTTCAGCGCTTCCCATCCCCTAAACCTTTTACTGGGGGATGCTGGTCCTGGGAAGGGACTGCAGCAGTCGTTGCAACACCAGGGATTGCCTGGAGATACCTCTCCATGGGGTCTTAAGTGGATACCGGAGGCAACTCGGAGGCTCCCTGTTCTTGTGCTAAAATTGCCAGGGGGAACCGAAGGCTTCCTGTTCAGGGCCCAAACGTTGCACTAGCTGGGCTGAGGTTTCCCGTTAAGGTTCTGATGACACTCTAGGGTTCTCGCAGGATCCCTGTCGAGGTGCTAAAGGCATTGCAGGCCATTCTAAGTCTACTGGCGATAAATCCTGAGGCTTCCTCTCAAAGAGCTCAATTTAACACTGGCTTCCTCTGAGAGGGCTAAACACACGTCTGAGGCCAAGGCCTACTCTGGGACTGCATCAAAAAGCCATTCAGAAACCGGGGCAAAACCAACCTGGACAATTCCAGAGAATCGTTCCGGAAAGGAAGCTAAGGCTTAGGAAAGTCAGGAAATCTTGGCCTCAAGGAATGCTGTGACACAGTATTATTTTCTGCACTATAAGACAGTGAAGGAGGCAGACATTTTGAAAACAAAATCCACTCTTCACTCTTCAGAGGCGAGTCATTAGTCCATCCCCAGCACATCAGCAATCCTTTTGCTGTTAGATTGAATGATCAGTGCCCCTTTCTAGTAACCCCCACCTCCTTGCCACTATAATGTGGACCACTGACTGGCGAGGCCATCCTGGCAACAGATCTTGGTGGATTCTTAGCCCAGGCCATTACTCTTGCAGGGGCTTATGCCTTGGAAGCCTCTTGCTCATCGATTAATCAGGTGCCAGAAGACTTCTTTGCTATAGATACCTTGGTACCAAACTGCCTGCCCTCCTCTTCCCTCCCTTGATAGCTCCACGCTCCCTTGTTTCTCTGCTTACCGCAACATGTTCTTCCCCTTATGATTGTGAAGCACTCTGCTGCTTCCCGAAGCTAGGTCAGCGCTCAATAAATATCCTAATAATGGCAATTGGTGCAGATGTATGCATGCCACAAAGTTATCAAAGGTGGTCCAGAACAAGGCGTTGGACCTCCCATCTGATGATATATACCACTTTCAAAAATATCCAAGCAGCACCTTAACTGACAAATCACCTTTTGGTTCTAACAAAACCAATATCATCCCGGCCAGCAGGCAGAGATATATGGGAGACTACTGATCCAGAGTTTTGCTCTCGCTCATCAAGATTTAGACATTTTGGGTATTGGAAGGTAAAGCAGTGGACATGTCATCCAAGAAGACAACTATTGGCAGAATAAGTGAATTGTGCACAGCGCTTGTACGGAGCAGAATTAGGATGTCACAGGGTTGCGGGTGTCTGAGTGGTGTGGGTATACTGCCAATATACTACCACTGCACTGACATTTTGTTATTTTGGTGCTCCTCAGGCCCTCGTCAGATGTCACCGCAATTGCGAAGTAATTGAGCCGTACTTCTATATGGCAACTTTATTGCCTCCTCTAATTGGATACCTCGTAACCTCAGATGAAGAGCTAGCTAAAGCTCGAAACACGTGTCAGGCTGTCTTATCACCTAAAATAAATACAGACTACAACTCTCAACTTGGCAACCTTTTTGCCGCGGTGTGACTAGGCTTCTTTGCTTTGACATGTCATCCAACCCTAATAGAAAGAAGCTGCAAATGACTGCTTCTACAGGGTTTGTCTCTCACTTTTCAGGGACTAGTTCCAGCTCTGGACCTGCAGATTAGCCCTTCAAGTGATGGTTTTGTTCCCAAAGCACTTCGATGTGGGTTTGGCGGGAGATGGGAGAGATTGCCGCCCCTTCACATAACAGCTTGCAGGACCATCACATCAGACCTTTGGACTTTATCAGTGGCAAGCTGAGGATTCGGTCTCTGACTTCCTCCCTCTTGCAGGCTGGCTCTCCATACCTCTGGGAGGAGATCAAGAAATTCCCCCAGATGAGGGCCATCAAAATGATTCCTGGTCTAAAGAGATGCCAGAGTTACTACTTTCTGCATTTCGCAGTTCTAAAAGCAAACCACAAGGGATATGCACGTTGTGAGGGGTCTGAAATGTGAGGCGCACAACTTTGTGAAGTTTTTTCAAAAAATGCCTTTTTATTAACTCAAAAGGTTGCATAAACGCCTCACTGTCCCTACCCTGGCGAGGATTTCATTGCTTAAAATAAACTAAAAGAAACACTGTAATAAAAAGTTTATCTCTCACACTTACATACAGCACATGCAATAAGGAAATATATGGTAGTTCAAATAAAACAAATATATCAATTATGTTCACAACCTGATGAGTTTTTCCGTACAATCTTGGCGAATTCCCCTTCTCCAGCATGGGGTCTGGCATGGATTCACATGCTCATGAATATTCCCCGTCGTCAGGCTGGGAATCCTCGGTAAAGAAAAAAACAGTATCAGTTTCGTTTCTGATCTGTCTTTCATAGTAGTAACCAATCACTGATCCCTGCGTCATACTGACCACAGCCAATGACTGCCCTCTACCTAAGCCCCGCCTCTGGCAGCCATCTTCAGATTTTTACCGCACGTTCAAGTGTTGGGATCCTTGTGCTATTGCTCTCGAGCGTTAGTGCTATTTTTTCACATTTTTTTCTCAAAAACTTCGATTTTCCGGTCAAAAGAGCCTCAAGCTCCACCGTTTCTTCATCCGATCAATGGGGACCCGTGTCGGATTCGTCTACGCCCCTCAAGGGTGAAGATTTCATCGAGCCACGCTTTTGGAGTACTCCAGAAGTTTCTCAGGCCCATCTCGGCCATGGCCCAGGAGAAGGAAGCTCGACGCCCGGAAAGCTGTTCAGGGTCTGCCAGCTTCAGAATGTCTTTGAGGACGAACACTCCTTCTGTCTTTACTGCCTACATGAGGACAAGACGCACGTGGAGAAGGACTGTGCGTTTTGCGGCAATATGTCGGAGCGGACCATGAAGGACCGCCATCAACGTCTCGCCAACTGGCTGGAAGGGAAGAGCCCGTCAGGCGAGAAGAAGAAGAAGAAATCCGAGCGGTCTTCTAAGACCTTTGAGGACGCCCCGGCGATGGGGGTCCAACACAAGGCCAAGCACCGCGAGTCCGCTGGCACCGGGAGCGCCGAACGGTCGGGCTCTACGGGCGCCAGCCAGGGCGCATCCTCCCCGGCACCATCAACCACGAGCCAACGCTCTGGTTCGGGTAAGCGGAAGGCCGAGCACCCGGCGAAGCTCCTGGAGAGGCCCCGGTCGAGCTCGAAGGCCCCATCGGAGGGAGAGCGAGGCAGTGACCCTCCCCCCCAAGGAGAAGGCGGTGAGCGCACCTAAGGTGGTGAAAGCCTTAATCCATCCGGCCAAGGCCTCTATCGAGACAGTCGCGGCCCTGGCTCAGCCTGTGGAGGCTACACCAGTGGTGGCGACCTCGGGGCTCAGTCTCCCTGCCACCGCGGAGGGAGTCCTCTTTTATGCCCATCGACAGGACCCCCGTGAAACCTCCGACGAAGAAAAAGGGGGGGCAGGAGGTCGTCGTGGATTCGGCCTCAACCTCTGAGGAAGAGCTGATCGAAGTCTTAAGCCACGGCGTTGGCGTGGAAGAAGACCAGCCCGTCGGGAGGGACCCCAACGTAATAGACGACGATAACATCGAGGGTGCCGACGGGGCCCCTGACCGCCCGTCGGACTCCCCTCAACCAGTGCCGCAAGACAACTCGGCGGCCATTTTGTTGGCTATACAGTCCTTATGCTCAGAGATAAGGACGAGACTGCCGTTACCACCAGCGGAGGAACCGCTCCCGACGGGGGACCCGAAGCCAGGCCCTTCTGGGAGTCCTCATCCTAAGAGAAGGAGGATTCATCCTCCACCTCCTTTTCAGCCATCGCGCCCTGTTCAGCCCTCCTCCCCGTCCACGACTCGTGGGGATGATACGGGGACTGTTACGGCCGCGACGGTTACGGACGACGAGGTTTACGACGAGGATCTGCCGTCGTCACCTCCCACCCGGGCTTCCCCGCCCGACGAGATTGGATCGTTGGGCATCCGAGCTTTTCCAGCTCTGCCCGGAAGAGAAGGAAGGTTTCCTTTATCAACGGCGCGAGGCCAAGAGGAAGACGGTCCTCTCCGTACCTCTACTGGACGATATTTGGGATGAGGGCCTCGCCCTCCTCAAGAACCCATCCACGACGCCGGCTAGAAGGGATCGGTACGAGAAGAAGTACCTAGTCCCAGACGCGGCCCCCTTGTGCCTTCGGGCACAGCCGACCCCGCACTCGGTCGTCTCTGCGGCGGCCAGGAAGAAAGCGGGGGGGGGGGGCGCGGCCTCTACGTCGACCTCCCCGCCGGACGGCGAGGGAAAGAAATTGGATACGATGGGACGCAGGGTCATCTTGTCTGCAGCGACGACGATTAAGGCGGCCAACGCCTTGGCTATCGTAGCCCGCTACGACAGGGAGTTGTGGTACAAACTGGCCCCCCCTGCTGGACTTCCTAACGGACAAGAGGGCGGATGCCCTAGAGATCTTGCAGGAAGGAGAGGTGGCGTCGGACCACGCCATTACGATTGCGACGGATATCGCTGACACTGGATTTCGCCAGTTGGGCAACGGCGTGGATGGCTCAAGGCAACTGACTTCCGTCAGGACGTGCAGACCAGAGTCTTGGACATGCCGTTCGATGGAAACAACCTGTTTGGGAAAACAGTGGACGATTCACTTCAAGCCATCAAGGCAGACACGGAGATGGCCCGGGCTCTTGGGGTTCTCCAGCAACGGCGGCCGCCCTTTCAGAGCGGCGGAGGCAAACAGGGTGCCTCCAAAGGTTCCGGCGGCGGATTTTCCACCTACCGTCAAGCGGCCCGTTCGTCGTCGCAGGAAGCTTACAGGGGACGAGGCAAGTCAGGCGGACCCCGCCGTCGTCGCCAAGGTGGTCAAGGCGGCAAAGCCTCGTCGAAGCAGGACTGCACCGGCCGTAGGGTCGGGCCCCCACCGAAGCACCACGATGGGAGGCCGGCTGGCGAGCTTCGTTAGCGTGTGGGAGTCCATCTCCACCGACCGTTGGGTGCTGGACGCCCTAGCCCAGGGTCACGCGCTCGAGTTTCTAAAGAGGTGCCCGCGCGTCCCCCCTGTGGCCAGGAAAGAACATCACGTCCCTCAACTTCTCTTGGAGGTAAAGGCGATGCTCAAGAAGGGCGCCATCGAGCTCGTCCCAAAGAGGCTTCGGGGCTCCGGAGTTTACTCAAGATACTTCCTTGTGAAGAAGAAGACGGGAGGATGGCGTCCCATCCTGGACCTATGACGACTGAACAAATTCATCAAGGCACAGAAGTTCCGGATGGTCACCCTCCAACACGTCCTGGGTCAGCTGGAGGAGGGCGATTTCCTGTCGTCGTTGGATTTGGAGGATGCCTACTTCCATATTCCCATCCTAAAGGGACACCGAAAGTTTCTCAGGTTCGTGGTCCAAGGGCGTCACTATCAGTTCAGAGCCCTTCCCTTCGGACTGAGGTCGGCACCCAGGGTGTTCACCAAGTGCCTAGTACCAGTGGCGGCGCAGCTGCGCCGAGAGGGGATCCACGTCTACCCCTACCTGGACAACTGGCTCATCCGAGCGAAGACGAAGGAGCTCGCCGTGGAGCACACGGCAAGGACCGTCCAACTTCTCACGAACCTGGGATTCTCCATAAACTACGCCAAGTCCCACCTGGTGCCCGCGCAAGCCGCACTGTTTCTGGGAGCGAAGCTCGACACAGTGTCGCTTCTGGTCTCTCCGTCGGAGGAAAGGACGAGGGCCATTTTGGGCAAGGTGCAGCGGATGCTGGTTGCGGACGCGGCCAGAGTGAGGTCCATCAAGTCCCTCCTCGGAATGATGTCTTCTTGCATTTACCTCATCCCCCTGTGCAGGCTCCGGATGCGCCCGTTGCAGAAGTTCCTGGACGCGCGCTGGATCCAGACGACGGGCAGCTTCGAGGAGAGGATCACACTCGACGATAGTTTCCGACGAGCGATCCGGTGGTGGGGCACCCGCGCGCATCTGACGGCGGGCATGGACTTCCAGTCCCCCGGCCACCAGGAGACAGTGACCACGGATGCCTCCCTGGAAGGGTGGGGAGCGCACACCGAAAATCTGCACGCGAGAGGCCTTTGGCTCCCGACGGAGAAGTCCCTCCATATCAATGTCCTGGAGCTCCGTGCAGTGTTTTGGGCCCTCAGGTCCTTCCTTCCGTCCCTCAAGGGCAAGGTGGTGAGGATCTTCACCGACAACACCACCACCATGTTCTACATCAGGAAACAGGGCGGAACCAGGTCCCCAGCCCTGTCCAGGGAGGCGCAGGATCTGTGGCATTGGGCCGTCGCCCAAGGGATGTTTCTGGTGCCGTTTCATCTGGCAGGGATAAAAAACACCATCGCCGACTCACTCAGCAGGGAGCTGCGCTCGTGCCACGAGTGGGAACTACGACAGGATCTAGTGGACCGCCTCTTCCGACGGTGGGGCACACCCCAGATCGATCTGTTCGCGACGGCGACAAACTCCAAGTGCCAGAGGTTCGCCAGCAGGTTTCCCCAGCCGAGGAGCTTGGGCGATGCTTTCTCGTTCCCTTGGGAGGGCCTGTTTCTATATGCGTTCCCTCCATTGCCATTGCTGATCCGACTCATCAACCCGCTCAAGAGGTCACGGTGCAGGATGATCCTCGTCGCACCTGCGTGGCCGAGGCAGATATGGTTCCCGGACCTTCTGGACTTGTCAGCGTCCCCGTCAATCAAGCTGCCAGTGGACGTGGATCTTCTCTCCAGGGAAGGAGGCGCCATCCTCCATCACGACCCGAAGTCGCTGAACATGCAGGCCTGGCTCCTGCAGCGTTAGAGTTTGGAGGATACGACATACCGGCCGACTGCAGAGAGGTTCTTGCAAAGGCCAGGGCGTCCTCAACTCTTAAATGCTACGGACACAAATGGAAGAGGTTCTCTGTCTGGTGCCACGCACAGAAGATTAACCCTCTACGGATTACGGCCCCCCAAGTACTGCCGTACCTACTGACGCTGGACTGGCGCACGCGTCCATCAAGATTCATCTTGCTGCGATCTCCCGATGCACCAGGACCACGGGGCGGACGTCTTTCAGTGAAGGCTCCGGCCCCGGCGTGGGAGCTCAACGTGGTGTTGACCAAGCTCATGGGACCTCCGTTCGAGCCTCTGCACTCGGCTCCGTTGAAGTTCTTGTCGTGGAAAACAGTGTTTCTTGTGGCCATCACCTCCGCACGACGGGTGGGAGAGATCCAGGCCCTTTCCTGCAAGGCCCCGTACTTGACTTTTCACGACACGAGGGTAGTGCTCAGGACGCACCCCTCCTTCATGCCCAAGGTGCCGTTGGACTTCCACCTCAACGAACCCTTGGTGTTGCCTGTTTTCTTCCCGTCGCCTTCGTCGCCGGCTGAAAGGACTTTGCACTCGCTGGATGTGGCTAGAGCGCTGAAGTTCTACGTGGACCGCACAAAGTGTTTTCGGAAGACGTCACAACTCTTTGTGAATTTTGGACCTGTCGATCAGGGGAAGGCTTTCTCGAAGGCTTCCATTTCCAGATGGCTCTCCGGCTGTATCATGTACTGTCATCGGTTGGCAAACCGACCGCTGCCTGGCCGTCCGAGAGCCCATTCCACCAGAGCGATCGCAGCTACCACGGCGTTCCTATCTGGTGTGCCCTTGCTGGACATCTGCAGGGCTGCTACGTGGAGGTCGACACACACCTTCACGAAATTCTACTGCGTCGATCGGGATTCCAGGGAGGAGTCCAGGGTCGGCCAAGCAGTGCTGCGCAACCTGTTCGCCCAAGGTGAGCCTGGTGAGGAGGTAAGATTTGCTTAATGTTGAGTTTGATGTAATGCTTAATGTTGAGCCTTTGCTACCTCCCGTGGTTGTGCATGTGTGTACTGCTATGTATTCTTTATTCATGAGCATGTGAATCCATGCCAGACCCCATGCTGGAGAAGGAACAAGTTACTTACCTGTAACTGTTGTTCTCCAGCATGGGTCTGGCATGGATTCACATGCAAATCCTCCCGCCTACCCCTCTGCGGCTCTTCACTTGGTCATACTGCCACTTCACATGCTACCAAATCTGAAGTTGGCTGCCAGAGGCGGGGCTTAGGTAGAGGGCAGTCATTGGCTGTGGTCAGTATGACGCAGAGATCAGTGATTGGTTACTACTACGAAAGACAGATCAGAAACGAAACTGATACTGGTTTTTTCTTTACCGAGGATTCCCAGCCTGATGACTGGGAATATTCATGAGCATGTGAATCCATGCCAGACCCATGCTGGAGAACAACAGTTACAGGTAAGTAACTTGTTCCTTCCCCAGATTCAATCAGGATTCTATTCAACAGTTTCAAAAGGATAAGGAAATCCTGTCTTGTAACAAAGTTCCAATTGTTTTGTTATTTTGATTCCATCTTGATAAAGGAAAGTTCCAACTTGAATTCAACCAACAGTTCCCAAATGTTCAACAACGTTTTCCTCTTTCCACCTGTGACAAAAAGGGCTCAAAACGACTTTGAATGGATTGTGTCCTCCCATGTATTGCTCATCTTTACAGATCTTCCTTTCCAGCTTTAGCTGCTTCGGGTAAACAAGATATCGGCAGAGGGCGCGGTGCATCAATGTGGTTGACTTGATGTCCCTCGAGGGGCTACGTTTTGAGATAATGTAATCCCATTTATAAAAAACACGCGCAGCGCCTGTTCGCATCAGTTCTCTTTTTCTGCGATGGCTTACGCTTTTACCATTACGGAATGCTTTCGGTCTCCTCCGAAACTTCAACATTGAGAAAAACGGCTTGTCATCGGCTTCATCGATCCTTAAGACTGGATTTAAGAAGTGTTATGACTGCGTTGCCAAGATGTCCATTACAGATATTCATAGGGTCTGCCTATGGTGCCTTGGTGCTGAGCTGGTGCACAGGATGGCAGACTGTGGGTCTTGCCAGTCCATGACAGGTATGTCTTTGAAGGAGTGTAAGGGGAAGTTAGCAGCAGGTAGGCCCCCTACAAAATCCACCTCAACGACAGTCGAAAAGGCACTTGTCGGAAGAGTCGAGAGGTGACTCTCCACTGAAAAAGAGGTCCAAAAAACTATCTTGTTCCAAGTGTGGTTCACACCACTCCTCACCTTTGTGAAAGATGAAGAAAAGGCGCCATAGGTCTCCTTCCACTTCCTCCGATTCCTCTGTGACTCCAGCCGAATGGGAGGTATTCGGGCAGAAAAGGCTCCATCTTTGAGAAGGCGGCCCTGGCCGACTCGAAGGAGAAGACAAAATCCATGCTCCTGTTATGCCGTCAAAAGCAGACCAAAAAAAGTCTCTATGGCCAAATCCCACACGTCCTCGAGCCCAGGAGACAAGCCACTGACCCCTCGAGAACCGTTGAGGTCTCGACTCAACAGCACCAGTCCTCATCTGTCGAAGATTCCATCGAGTCGGGGGTCGAGTCCTTCGAGGGCTCCATCAACGCCATCAGTGTCAAAGCCTTTGATTCCATCAAAGGAATTGGAGCAGTCCTATAAACCACTTCCTAGAAAGGATTTCTCTAAATCCTTGTCCTCCATTTTTGAGGAACATGAATCATCTGACCAAGACACCCCTCTCCCCTTCGTACTGAGTTTGGAATACCTAATGTTCCTGAGGCCCTCATTTTGGAGGAATCAAGAATGAAGGACCTTTATGAAAATGTACAGTCTGCAAGTGGCATAGATACATCGCCAGAGCTGGAATTGCAAGCCAGACCCAGCAGAGCATCCAGATGCTTCGTATAGACAGCTGATGTCTAGGGTGATTGAATATTTGTAATGGGGCAGGCCAGCTCCTCCATTTGAACAGGATGACCTTACTGATATTTTGTTAAGGCACCACAAAAGGATCCTGTATTACTCTTTCACATTGCCCTACAGAAGAGTGTTAAAGCAAATTGGGAGGCAACTGACACAAGTCCGGATGTCAACAAGAACCTTACCAAAAAATACAGACCATCGAGCAGTGATCCGAATTACTTATCCAGGCACCCGAAAGCCTGGTAGTTAACGGAGCTACTTCCTTGTCCAAGCAAGCAGCGTACCCACATACTGCCAAATAGGGACGATAAGCGCTTCGATACAATGGCAAGGTATTCTGCCAGGGGCATGGTGTTAAAATCAGCCAGTGCCACTTGGGCACTTGAAATGCTCTCGTTCACCTTGTGGGACTGTATCTCCATGGCGGCTGAACACATTCCTGAAGGGAAAGGGACCGCTTCCTGAACATTGTGAGAGACGGAAAGGAAGTCATTTGTGAGTCTCAGCCGCTGCTTCAGCCGCCTCACAACCTCTTTGAGGCCTGAACCCACAAAACCCTGGTGGGAGACAGGCTCACTCAGCATCTGCAAGAATGGCAGAGCATTACTTCAGATGCGTGGGCATTGGAAACAGTAGCCCAGGGTTACTGCCTCCCCTTTTTAAGAAGATCTCTGAATCATCCACCGGGGAGCCACTCATTCAAAGTTCATGATCCGTTTCTTTTGCAAGACATTTAGAAAAAGGTGATAGAGAACCAGCACCTGTGCCGCAGAGGAACAAAGGGTGGTACTCTCCTTACTTCCTAATCCCCAAAAAGGACAGAGGATTGAGACCCAATTTGAACTTGAGATGCTTCAACAAGATCCTTAGAAAAGACAAGTACAAGTTGGTCACCCTTTCTCAGATACTTAAGGCTCTCGGGCTTCAGGATTGGATGGTGTCATTGGACCTTCAGAATGCTTAATTTCATGAGCCTATCCACAACGAGCACAGAAAGTACCTGATGTTCGCCATTGGCGGTTCTCATGATCAGTTTTAAATTCTGCCATTCGGTTTGACCTCCGCTCCGATGGTTTTCTCCAAGTTTATGGCGGTGGTGACAGTGAGTTTCCGGAGAGGGGGGGGGGGGCGGGATTCACATCTAACCCTACCTGGACGATTGGTTGATCAGGGCCCGTTCTCTCGAACAGGTCCTGGAACATCTCAGCATAACTTTCCAATCTCTCCACAGACTGGTCTTCTCCCTTAATTTCAAGAAGTCCCACATGTTACCATCTCAAAGCCTCAGGTTAATTGGAGCAGTCCTGAATGCTTCCTTGGGAAAAGCTTTGCCACCCGAGGTGAGGGCTCAACACATTCTGCAGATGGTTACCAAATTCCAGAATGCCCAACGTCTGCTGGCCTTCGACTTTTTGAGGTGGCTTAGTCTCATGGCATTCTGCATTTTCCTGGTGCCAGAGGCTCGCCTGAGGATGAGATCCCTCCAATGGGCCCTCATAACCCAGTGCTCTCAGTTCTCCGGCAAGATGTCAGATCTGCTTCAGGTTCCGAACAGGGTCGCACAGGATCTCATGTGGTGAGCCTGCGAGGACAACATTCTGAAGGGCGAACATTTTTGGCAACCATGGCCGGAGAGGACAGTAGTTACGAAGGCCTCACTCATGGGTTGGTGAGGCGCCAACGATCTGACGGTCAGTGGTTTCAATCGGAGTCCAAACTACACATCAACCTTTTGGTGCTTAGGGTGATCAGACTAGCGGTGAAGGCCTTCCTACCCTTTGTACGGGGAATGTCCTGATAATGGCAGATTACACAGTGGCCATGTACTACCTCAACAAAAGAGGGGGTGTAGGGTCACCAGCATTGTGCAGAGAGGCAATGCAGCTCTGGTTTTGGGCAATTCAAGAAGTAATCTCCCTAGCAGCAGTTCACCTGGCCGGAGAGAATATAGCGGCGGACGCTCTGAGCAGGCAAAGCACAGTCTCCCACGAGCGTAGCCAGCTCATGAAGTACTTCAAGAGATCTTCACCCTTTTGGGAACCCCTCAATTAGATCTGTTCTGCTCTGGGCGATGCGTTTGTAGTGTACTGGGAGTTTCCACTGCTATATGCTTCTTCCAGTACCCGTTATTCCTTAAGTCATCAGGAGGTTGACAAAGTTCAGTAAATCCATGATCCTAATTGCTCTGGATTGGGCCAAAAGGATGTGGTACCCAGACCTTCTGGACATGTCATCTGGCGTCTAATAGTCTGCCACAAAGAAAGGACCTTCTCTCGCGTGAGGAGGGCTGGGGGTTCTCCATCCAGAGGTCAAGACACTCAACATTGACACATGGTATCTGAGAGGTTGAGATATAAGGATTGGGACCGCCCGGATGATGTACTGGAGATTTTGATTTCGGCCAGCAACAAAATAATATTACTGCTGCCGTTGGAACAAGTTCTGCAGCTGGTGCAGGGAAAATAATGTGGACCCTTTTCCATACCATACACCTATGGTGTTGTCGTTCTTATTACATCTGGCAAATCTGTGGCTCCAGATTGGACCCATCAAGGAATACTTGGCAGTGCTTTCGATCTTTAAGTGCAGGTCGGAAGAAGTTTCATATTTCAAAATGCCACTGATTATACATTTTCTAAAGGGGCTCACTAATGTTGTCCCTCCACCATTTCAGGTTCCAATTTGGGATTTGAATCTTATACTACAGTTTCTTATGTTCGCTCCATTTGAGCAGCTCCACTCATGTCCATTAAGACTGCTGACTTTTAAGACCATCTTATTAGTGGCTTTAACATCAGCCTGCAGGGTGAGCGAGTATCAGATTTTCACATCACTCAAAAGATCGTGTTGCCAACATTTTATGCACCTCCTAGTAAAGCTAGATCGGAAATGGGCACTTATTTTTGCCACACGTGATATGTAAAAACTAAGGCAAGATTACCAACTTTTTGTGGGGTACAGCGGACACAAATTAGGTCTGGTGGTCGCAAAACAAACATTATCCAGATGGATAATCCTGGGCCTTACAGAATTACAGAAAGGATTCCCCAGAAGGCCTAAGTGCTCACTCCACAAGTGGCATGGCTACATCTTCTGCCTTGCCAAGAAGGGTGCCAATAAATACATTTGCGCAACAGCCACCTTGTCTACTATTCTGCTTTCACAAAACACTACAGTCTGGATTCAATTCAGGCCAGGAAGGGGGATTTGGAAAGGCAGTTTTGCATTCTGTCCATGACAAAACTTGAGAATGAAATTCATTTTTGAGAAATTCTTATTCCCTCTGCTTTCGGACTCTATCTATAGATGAGGAATACTTGGGAGGACCAAATCCATTCGAAGAACAAGTTACTTAACCCTGGTAACGTTCTTTCGATTGGATTGTGGGGTACATTTACCCATCCAGCAGAATTCCCCTCCATCACCAATCTGCACTTCAGCAGTTACCAGCAAAATGGTTGCGCTGGCTCTGCCGAGCGCCATTCCCTTGCATCAAAACTGAGTTTTGCAGCTACAAAAATGATGGCTGTCGTCGTCGTTGCCAAGCACCTATTGGGCAAGAGGGAACACACAGAGAAAGGCTGGCCGTGTTTCCTCATGTGCAACAAAGAGAATTGAAAACAGCGCTGCTAGCACAAAATGTCCCATTGAAAAAGGAAATATTTTGCATTAAAATGATGGCGCCCTGGTGCTCTTTTACACCGTTTTCAACAGTACACCGTTTTGTTCAGTGAGAGCCAGCTCTGTCCATCCATATTCAGGTTGTCCATGCATATTCAGGTTGTGCTCTAGGAAGAGGGGGCATTTCGAGGGGATTGGGTCCTCCGACGTATTCCATATCTATGACAGGTAATCACCACAGCTGTGCTGCTTCGGAAACTTTTTTCGGCGTCTGTGTCCTGCATCGATGCGCCGTCGGCGAGGCCCTCCTCCGACGTCATCCGAGGTGATAAGTAGGACGCACGACGCCCGTAGCCTCAGTTCTGTTTTTTCCGCGAACGTGTTGCTTCGTGAATCTCGGATAACGCCTCGACTCTTTGGAGTTCTGTTATTCTCAGTTCTTCGAACCTGTTCATTTTTGTGTGAATCTCCTTCGTGTGAAGATGTCTTCTACTTCGTCTTCGACCCCGCGTCCGGGCTTCAAGAAGTGCAGGGAGTGTGGGTCCAAGATGTCGGTTAAGAGCAAGCACACTCGGGTGCCTTCTTTTTGCCACCTGGAATATATTTAGGAGGTGGATGAGGATTCTGTTGGCCTGGTTCCTAGTCAGGTTCCAGATGATATTGTCTCGGGCCATAGTTAGTTTGACGATTTGAGGCAGTCACTGCATGATGTCAGTGGACTGGACACCTCTCCAGAGGTGGAGTTTTGTAGGCCTGAGCCTGACTCTCATGCCGATTCCTCGTACCGGCGCCTTATGGCTAGGGTTTCCGAGTACTTGGGTTGGTCTGCTCCCCCAGGGGAGTTTGTGCAGGATGATCTCACGGACATCCTTGATGTTGGTCCCCCAACTGACCCGGTACTGCCGTTTCATATGGCTCTACAGAGAAGGGTGGCGGCGGCTTGGACTGCTCCGGAGAGTCTCCCGGCAGTGGGCAGGTCCTTGTCGCGAAAATACCGTCCAGCCAGTAGCGACCCCTGCTACTTGACCAGGCACCCCACTCCGGAGAGTTTGGTGGTACAGGCAGCCACGGCCCGGCAAAGCAGGCGTCGTACCCTACCATCCCTCCTGATAGGGACGACAAACGTTGTGATGGCTGGGCAAAGAAAGTGTTTTCTTCTGGTGGTATGGCGCTTCAGGCGGCCAACTCCATTTGTGCCTTGTCTCGTTTCACACACACTCTGTGGAACTGTGTTGCGTTAGTGGCTGAACATATTCCCGAAGGGGACGAACGGGATGGTTTCCTTGCTATGGTCCAGGATGGTAAGGATGCCATGTGTGAGTCCGTTCAGTCGGGTTTGGACATGGCTGAATGCGTCAGCAGGTCCATGGCAGCGAGCACCGTGATACGCAGGTTTGCGTGGTTGCGGAAGTCGGGGTTTGCTCCTGATGTGCAGTCCCGGCTCCTGAACATGCCCTTTGACGGTGAACACCTTTTTGGCAGCAAGGATGACGAGAGCCTTGAGAGGTTGCAGACCTCAAAAGCTGCAGCAAAGTCGTTGGGCGCTGAAGTTCGCCAACCTCTGCCTTTTCGTCCTAGGGGACAGAAATGTAGGGGTGGTTCCTTTCGCTATTACTCGTCCTTCAGTAAAGCGAGAGGAGCTGAGCTGGCAGTCAAAGAGGCCAACGCAGGGGTAACCGAGGTGGACGACAGGGTACCCGTGGTGCCAAGGCCGCTCGGGCAGTTGCCTCTTTGCCCTCAGGTAATGCCGCAGCCGCTACCACTCAGTCATGAGGCCATGTCCCATGGTTCGCCGGTTGGGGGAAGGCTGGCGCAGCATCTTGTAGAGTGGCGTGCCATTACTTCAGATGTGTGGGTTCTGGAGATCATAACCCACGGCTACTGTCTTCCTTTTCGGCACAGGCCTTGCGACAATCCACCGGGGAACCTCTCTTTGCAGAGTCCGGATCCGCTCCTTGCGCAGGAAATTCAAGCCCTGCTGGAGAAAGGCGCCATAGAACTGGTGCCTGTAGCGGAGAGGAACAAGGGATGGTATTACCCTTATTTTTTGATTTCGAAGAAAGACGGGGGATTGAGACCCATCATGGACTTGTGCGGTTTGAACAAACTCCTCAGGAAGGACAAGTTCAAGATGGTTACTCTCTCTCAAGTCCTCCAGGCCCTTCAGCTTCAGGACTGGTTGGTGTCTCTCGACCTCAAGGATGCTTACTTCCATGTGCCGATCCATCCCAAGCACAAGAAGTACCTGGGGTTCGCGGTTGGCGACTCGCACTGTCAGTTTCGGGTCTTGCCGTTGGATTGACCTCCGCCCCAAGGGTTTTCACCAAGCTCATGGTGGTGGTGGCAGCGCATCTCAGGCAAGGGGGGAATTCACGTCTACCCCTACCTGGACGATTGGTTGATCAGGGGGAGCTCTCCCGAGCAAGTCCTGGATCATCTGTCCGTCACCTGCCACTCCCTTCACAGGCTGGGCTTCTCCCTCAATTTAAAGAAGTCCCATTTGACGCCAACACAGCGGCTTCAGTACATCGGAGCAGTGCTGGACACTTCCCTGGGGCAGTGTCTTCCTCCCCAGGTGAGGGCTCTTCACATTCAGCAGATGGTGCACAAGTTTCAGCATGCCCAGACGCTCCCAGCGTTCGAGTTCTTGAGGTTGCTCGGCCTCATTGCATCCTGCATTCTTCTGGTGCCAGAGGCTCGCCTGCGGATGAGATCTTTGCAGTGGGCACTCAAGATGCAATGGTCGCAGTCCTCCGGCAGGATGTCGGACCCGGTTCAGGTGCCGCCCTCGGTCGCCGGGACCTTCTGTGGTGGGCCGTCGAAGGCAACTTGATGAAAGGGGCTCCATTTTGGCTTCCCTGGCCAGAGGTGACGATCGTGACGGATGCATCCCTTACGGGATGGGGAGCTCATGCCAACGGGCTGACAGTCAGCGGTAGTTGGTCTCCGTCGGAGTCCAGACTCCATATCAATCTGTTGGAGCTGAGGGCCGTCGGGCTAGCCCTGAAGGCTTTTCTGCCGACGGTGCGAGGAAAGAATGTCCTGATCCTGACGGACAACACAGTAGCCATGCACTACCTCAACAAAAAGGGGGGGGGACAGGGTCACTTCCTCTGTGCAGGGAGGCGATGCAGCTCGAGTTCTGGGCCATCCAGCAGGAAGTTTCGATCTCGGCAGTTCATCTGGCCGGAGATGAAAACGTGACGGCGGACGCTCTGAGCAGGCAGAGCACGATCTCTCACGAGTGGGAGTTGGTTCAGGAGATTCTACTGGAGATCTTCGCCCTTTGGGGGACCCCTCAAGTGGATCTCTTCGCCTCCAGTGTCAACCGGAAGTGCGAAGGGTTCTGCTCACGGGTATTTCCTCCAAAAGGAGCCTTAGGCGACGCGTTCGTGGTGGAGTGGTCATTCCCGCTGCTGTACGCGTTTCCTCCAATCCCCGTCATCCCGCAAGTGCTGCGGAGGTTACGGAAGTTCGGTTCCCGGATGATCCTCATTGCTCCGGCGTGGGCTCGGAGGACGTGGTACCTGGACCTTCTCGACTTGTCCATCTGCCCTCCACGTCGTCTTCCCTACCGAGACGATCTGCTCTCACGGGAGGGGGGTCAGGTTCTCCATCCAGAGGTCAGATCCCTCAACCTTCACGCTTGGCTTCTGAAAGGTTGAGGTATAAGGATTGGGACCTCCCTGAAGACGTGATGGAGGTGTTGCTCTCGGCCCGAAGGCCAGCAACAAAGTCTCTGTATCGTTGCCGTAAGTTCTGCGACTGGTGCAGAGTTCAGAATGTGGATCCTTTTGCATGTGACATCCCCATGGTTCTGTCCTTTTTACTTTCTTTGGCCCACAGGGGCTTGCAAGTGGGTACCATTAAAGGTTACCTGGCAGCGCTGTCCATCTTTAAGCGCTCGTCTGAAGAGTGTTCCTACTTTAAAATTCCTTTAATTTCAGTTTCTGAAAGGGCTCACTAATGTGTTCCCTCCGTCACCTTTCCTGGTGCCCGGTTGGGATTTGAACCTTGTTCTTAAGTTTCTTATGGGTGCTCCGTTTGAGCCTTTGCATTCTTGCCCTTTGAGGCTGTTAACTCTGAAAACTGTGTTACTGGTTGCGGTTACTTCCGCTCGCAGAGTGAGTGAGTTACAGGCACTTTCAGTTAAGCCACCCTTCACTGTATTTCATAAGGACAGGGTTGTCCTTAGAGTTCGTCCTTCTTTTCTTCCGAAGGTGGTTTCGGATTTTCATTTGGCCCAGAAGGTTGTTCTTCCGGCATTCTATCCTCCTCCGCATCCTGGTAAGGAAGAGAAGAGGCTCCATAGGCTTGATCCTAGGAGAGCTTTAAGCTTTTATGTTTCACGCATGTCCCAGGTCAGAGTGGACGATCAACTCTTTATTGGTTACGCTGGAAAGCGTTTGGGACAGGCTGTGACGAAACAGACTTTGTCTTGCTGGATTATTTTGGCCATCTCGGAGTGTTACCGCTTGGCGGGTAAGGACCCGCTGGCTGGCTTGCGGGCCCATTCTACCAGGGGTATGGCTGCATCTACTGCCCTGCAGAGGGGTGTTCCTATTCGCAACATCTGTGATGCAGCCACCTGGGCTTCTGTCCATACATTTGTACGTCACTATTCCCTCGATTCCATCCGGGGACAGGATCTGGCCTTTGGCAAGGCGGTCCTTTGCTCTATTTGATTGGCGATTCTAAATTTTGATTCTAAATTCTTTCCCTCCTCCTGCCTTGGTACTGCTTTGGGAGTCTGTCATAGATATGGAATACGTCGGAGGACCCAATCCCCTCGAAGAACAAGTTACTTTCTTACCTGGTAACAAGTTACTTTCTTACCTGGTAACGTTCTTTCGATGGGATGGTCCGACGACGTATTCCATATCGCTCCCTCCCTTCCTTCCCCGCTGCAGAATTTCTTTTGCGATTGCAGCTTACGTTCCAAAAGGCTTTGTGTCTGACTGGCAGTTGTCTAATTTCACACGTTCTGGGGGAAAAAACTACAACTGAGGCTACGGGCGTCGTGCGTCCTACTTATCACATCGGATGACGTCGGAGGAGGGCCTCGAAGATGGCGCATCGACATCATCGACGCAGGACGCAGACGCCGAAAAGTTTCCGAAGCAGCACAGCTGTGGTGATTACCTGTCATAGATATGGAATACGTCGTCGGACCATCCCATCGAAAGAATGTTTCCAGGTAAGAAAGTAACTTGTTCTTAATGAATGACAGGTTGTGCCGGGCAAGATCTGTGAAATAACAAAGAAACTTCACTCTCAGCCGAACGGAAAAATGCTTGACTTTTTGCAACGAAATATCATAGCTAAACTCTTCAAAAGAAGCCCTGTATCTCGGTGCTTATGTCAGTTTCAGTGGACCTTTGCCTTGAACAAGAAATTGACTAGGGCTGCAAATAATGTTTAGAATCTAGATGTAAGAGAAAACCGCATTGGAATTGACAACAAAAGGTAGATTCACCACATGTAAAAATGGTTGCTTTTTTTTAAAAAAACAAGGAAATGTCTGTTTGAAAGTAAATTGTGGAATTAAGGCACTATCTTTGCACAGAATGTTATGTTATGTTAGGTCCACTTATAAAGCGCACAGTCCCCCGAGGGCATCATGGTGCTAGAGGGAGGAAATCTTGGTCAGGGGCCAACCAGCCTAAAAATAGAAGGTTTTGACAGCTTTTCCAAAAGCTAGATGATTTGAAATGTTCTTGATGGTCAGTGGAATTTCATTCCACAGCTCAACAGCTGCCACCGAAAAGGCTCGTCCTCCAATCCGAACGCGTTTATATATGGGGATTGTTAACATGTCGGCAGAGTCAGATTGCAGTGACCGCACGAGTGGCCAGCTTCTGAAGACATTGCAGCCGGTAGATCACTCCCTTAGGCTGTCCAAATAAATGGAATTACAATAGTCCATCCGCGAGATCATCATAGCTGCCACCACCGGGAGGTTTAAGGGGACGGGGATCATCGGAAGCACCTTCTTTAATGTTTTCAGTTGGAAGTGACCGGCTTGGCACACAGCAGTTACTTGCTTTGAAAGAGATGAACCAGGCTAGTACCTGTCCAGATATTCTCAACTGGGTAAGGTGGGACAGTGGTATGGGGTGGTCGACAGTGTTGTAGGCTGCTGACGGGTCTAACAAAATCAGAGCATCCACTCTGCCTGCGTCCACCAGCGTGGCCAGATCGCCCTGAATGGCGACCAGAACACTCTTTGTGCCACTACCTGGACGGATCCCAGATTGAAGATTGAGCAGAATCAAGCAAGCATGAAGATTCAAGAAAGACAGAGAGTAGGGGTGATACCAGTCATTCTAACAGTTTAGAGAGAAAGGGGAGAAGAGAAATAGGGCAGAAATTAGATAGAATAGCCGGGTCAAGGGAGGGTTTCTTCAAGAAAGGAATCACACTAGCAGCCTTAAGTTCTCTAGGCACCAGTTCAGATTGACAAGAATTATTGATGGCTGCCGTAATTTCCGTAAAAAGGGCTGGGGCGATCTGTTTCATCACCATTAACGGGATAGCATCTGAAGGAGAGCATGATTTAATTTTAGAGATAGCAGTCATAACTGATTCTTCTGAGAATCTAGGGAAAGATGACCAGCCTGGCAGGTTAGCAGAGCCCCCAACGGGAGGATCATATTTATCCGTAGAAATGGAGGTAGCGAGTGACACAGAGATCTTCTGGCGGATAGTATTAATTTTTGTGATAAAATACTGAGATAAATCGTCACATAGTACCGGAGTAGGGGTGACCTTGGGAGTCTGTTTTTTGGTCGAGGCCAGTGAGTTTACTGTGGCATAAAGAGCTTTAAATTGACTTGGAGATGATTTGATTTTTGTGGCAATATATGCCGCTTTGGCTGTTTTTAATGGCAGCTGAGTATTCTATGGAGCATGCTTTATGTGATCATAGGCTTTGTGCAATTGTCTCTCGGCCTGCCTTAATTTGAGTTGTGTGGATTTAAGGTGGATCAGACCTGCATTTGGCCTTCATTGAAGATGTCATGCTCTGGATATCAATGGACCGCCATGAGCGCCTCCAAATTCTGGCCATGGGGATCTTTGGTTGGCACCCAGGTGCTTCCAATAAACAGGACACTAGGAGGTGGTCAGACCATAAAACAGGTTTAATGGCTTGTATAGTCAATAGTTTTATTAGCAAAAATCAGATCGAGCGCGTTGCCTAATTTGTGTATGGGGGTATTAACAAACTGGTGAAGGTCGAGATTGTGTAGGCTATCAAAAATTCAGTTGAATACGGGCGGCCTGGGTTGATTATATTTAATATTAAATTTGCCTAAAACAATCAAATGGGTATATTGCACTTGAGTTGAGCTATTAGATCGTGAAAACCTTCAACAAAGTTGCCTGTTGCCATTAGGACCGGGCGGGCGGTAGACTAGCAATAAGTGGTATGTCATAACGGGGGAGACGGTACATCTGGCCAGGTAAAATTATGAGGGCAGTTTAATTGAGTAATGGTAAGGTCGTCCCTGTAAATGACAGCAATCCCACCACCACAGTGGGGACTGGGGGGTGGCCGGTCCATATGGGTAATGAGATAACCAGAAGGGATGGCCTGGACAAGAGAGGGGGCAGAGGTGGTCTGCAGCCAGGTCTCAGTGAGACACAGTATGGCAGGACAGCGCTCGGACAACAGAGACCGGACTTCATCTGCATGTGCAGGTAGAGATCGCGTGTTGAGGAGTATTAGGGAGAGAAATCTGAGTTTATCTTCCTCAGCTGGTGAGGGTTGATGAAAAGTTGTGGCTTCTATGGGTAGGGGAGTACCCCAACCTGTAGGAAGTATAGATGTGGGCAGACAGAGCAACAGAGTATTGCAGCCGCCAAGACACCAACCGTGTGCCCGCTGCGCCCGTCCGCTGCGTGGGTGATTAAGGCAACACATATATCGGGGAAATGCTGAGGGAGGCAGAGACCGCCCCCTCGCAGGAACAGAGAGGACTGACCGCAAATGCGGCTTCCTAGTAAAATAAACAATGCCCATAGTTGGGCAATCAAGATAAAAATAGAGCAGAAGTCTGCATCAGTGTAGTTTAACAATAAAATAGTCTCACACAATCGCAATCACAATAAAAGAAATATTGGCAGTGGCTAAGAGCGCTGCAAGTGGTTTTATAATGGTGACTCTTAACAGAGCTCCTCACCTCAATGCGATGGGAGTTTTGTTTTAAAACATATGTAGGATATTTAAGTCTCAGTTTGCTTTCTCATTCAGAAAAATATATATAATAAATAAATAAGTGTGCTGAAGCCACAGAACAGGTTTTCCTGGCCTTGCTTCAAAGGACATTTGCTTCCTGGGAACAAGACTTGCCTTCCCCCAAGGGGACCAGCATCTGGAAACTATGAATCGACCAAGGGGGAGAATGTAACACGCTTCTCAGACTTTCTGGCATTCTGCAGCCAAGAGACAAAGGATTTCCAGGACACACAGCTGTGAAATTCTCCGACACCTTCCCTTAACTCAAACTGAGGAGCTTCAAAGACAACTCCAGAGCAACCTTGGAAGTTATGCCCTTATTTGGGGGACAATGCTGGCCATTTGTGGCAAAAGACTGTTTTGAATTAATAAACTTAAGGCTTTATTCCTGCAACCAGAACAACGCAGTAATGCGAGAGTTTAATAGTTTAAATATGATTTTGGGTGCATTAAAACAAGATATTGTGGCTTCCCTAGCATGTATGGGACGAAAACGGTAGAATGTCATTCATGGGAAAAGTCTTCATGGGATAACTTCGAAACTTAATGCAAACATGCTCTGTGATAATAGGTACACCTGCATAAAATTTAGAATTGTAAGTGTAATATTTCCCACTGAAAAGCAAGAAAGATTATTAGAAGGACGAAACAATGTCGTACAGACCTGGGAGTTGGACTGCCATGCTCTGTATGAAGGATGTCATTTGTCTGTGATTTGCAAGAGTGCCACAACTGTACAAATTTGCAATTTAGGTCAGAACTGATTTTCGGCAAATGTGACTGTGGGATGGCTCTGTACCTCATAAAACCCACCCCATAAACAGGGTTCCCTCCTTCAGTCCAATCTGCTTCTAGGAAGGAGGCAACATAGATAGGCTGACCTATCCAGTTGTTAGAGGCATGCCCAGCCTAACCCTGCCCCAACAATACATCCTGTGATGTCATCCGCCTTATAAAAGGGGGAAGCTCACAGAGACAAAGGACACACATTCTTCTGAATTTTCCAGCTCCTGCATATCCAGAGATTTCATCTTCATCCTGCAAGATTCCAGATTACCCTGCCAGGCCAGAGCATAGCTGATCCTATCCAGGCAGAACAACCCTTCAGAACTAAACCCCAGAAAAAAATCCCACTAAGTCAGGGAGAAAGGGGGAAAAGCTGGGGTACCGTTTTTTAAGAGTATCCTGTGACCAGACCGTCTTTTTGCCCCACTACCTGCATACCGCTGTTCTGTGACCACACAGGCCCAGCTGTTTTTGCTAGGAGAGCCCCGCTGTGGTGCCGTGACCCGATCTTTTGAGTTCAGAAGCCCGGTTGGCTGTCTCAAATCTCAAACTCAAGCGCTGATTTTGAGAATCTTCCCATCCCATAGCAACACATAGCATACCCCATTTTTATACCTTGTCTTTGTTCCACTCTCTTAGTAATCCCAACAATACCTTGATAACTTGTTTATTTATTTGTTTAATATGCATACAACAATAAAAGTTTTACATATAATAGCACATAAGATCAAATATATTTTCCTCATAAAATCAACTCATCACATTACAACACAAAAATTTAATTCGATAACTTTTAAATCCCTAGAATCATCGCAAAAAATGTCATCAAATAAAATATTAGATTCAGATCATTCCCATTAAGTCATTTTCTCCATATGTATCCCATATTGCAGTTATACATTGTATTATCATATGCCATAAGAAATTTACTACGTAACTTATCGCTGCTTTCACACTCACATATAATGTGATATGCTGATTCTAGAATATTTACTCCACAGAGTCTATAGAACCCAGATTCTTTCTGGATTCCAACTTGGGGACCTAGTACTTCCATGACATCACATAAATTAAATTTAAACATCAAATACCCACGGATAATAGAACAATCAGGATATGCTAATTGATATTTGGGTTTGGTCCCTCTCCCCCCCAAATAACCTATAAATACTCCACTATTAGCCTTTGTTGCTAGATTAACTATTCTTTGCTCTCGGTCTACTTCATGTATCATTTTTTTCAACTTTCATTTTATCTGAGCAATAGAATCTAGCAACCAACAGAAGGTATCATTATTACTCCATTTATGATAGGCCAATCTCCATCCATGTATAGTTACAAGATCATTTTTATTATCGACCATACCATAGTGTTCCATTAGCTTCACCATGAAAGTTCCATTGGATAATCTTGTCAATTTAGCATACAGCATAACCGCCATAAATTGTACTCTGCTAGTTACACTAGTCTCTAGAACTCTAGAAGAATGTATTCATAGGAGACATTTTTGGGCATTCGCATCAATAGCCTCAACAATTTTGCCTCAAATTTATCCAATTAATTTCTAAAATGATATCCCCGAATTTCATCTCCATATAATAGACAGGATATCATTTTAGCAGAGTAAAATTTTAATACCGTATTTACTGAAACATAGCCTTGACCTCCTATAACTTTACTTAATGCAATGGTTGCGATCATACATTTTCTCTTGGTTTCACTCCAATGCTTTTTCCCGGTGAGCTTATTATCAATTATTACCCCTAAATATTTATATTAATTTACCACTGAAATCTGCTGTTTATCAATCATCCATCTTCCATGGTAATTTTTCTTATTCAGGGGTTTAAGCTCAAACTTCATTATTTTAGTTTTCCCTGTATTGATAACAAGATTATTTGTCGTAGCAAACTTATCTAGTTCATCCAGCTTTGCTTGCAAACCCTTGGGTGTATAATCTAATAAAAGATGATCAGCGTAACCTAGCCATCTCAAAGTGAGTTTACCTATCTTAATATCGTTCATTTGGTCATTTATCACATTTCTTAAAAAATCTGCCAAATATAAATTAAAAAGTGTGGCTGTAAGAGTGCAACCTTGTTTAACTCCACGTAATGTCAGGATATCTTCTGACATTCTCCCCTCTATGTCTAAACAAATTCTAACTGATGTATCCTGGTAGAGCAATTGTATCATATATAACAACCCACCAGGAATTCCCCAAAGTTCCAGTTTTGCCCATAATTTGCTTCGTGCAATAGTATCGAAGGCTGCCGAAAAATCAATGTGCACAACATATACTGGCAGCCCCCGATTCTTCCATGAGTACTCAATAGCACTTACCAAGATAGCTATGTTATGGGATGTCGAGGACCCAACTCTGAATCCCAATTGACATTCCGGCAATATCCCACAACTATATATCCACCGATTAAGTTCACTCAACAGGATTTTATCAAACATGTTTGCAGGGATAACGAACATAGCCAGCAACCTGTAGTTGGCGGGATCTTTCTAAGCACCTTTTTTGTATATAGGTAATATTATGCTCTTCTTCCAAGTTTCAGGTACCTTCCCATTTGCTCCTATCCACATATAACTTGTTTAAAACTGTTTGAATTCTCTGTGCATCATGTCCTTGATCTCCAATCGTTAGCTCCATTCTTCCACTAATTCTGTCTTGCATAAATCCTTAGTCATATTTTGAATAATTTAATTAATTCCCACATAGAGCTGAACGCGGGATGAAAAGGTTAACCTTGCAAATTAACCTTGGAGCGTACTGTCTTTCACTAACAATCTAGTCATTAAAATCTAGTTTAAGTGAATTTGTCATTTCTTTCCAAACCAATTCTGTCAACTGCTTTTATTTTTAAAACCGAATGTACGTTCCCTTTGAAAATCTCATCCAGTCATTCATCTAGATTCACTCTTTCACTTCCATATTATCCCTGTGATGTGCATCGATAATCCAGCCTAAAAACCGCATTCCGATTCTGCCTATTTCATCTTGACATTTAAAACTAAAAAGAAGAAAATGCAGTTTTCCAACGTTTGATTTTGGCTGCACTGTGTTCTTACTTCCAAGTTTATTATGTGAACTGTATGCTGTTGTTTAGTACTTTGCCTTGTAGTTTGCTAGTGTTCTGAAATCCCTGATGCTAATATTGATTGATTGATAAATTTATGGGGCGCCTTACACCAAGGCGCTGTACAGTGGAACAACTTAATACAAAGTAAAAACAACAAATAACATTGGGAGCAAAAATTACATCTTGAATCATTCAACAACAAAACAGTGCAAAGAGCAATTAACTGGCGGAGGGGAGTGGAGTGGGCATAGGATTGGTGAGGGGGGGCAGGAGAAGGATAGAACGAGCGTAAATGGAAGGGAGAGAGAGTGAAATAGGAGAGGGGAGAGAGGAATTAAATGAGGGAAAGAAGGGGGGGGGGGAGTAGAGAGGGCAGGGGGCTTTCAAGGTGGAGAATGGAGGAGGAGGGATTTAAGGGAAGTGCGAAATGAGGGGAGGGCCGTGGAAGAACCGATTGAGAGGGGGAGAGAGTTCCAGTGCAGAGGAGCAAGGAGTTGGAAGGAGCGGAACCGGGAGGAAGCGCAGGGGGAAGGAGGTACAGTGAGAAGGAAATGGTCAGTGGAACGAAGGGAGCGAGAGGGGGGGTAAAAGGAGAGAAGGGAGGAGAGATGAGGAGCAAGACCATGTAGGGATTTGAAAACAAGGCAGAGAAAGCAGAATTTTAGCTGTAAGTGGAAAGGTAGCCAGCGAAGGTGAGCGAGCGAGGAGGCGATTGGAGTCACGGGAGGTAAGGAGACAAAGGGTACGAACAGCGAAGTGGTATATGGATTTAAGGGGGGGCAGGCTGAGATGCGGGAAGTCCGAAGATTAGAGAGGAGCAGTAGAAGAGGCGGGAAAAGGCAGGAAAAAAATATAACTCATATTTACCTCATTCATCCAACAGCACGTGTAATTTTATTTACCAATTCCGAGTGTTATTTATGCAATTGCAAAGGTTTTGAATCTGATTTTTCATGGGGGAAGGTTGGATTTTAATTCTGTTTGCTGCCTAGTATACCTGACTCCTTGCTGCTACTTTCTATCCACTCAAAATTAGATTAATAGGGTTTGAGGGAGCATTGCAAGGGGGAAATCTTAACTCTGGTGCTATCTACCCGAACAGTAAAATCGCTCCCATGCATTTGTGCTTTGGATATGTTATAGTAGAAGGTCAAACTAAGTGTATTTCATCCTTTTATCTTGTAAGTGTCCCCCCATTGGTGATTGCTGCCCAATATTAAACTTGTGTGATTTTCTTTGAATTTAAAATAAATATTGTATTCCCACCCACCGGCCTGGTTCATGGTCCATTGTGACCTTGGGTATTTGTAAAAGGGTCTGTGAGACGGGTTGGGTGCCAGCTCAATCCAAATTCATAGGAAATAAAGCAAAAGTATTTTAATTGTGCGCTACCTCCTAAGCTAAGGGCAAGAGTCCGGGGTCTGGTGTGTGACGCCCGATTGGAATCCTTAACTGGATCTTCCTCCCACGTCTTCATCGCTCCTCCCAGCCTACCCCGACAGTAGAATGTCTGTGCATTACACCTTACGCTCCTACATTGTCTGTTACTGTCTTGGACACGCTAATATCAGTAATCCTGTGAGAAGAAGACGAAAAAACAGACCTGAAGCTAACGGGCTCTCCGCGTGTTGTATATACCCGTGTTGACTTTGACCTTGAGATGCAGGCCCTTGAGGGACATTGAGTCGACTGCATCTGCCGTAAATTAAAGCTGGAAGGAAAGATATCTAAATATGAGCAGTACGTGGGAGGAACATCTATTCGAAAGGTCGTCACCAGGGGTAAGTAACTTGTTCTTCTCATCAACAAGGTTTTTCATAGCTCATTTGGATCAACAAAAATATCTTTATCAGGATAATTCTCCAACAGTACACAAAACACGTGTTTTACCAGTTTTAGATACTTCTGCCGCAGTTCACACAACACTTGCTATAGTTATATTACGTTGTTGGGATGATTCTGTATCGGTTCACAAAAACATCTTACAACTACACCACAGTACTTCAATGAATTCCACCTGGTCCACTCAACTGGCAGGCCTACAACTACAGGGCAGAATACACTACTAACTTTAAATACTTCGAGTGGATTGTGTCCTCCAACGTATTCCTCATCTTAGATGTATTCCATCCAGCTTTGCTGCTCTTCGGAAAATTTTTTGGCAGATGGCGCCGTGTGTCGATGTCGTCGAGTCGATAGTCCCTCGAGGGCCTCCGTCGAGGGTGATGTCATCGGGTGTATAAGTAGCACACGCGGCGCTCGTTGGCCTCAGTTCCATTTTTTCCGCAGTACATTGCTTTGGACATTCGGCGCGCCTCGAGTTCTGTCAGGAAATATAATATTACGAGAAGAAATTATGTCCTCGTCATCGACGCCGACCACGACCCCGAGATCGGGTTTTAAGAAATGCAAGTCGTGCGGCTCAAAAATGTCGATCGCGGACCTTCACCGCAAGTGTTTGTGGTGTCTCGGGGAAGGCCACGACATGGAGGCCTGTTCGAAGTGTCAAGCGATGACGGTAAAGGCCTTGCGAGAAAGAGGAAAGCTACAGGTAGGTCGGAAGGATCGGAAAGCCTCTAGCGTGGAGTCGAGGCCCCATGGGGAAAAATCTCCTCAACGCGAAAGGCATGGATCCAGATCTCGAAGCGATTCTCGTCGCTCGTCGTCTTTGTCAAAAAAGTCGAAGAAACAACGCCATAGATCTCCCTCCACCTCGTCGTCAAACGAGTCTCCGAAAATGAAATTCCCCACAAAGCATTCGTCTTCCGAAGAGTGGGAAGCATTTAGGGTCAAAATGATGGAGGTGTTTGAGAAAGCGAAGCCTCGGTCTGCGCCTTCTTCGGAAGCCGGCCGGGAGCGTCATCGATCCGACACTCGCGCGCCCTCGAGCCTGGGTGATCGTAAAAGGAAGGATAGAGAGCCTTCCAGGATGCAGAGCGAAAAACGCTCGAGTCGACCGCTCGAGGTCACCGACGCCGTCCGAGACCTTCCACACCTCGAAGGGAAAACCTTCGAAGGCCGCCTCGACGCCCTCGAAGCAGACCCTGTCGACGACCACGATGTCATCGACGCCTTTATCGACGTCGACGCCGAAACCTTCGGCGCCAAAGGCTCCAACCAAGCCAGGGCAGCTAGAAAAGGAGAAGGAGAAAACTGCAAGACATGTATCTTCTTCAAAATCTAGTATTACACCTCCTCCTCCTCTCCCAGAGAAGGTTTTCAAGCCTCTTCCCTAGGAAGGAGTTTTTCAAATCCTTGACCTCAATTTTTGAGGATCAGGAGAGAACCGAAGAGGAAGATTTACCTTTTGGGTTGTAATATGGCACCCAAAATGTCCCAGAATGCTTAATATCGGAAGAAAGCAGGATGAAGGATTTGGTGGAGTCCTTACATAATGCAAGTGGCATTGACACCTCTCCTGAGAATGATTTTGGTAGACCAGATCCAGGAGAGCATGCCAGTCCATCTTATCGTCAATTAATGACAAAGGTGGTAGACTACTTGAGATGGGCTAAACCAACAGCCCAATTCATCCAGGACGATTTGAGACACATATTGGACCATGGTCCCACTGAAGACCCAGTTTTACATTTTCATGTAGCCTTACAAAACAGGGTGGCCAAGAATTGGGAAACTCCGGATTCTATTCCTCCGGTGAATAAATCCCTAGCATCAAAATACCGCCCAGCCAGTAGCGACACCGGCTATCTGTCAAAACATCCAACTCCCGAGGGTTTGGTCAGACAGGCAGCCACAGCTTCCAACAAACTTGTGTACCCGTCTATCCCTCCAGACAGGGACGATAAGCGTGTGGATGGTTGGGCACGGAAGGTATTTTCAGCCGGGAGCATGGCATTAAAATCTGCCAAATCCACATGTGCCTTGTCAAAATTTTCGTACAGTCTGTGGGAGTGCATCGCAATGACGGTGGAGCACATACCAGAAGGGGAAGAAAGGGAAGGTTTCCTAGCCATCGTTAGAGATGGAAAGGAGGCCATGCAGGAATCCCTTCAATCTGGATTGGACACTGCGGATAGTGTAAGCAGGTCCATGGGCACTAGCACGGTAATGCACAGGTTTGCGTGGTTACGGAAGTCTGGTTTTGCACTGGATGTAGAGAACTGCCTCCTGAACATGCCTTTTGACGGGTCTCACCTTTTCAGCAACAAGGCTGACGAGAGCCTTGAGAGGTTGCAGCGGCCAAATCTTTAGGAGCTGCTATTAGGCAACCTCAGCCTTTTTGTGCGCAAGGACAATCATGGAGGGGATAATCCTATTGTTATTATACCTCATACGGGAAGACGAGAGAAATGGCCAGTCAAAGGGGCCAAAGAAAAGCCACTCGTGGTGGACGAGGAAAAGGTGCTAAGCCAGCTCCATCTGCAGCCTCTTTGCCATCAGCGGCTGCAACATCCGCCATAAAACCACTTTGAGGACTTGCACCACAAAACATCTGTAGGAGGCAGGCTGTCGCAGCATCTGCAAGAATGGCGAGCCATTACTTCAGATGTTTGGGCTCTAGAAATAATAGCCCAAGGCTATTGCCTTCCTTTTCCAAAGCAACCTCAAACCAATCCACCAGGGAAGACACCCGTTGAAGCTTTCAAATCCGTTCATACAGCAGGAAGTTATAACCCTGCTGGAGAAAGGTGGCATAGAACCAGTACCTGCAGCGGATAGGAACAAAGGTTGGTACTCCCCGTATTTTTTGATCCCCAAAAAGGACGGAGGACTGAGACCCGTGTCGGACTTAAGAAGCTTGGACAAGTTCCTCCGGAAGGACAAGTTCAGGATGGTTACTCTTTCTCAGATCTTTCAGGCCCTTCAACTCCAGGACTGGTTGGTGTCATTGGACCTCCAGGATGCTTATTGTAATGTGCTGATTCACCTCAAGCACAGAAAATACCTAAGGTTCGTTGTTGGCGACTCACACTATCAGTTTTGAGTCCTGCCATTCGGGTTGACCTCCGCCCCGAGGGTCTTCACCAAGTTAATGGTAGTGGTGGCAGCGCACCTCAGGAGAGGGTGGATTCATGTCTACCCCTACCTGGACGACTGGCTGATCAGAGCGCGCTCTGCCGAGCAAGCTTTGGATCATCTGAAAGTCACCTACCACTTCCTCCACAAACTGGGCTTCTCCCTCAACTTCAAGTCTCAAATGACACCTTCCCAACAGCTTCAATACATAGGAGCTGTATTAGACACATCCTTGGGAAAGAGCTCGCCTCCCAAGACGAGGGCTCAAGACATTCTTCAGATGGTTTCAAAATTACAAAATGCCAAAAATCTCCAGGCTTACGACTTTCTACGGTTGCTCGCCCTCATGGCATCCTGCATTTTTCTGGTGCCAGAGGCACGCTTGAGGATGAGATCCCTTCAATGGGCCCCAAAGACTCAGTGGTCCCAGTTCTTGGGTCAAATTATGGATCTTCTTCGGATTCCCAACAAGGTCAGACAAGACCTTCTATGGTGGACCTGTGCAGAGAACATCTTAAAGGGAGAACCCTTTTGGCAACCATGGCCGGAGATCACAGTAGTGACGGACGCCTCACTTCTGGGGTGGGGAGCAAATGCCAACGATTTGACAATAAACGGTCGCTGGTCTCCATCGGAGTCCAAACTACATATCAACCTTTTGGAGCTGAGGGCAATCGGACTAGCGCTGAAGGCATTCCTGCCATCTGTTGGGGGAAAGAATGTCCTGATAATGACGGACAACACAGTGGCCATGCACTAACTAAACAAAAGTAGTGGTGTGGGGTCACTACCCCTGTGCAGAGATGCAATGCAGCTCTGGTATTGGGCGATTCAAGAGGCAATCTCTTTAACGTCAATTCATCTAGCCGGGGAAGAGAATATGACAGCAGATGCTCTGAGCAGGCAGAGCACGGTGTCCCACAAATGGGAATTGGCTCAGGAAGTCATTCGAGAGATCTTCGCCCTTTGGGGGACCCCTCAGATGGACCTATTCGCAACCAGTACCAACCGAAAATGCGAAAGCTATTGCTAGAGGGAATTTCCCCCGAGAGGAGCCCTGGGGGACGCGTTCGTGGTGGATTGTAATTTCCCACTATTGTACGCCTTCCCTCTGATTCCCGTCATTCCTCAGGTCATCAGGAGGCTGAGACGCTTCGGGAACCGCATGATCCTAATTGCTCCGGATTGGGCCAGGAGAACGTGGTATCCGGACCTTCTAGATATGTCCATCTGTCCTCCAGAACGTCGTCCTCCGAGAGAGAACCTTCTCTCTCAAATGGAAGGTTAGGTTCTCCAGCCAGAGGTCAGAACACTCAATCTTCATGCTAGGTATCTGAAAGGCTGAGATACAGGGATTGGAACCTTCCAGATGATGATATGGAGGTGTTGCTTTCGGCAAGAAGGCCAGCAACAAAGTCTCTGTACCGTTGCCGTTGGAAAAAGTTTTGTAACTGGTGCAGGGAAAAGAATGTCGATCCTTTTCTATGTTCTATTCCGGAAGTACTATCTTTCCTTCTGACCCTAGCACATAGAGGTCTGAATATCGGAACAATAAAAGGTTACCTTGCGCCGCTTTCCATCTTCAAGCGCTCATTGGAAGAATGCTCCTACTTCAAAATTCCTTTGATAACCCAATTCATAAAAGGTCTCACCAATGTGTTTCCTCCTCACCCATTTCAAGTACCGATTTGGGGTCTAAATTTGGTATTCAAATTCTTAATGTGTGCCCCTTTTGAGCCTATGCACACGTGTCCATTAAGATTATTAACATGGAAAACAGCTTTTTTAGTTGCTTTAGCATCAGCAAGAAGAGTGAGCGAATTGCAGGCACTATCTTCTGGGCCACCCTATACTGTGTTCCATAAGGACAGAGTTGTGTTGAGGGTTAAACCATCATTTTTACCGAAGGTAATATCTGATTTTCATTTAATTCAGAAAAATGTTTTACCCTCATTCTATCCTCCAGCTCATCCTTCTAAGGAGGAAGAAAGACTACACAGACTGGACCCAAAAAAGAGCTTTAAGCTTTTAAATCTCTAGGCTTTCTAGACTTAGAGTGGACAACCAGTTGTTTATAGGCTACACTGGAAGAAAGCTGGGTCAATCAGTAACAAAACAAACAATTTTGCGCTGGATCGTGCTTTGCATTTCAGAATGCTACAGACTAGCACAAAAAGACCCACCTGAAGGGCTAAGAGCTCATTCACCAGAGGCATCGCCTCTTCCACAGCCCTCCAAAGAGGTGTCCCTATAAGGTCCATTTGCGAAGCAGCAACTTGGTCTTCGCTTCACACCTCAAAATTCTATAACCTGGATGCTTCCCAGTCTAGGGAGCTAACTTTTGGAAAAGCAGTGCTTTACTCTGCCATTTAAGGGCATTTAAAAAATAAACATAATAAAAAAAATAAAAATCTGATCCCTCCTCCAGAGGAACTATGCAAAATACTGCTTTGGGAGCCTATCTAAGATGAGGAATACGTTGGAGGACACAATCCACTCGAAGAACAAGTTACTTCTTACCTGGTAACGTTCTTTCGATTGGATGTTTCTCCAACGTATTCCTCATCGCCCTCCCAATCTACCCCTCTGTAGATTCTTTCCGGGTTATTGCCATCTCAAATCTCGCAAGGCTGATACCTGTCTGCTGGCACAATCTACACAGTACAAGATCACAGATAGAAAAGAGGGGAAAAACAGAACTGAGGCCAACGGGCGCCACACGTGCTACTTATACACCCGATGACGTCACCCTCGACGGAGGCCCTCGATGGACTATCGACTCGACGACATCGACGCACAGCGCCCTCTGCCGAAAACATTTCCGAAGAGCAGCAAAGCTGGATGGAATACATCTAAGATGAGGAATACGTTGGAGGAACATCCAATCGAAAGAACATTGCCAGGTAAGAACGAACTTGTTCTTCTGTGTTAAGGGTTATCTCCAAACAAATTAGAAATGTCTTTTGCTTCACTACATCAAGTTTAAGTATTTCTTCTCGGAAAACCAGAAACACGTTTGTGCTGTTTGTTACTTACTTGTGATTGCCACACGCAATGCAGATTATGCTCCACGCCTCCTGAATATCTTCTCTTAGAAGGACCGCCCTCCTGCCACTCTTGTTTCCCAACTTCCACATTAACCAAATGCTGACAATGGTTCTGTCTCACTCTCACACTTCCTTGGCTTTTTGCAATGTGGGTTTAAGCCAGTTCCTCTTAAGACATCCTTGACATATGGGCAATGTGTTTTACAAACACTTGAATTCTTGTCTCTGGCAATGTTGGCTCTTTAGATCTTGCCTTGATAGAATTATCTTTTGGCTTTGGCAATAGGTGTTTTGTATTGGTTTCTCGATGTATTGCCCTCTTTTGTTGTTGACTTTTAATCTGCCACACATAGTTACAATCACACCCTTCTGGTCTGATAGTTAAGTTCTTGTTCTGCCACCTGCTCCTTTTTGAGTCCGCTTGGTTATCAATGGAAGAATTAGTCTGCTTTAAATCAGTTTGGTATTCAAAAACAGGTTCCTTTTCCTACTTCACACAAAGTACAATGATTTGTTGTTGAGTCTGCAAAAAGGTTAAAAACCAGTCCCATCACACTCTCATGACTTTATCTCCCAAAAGTATTTAGGAAATGGGTCTGTGATGTAGGAGTACAGTTGTCGCTACAGTGGGGAACCTTTTCCTTTTTGCTTGCTTTCTAAAATTTCGCTCTGTTTTGGCTTTCCACTTTGCAAAGCACTACATCAATTTCCGCAGACAGTGTCCCTCTCGTCTAGTCCTTTATTCGTGCTACAGCCTCTGTATTAGCTGGAGGAATTGTTAGTGCTTTGTCTAGGGACACGTCTTTAGTTTGTGTACATTTCCTCCAGTTTTTGCCATTGTAGACTACTAACATGTCTAATCATGGCGTCTCTCTCTGCAAAATCAAATATTATTGCCAGTGTCATGAAGGCTTACCAAATAATCTTCTGCTGGTTCATGTGGGCCTTAAGTCCTGTTGTCAAATGTTATTTTCGAAGGGATTGTGTCCTCTGACGTATTACTTATCTATGATATTTGTATCTCCAGCTTGCTGGCCTCGGAACATTTTTTTTCCCAGTAGAGGGCGCTGTGCGTCGACGTCCGTCGAGTAGGTGCTCCTCGACGGGCATCGTATCGATGCCGACGTCATCATGCCTATAAATGGCCACACGCAGCGTCCGTTGCTCAGTTCCGTTTTTCCGCGCTTCGTGTGCCTCGGAATACCGTTGCTCAGTTCATCAGTCGATATATATTCATACTTCCTCGAGAAAACCGACTCGTACTCGATGGCTGCCTCCTCCGACCCGACGAGTCCGCAGTCCGGTTTCAAAAAATGCCGAGACTGTGGGAAGAAAATGTCATTGACGGTCTGTTTGTGGTGTCTGGGAATTGAACACCAGTGATCGGAGTGTGAGGAATGCCAATCCATGACGGCGAAAGCCTTGAAGGAGCGTAAGGGGAAGCTCGAGAGAGGTAAGTCAATTTTAACTTCCTCGAAAGTTTCCGCGGTAGAGTCGAGACATTAGTCTCCTCACCGTCGAAAGCATTCTCGGTCTAGGTCTCGAAGTGGCTCTCACCACTCGTCGAGGTCTAGACACTCGAAAAAAAGACAAAGAAGATCCCCTTTATCGTCGTCTTCTAGTTCCCCTGAAAGAGTAAATTGCCCCACTAAACGCAGCTCTCAAGCTGAGTGGGAGGAATTCAGAAAAAGATGCTAAGCATCTTCGAGAAAGCGGCCTCGTCCCCCTCGAAGTCAGCTGAGGGTGATACCCCGGGTGAAAAGCCCAGAAATCTAACCGCCGCGAGTCGAAGCTCCCGGCGAAAGAGTCGACCCGAAAGCGCCATGAGCCATCGGGAAGTAAAGCATCTTCGACGCCATCGTCGAAAGCCCCTTCGAAGCATAGTGTCGGCGCCAGCGACACAGTTATCGAAGGGTTCTTCGAGGCATCCATCGATCGAGTCGACGCCGGCATCAACGCCGACATCGACGCCGATAAAAGAAAGACCCACGGCTACTCCACAGCCAACGGTTACACCGAGAGCCTCCGACACGATGTTGAGAACGTCGTCGACATCCTCGATTCCAATCCTCTCGAGTTCTTCGAGGCCTCTTCCAGTTTTCTCGACGCCTTTGTCGGTGCCTTTGAGGATTTTTACATCGGCGTCGACAACATCGACTTTTTCAAGGCCACTGATGATGGCTCCCTCTGCCTTAGAGATGGGTTTTATACCATTTCACAGACCAGAGCACCCCCCCCCCCCCTTAACTTCAATTTTTGAAGAAAGGGAAGATTCTGATCAAGAAAGGCCTTTTGGGCTGCAGGGGACCACATTACCTGGACCAGAGACTTTTGCCTCTGAGGAAAGAAGGTTGAAAGACCTTCAGGATGCATTACAGGAAGCAAGTGGCCTAGACACTTCCCCAGAAGTTGAATTTGTCAAACCAGACCCAGGGGCACATGCTGATACCCCTTATAGAACCGTAATGTCTAGATTTATGGAGTTCATGGGTTAGTCTGCGCCTTCACCTGTTTTTCAACAGGATGACCTCACAGATATTCTGGATAAAGGTCCTATCTAAGCACCCTACTCCAGAGAGTCTTGTGGTCCAGGCTGCAACTTCATCAGGCAGTACTTCTGCTTATCCCACTGCTCCTCAGGATAGGGATGATAACAAATATGATGCCATGGCTAAGAAAGTCTTCTCAGCCTGTAGCATGGCTTTAAAATCTATTAATGCAACTTGTACCCTCGCTAGGTTCAGCCACACTCTTTGGGAGTCTGCTTCATCGGCGGCTGACTGCATACCGGAAGGAGAAGAAAGGGACGCATTTTTAAATATCATCAGAGATGGTAAAGATGCAATGTGTGAGTCCCTTCAAACTGGCATTGATTCTGCTGACAGTATCAGCAGGGCCATGGCGGCAAGTACCACAATCCGCAGGCATGCTTGGTTGAGAAAGTCCGGCTTTGCTTCTGACGTACAGGCCAGACTTTTAAATATGCCCTTTGATAGTTCTTCCCTATTTGGTAAAAAGGCGGATGACAGTTTGGAAAAACTACAAACATCTAAAGCAGCAGCTAAGTCACTAGGAGCTGCAATCCGACAAAATAATTTTCATCCCTCAAGATCCTCTTGGAGAGGAAGGTCCTTTCGCTATTATTCCTCATATTGAAGGGGCAGAGGACGGCCGACTCAAAGAGGCCAAGGAAAATGTACCCGTGGTGGACGGGGTAAAGGAAAGAAAGCCGCATCAGCAGGAGCAGGAGCCGCTTTACCTTCGGCAACTGAATCAGCCGCTCCCAAACCACTCTGAGGTCTCCCATCACAAGACACCTGTTGGGGGCAGGTTAACTCACCATCTGACGGAATGGCAAGCTATTACGTCAGATGCTTGGGCATTGGAGACAGTTGCCCAAGGTTACTGTCTGCCTTTTCTACGCATCCCTCAGACATCCACCGGGGAACAGCTCTCTGAAAGTGCCGGATCCGCTCCACTTGCAGGAAGTTGTAGACCTGCTAGAGAAAGGTGCCATAGAACCGGTACCTGTAGCGGACAGGAACAAGGGCTGGTACTCCCCCTACTTTCTTATACTAAAGAAAGACGGAGGACTGAGACCCATCCTGGACTTACGAGAATTGAACAAGTTCCTCAGGAAGGACAAGTTCAAGATGGTAACTCTCTCTCAGATCCTTCAGGCCCTCCAGCTTCAGGACTGGTTGGTATCTCTGGACTTTCAGGATGCTTATTTCCATGTGCCTATCCATCCCAAGCACAGGAAGTACCCGATGTTCGCAATTGGCAACTCATTATCAATTTTGAGTCTGCCATTTGGGCTGACCTCCGCCTAAAGGGTCTTCACCAAGCTAATGTCGGTTGTGACTGCAAGTCTAAGGAGGGAAGGGATTCACGTCTACCCCTACCTGGACGATTGGTTGATCAGAGCAGTTTCTTCGGAACAAGCTCGGATCCAACTAGATTATGTCTGCCACTCCCTTCACAGGCTGGGCTTCTCCCTCAATTTAAAGAAGTCACAGATGATACCATCACAGAGACTCCAGTTCATTGGAGCAGTCCTGGACACGTCCCTGGGAAAAGCCTCGCCACCAGAGGTGAGGGCTCAAGATATTCTGCAGATGGGTCACCAGGTTTCAAAATGCCCAACGTCTCCCAGCCTACGACTTTTTGAGGTTGCTAGGCCTCATGGCATCCTGCATATTCCTTGTGCCAGAGGCTCGCCTGAGAATGAGATCCCTTCAGTGGGCACTGAGGACTCAGTGGTCACAATTCTCAGGGAGGATGACAGATTTCCTCCGGATTCCGGACAAGGTAGCCCACGACCTTCAATGGTGGGCCTCTCCAGAGAACATCTTGAAAGGAGAACTGTTTTGGCAACCATGGCCGGAGATAACAGTAGTCACAGACGCCTCACTCACGGGGTGGGGAGCCCATGCCAACGACTTGACCATCAGCGGTCGTTGGTCTCCATCGGAGTCCAGACTGCACATCAACCTGTTGGAGTTGAGAGCCATCAGACTAGCACTGAAGGCTTTTCTGCCATCTGTACGGGGGAGAAACGTCCTGATAATGACGAACAATACAGTGGCCATGCACTACCTCAACAAAAGAGGAGGCGTAGGGTCACTGCCACTGTGCAGAGAGGCGATGCAGCTCTGGTTTTGGGCAATTCAGGAAGGAATCTCTCTTTCGGCAATTCACCTAGCCGGAGAGAAGAACTTGACAGCGGACGCTCTGAGCAGGCAGAACACAGTCTCCCACGAATGGGAGATAGCTCAGGAAGTCCTTCAAGAGATCTTCGCCCTTTGGGGAACCCCTCAAGTGGATCTGTTCGCCACTAGTATCAACAGGAAGTGCGACAGATTTTGCTCAAGGGAATTTCCCCCGAGAGGAGCTCTAGGAGACGCGTTCATAGTGGACTGGGAGTTCCCACTTCTGTACGCGTTTCCTCCGGTCCCTGTCATTCCTCAAATGATCGGGAGGTTGAGAAGGTTTCCGAAGACCATGATCCTAATTGCCCCGGATTGGGCCAGGAGAACGTGGTACCCGGACCTTCTGGACATGTCCATCTGTCCACCAATTCGTCTACCGTACAGAGAGGATCTTCTCTCGCACAAGGGTCAGGTTCTCCATCCAGCCATCAAGACCCTCAACCTTCACGCTTGGTATCTGAAAGGTTGAGGTACAAGGATTGGGACCCTCCAGATGACGTCATGGAGGTGTTGCTTTCGGCCAGAAGACCAGCAACTAACACTCTATACCGCTGCCGTTGGAATAAATTTTGCAGCTGGTGCAGAGAAAAGAATATCGAACCCTTTTCATGTGGTACACCTGCGGTGTTATCCTTCTTACTTTATTTGGCAAATTCGGGCCTTCAAATTGGCACTATTAAGGGCTATCTCGCAGCGCTATCGATCTTTAAGCGCACTGCAGAGGAGCCATCGTATTTCAAAATTCCATTGGTAATACAATACCTGAAAGGTCTAACTAATGTTTACCCTCCAAGACCATTCCAAGTTCCCTTATGGGACTTAAATCTAGTTTTAAACTTCCTAAAGGGTGCTCCTTTTGAACCACTCCACTCTTGTTCATTGAAGTTTCTCACCCTCAAAACTGTTTTATTGGTAGCATTAACATCTGCTAGAAGGGTTAGCGAGATACAAGCCCTGTCTTGTAAACCTCCTCATACAACTTTAAGGACAAAGTAGTGTTGCAGGTGAAGCCTAACTTCCTCCCAAAGCTAGTTTCGGAATTTCACATTACTCAGAAGATTACTCTACCTTCATTCTATCCTCCTCCCCATCCGGGGAAAGAGGAAGAGAGACTACACAGGCTGGACCCTAAGCGAGCCTTGAGTTTTTATATCAGTAGACTTGCTAAAATTAGACAAGCAGACCAACTCTTTGTAGGTTACGCAGGACATAAGTTAGGATTACCAATAACCAAACAAACCATCTCCAGATGGATTATTTTAGCAATTCTGGAATGCTACAAACTGGCAGGGAAAGAGCCCCCTCAAAATCTAAGGGCTCATTCGACCAGGGGAATCGCAGCATCCTCAGCTCTTCAAAGAGGGGTACCAATTAGAGACATATGTGCGGCTGCCACATGGTCGTCCGCACATACCTTTACCAAATTTTATAGCCTGGATTCCTCCTCTAGTCAAGAGACTAGATTTGGCCAAGCTGTGTTACACTCTGTTAATTCTTAAAGGGTAATATGGCATCTCTTACTCCCGCCTCCAATCACATACCACTGCTATGGGAGTCTTTCATAGATAAGGAATACGTCGGAGGACACAATCCCTTCGAAGAACAAGTTACTTCTTACCTTCTAACGTTCTTTCGATGGGATGTTCCTCCGACATATTCCTTATCGCCCCTCCCATCCATCCCCGCAGTAACATTTCCCTTGTGGTTGCAGCTTACGCTCCTTCAAGGGTAGTAACCATTCATACAATAACTACTTTACACTACAAAACGGAACTGAGCAACGGACGCTGCGCGTGGCCATTTATAGGCATGATGACGTCTGCGTCGATACGGTGGCTGTCGAGGAGCACCTACTCGGGCACAGCGCCCTCTACTGGGAAAAAAATGTTTCCGAGGCCAGCAAGCTGGAGATAGAAATATCATAGATAAGGAATACGTCGGAGGAACATCCCATCGAAAGAACGTTACAAGGTAAGAAGTAACTTGTTCTTCTGCAGCATCAAACTTTCTTTGCTAGCAAAACACTTACTAAGTCTTCTCATAGCTTTTTAAAGATTTCAAAGCATGTGACCACATCTTCTGCGTGTGATGGGGGCACCGGTCTCCGACTGAAACATATCTGCCCTTCCAGCGTCATCACATTCAGAAGCGTTGCAATTGTCCTGCAAGGGATGTACTCCGCCCGCGCTTGAAACTATTTGTCCTAGGGCTTGCTAAAAATGCCTGGGGCTGAGTTGGGAGTGGGTGGCGTGGCCCTGTGGTTTGCATCTTGACTGGGCATTCTGCTTTCTGGTGCTAAGCTTGCTGCTGTGCTAGTCCTGGCTGCTGACTGGGGGGGGGTGCTTCATATCCCATCCCCTGGCACTGCTGTAGATCTAAGAAATTGCCCTGTCAAAGCTTTAGACTGGAAATCAGGAAACAATGCTTTAATACTTAATACTTAAGGAACTATGACAATAACCAAGTGTTTTATCCAAGCTAAGCACAGGTGAGGAGTAGAGCATCAATCCCTGTGTACATGTGCATTCTACCACTTCACACCGCCTGCTCACTCCATGTGGAAACTGGGAATCTGAACGTACCAGCACGCCACATTTACCTTGTTATAGAATTAAGCACATTTGAGGGAGCTGTGACTATCTGACAAAGCCATATTCCTTCATGTTTCTAGTAGGTAATTAATGTACATGTTACAGAAGGTCACAAATTGAGTATTTGTTCTCTTCGTCTCTGACTAGAGCTCTCCTCCCCCCTTGCCCCCTCCCTCCCCCCCAACCTTGCTTTCTCCATTGTTGAGGTTAAAGAGTGTGATCTGTATACAGATGATGGCTGCACTGATGGTCTTCATTTTTTTCCTACCCAGGACGGGATGGAAGAAACTAAAGCATAATGTACCTCTTTCAGAACGCTGATTTCAGAATTATTACGAAACAAAGCTGCAAAAGAAATTTAGAATGCAAGATCCTTGTATTACAAAATGGGGAATGCAATCTTTTGTACATTTCTAAATTATTTGCCCCAAAATATACATTGAACACCTTTGCATACCTTTTATCCTCTTAGTATTTAGTTCTTGTGATTATTGCATTCTCCAACTTTTATTCTAAACTATAGTTTGTATTACTTTATTCTATTGTCTCTTGAATTTGGTTTACTCATTTCTTTTGGTGGCTTCATGAATGTGTTTTAAAATTGCATGAATTTTGATTATACTCCCAGTAATTTAAGAAGTTATAAAAGCGTATTTTGTGATAATGTGTTCATATTGCGTTTTTATTTATTTTAGCCACTACTCCTTGGTTTGAGTCCTACAGAGAGCACTTCCTCCAGTCGATGCCTGCATCTGATCATGAATTTTTAAACCACTTTTTAGCATGTATCCTTTGACGTGTTATGTGAGATGTTTTCCTATGCTTTTATCTGACAAAGTGATAGTTCTTTAAACATGCTGTGTACTGTATAAACGGTACCTTTGCTGTGTACTGTATAAACGGTACCTTTGTTGCTTAAATCTTCATGTTGATTGCGAATTGGAAAATGTTAAATACTAATTTGCATGTAATGTACTCCAAAGCAAATCTGTTAAAAAAACAATGGCCAGCCACGTTTGCCGCTTTATTGTGGGATTTGCTGTTTTGGTTGAGTCTACAAAAATAGCACTTTCTGCATTGGTGGGTTGTAAGCATACTGCTGAGACGGTTCCAAATAGGTGGGGCACCCAGATTCTCATCTGTAAAATAGTAAAGTGCAACTGTGTTTTACAAAGAACTATGTCTTAAAATATGATGGAATACAAAGGAGGCTGGGTTTTGTTTTAGATTTTCCCTTTGCTTTTTCAACTATTTCAAGTGCTTAAAAAACGAACTGCTCTTTTAAGTACTTTGTCTGAATATGCTTATGCATCTTCTGCTTCATATCAGTTCCATACAAGTAATGTTCATTCCCTTCCTTATCACAATCCATTATCATCTTGATGGCCCATTTTATTAAACACAAACTTGATTTCTGTTAGATCTATGTATGTGGAACCTTTCTTTGCCACCCATTCCACTATGAAAATCTTGCAAGTTTCAGGGATAGACATTCTGTAAGGGTCAGTTGGAGGAACTGATGTACGGTACTCCACTTCGGTCTAGGAACTCTTTCTCTCTAGCGTGTTGTTCCATTGTTGGCGATTGTCTTTGGTAGGCCTTGGAGAAGAACTTGGTTTGGGATTCAATGGTTCCTTTTCTAGCGAGAACTTAACTTCGAAGGGATTGTGTCCTCCGACGTATTCTTTATCTTTGATATACGTTTCCAGCTTGCTGGCCTCGGAAATGTTTTCTCTGTAGAGGGCGCTGCGCGACGACGTCCGCCGAGTCGATGTCCCTCGACGGCCACCGTATCGGCGCCGACGTCACCATGCCCATAAATAGACACGCACTGCGTCCGTTGCTCAGTTCCGTTTTTCCGCGCTTCGTGGGGCCTTGGAACGGCGTTGCTCAGTTCAGTCAGTTAATCTATATCTAATTCGACGAATATTTCTTATCGTTCTCGATGGCTTCTTAATCAGAACCGACGACGCCGCGATCCGGCTTCAAGAAATGTCGAGACTGCGGTAAAAAAATGTCAATAACTGATCCACACAGGGTCTATTTATGGTGCTTGGGGTCCGAGCACCATTGTTCGGAGTGTGAGGACTGTATGTCCATGACAGCGAAAGCCCTGAAGGAGCGAAAGGGGAAGCTCGAGAGAGGTAAGTCAGCCAAAACCTCCTCGACGGTTTCGTCGGCCGAGGTATTCGTCTCCTCGCCGTCAAACACTCCCATTCTAGATCTCGAAGCAGCTCCCACCATTCGTCGAGATCTAGACGCTCGAAAAGGAGACGTCGAAGGTCCCATTCCTCGTCGTCTTCGGTGTCCCCAGAAAGAGTTTCCTGTCCCACCAAACACAGTTCTCAAACCGAATGGGAGGAATTCAGAAAGAAAATGTTAAGCATCTTCGAGAACGCGGCCTCGACCCCCTCGAAGACAGCTGAGGGTGATACCCCGGGTGAAAAACCCAAAAAATCAAAACGCTGCGAGTCGCGGCACCCGGCGAAACATTCCACCTTAGAGCGCCATGAGCCATCGGGTAAGAAGGCACCGTCTTCGACGCCGTTGTCGAAGGGTTCCTCGACGCATCGGTCGATCGACTCGACGCCATCGTCGACGCCGATGAAAGAGAGGACCAAGGCTCCACAGCCAACGGTGTTTTCAAGGGCCTCAGGCACGACGCCGAGACCGTCGTCGATGCCCTCGAGTAGGATCCCGATCCTCTCGAAATCTTCGAGGCCCCTTCCAGTGGTTACGACGCCATTTTCGGCGCCTTCGAGGCCGGTTACATCGGAGTCGACAACGTCGACATTTTCTCATCCGATAACGACGAGTTTGGCTCCTTCAGCCCTAGAGATGGGCGTTACTCCATTTCAGAGAGAATACCCTGCTCTTTCTTCAATTTATGAAGAAAGAGAAGACTCTGACCAAGAAACTTTTGGTTTACAGAGATCCTCACTGCCTGCTGCAGAGGATTTCACCTCTGAAGAAAGGAGGCTGAAGGAACTACAGGACTCGCTTCATGAGGCCAGTGGACTTGACACTTCCCCAGAAGTGGAATTTGTAAAGCCAGACCCAGGGGAACATGCAGAAAAACCATATAGAACCCTGATGGCAAGAATAATTGAATTTATGGGTTGGTCTGCGCCTTCACCTGTTTTCCAACAGGATGATCTAACGGATATATTGGACAAAGGCCCACAGGAGGACCCGGTGGTCCCCTTCCATGCAGCCCTACAAAGAAAAATTGCATCCAATTGGGAGACTCCCGAAGTCATCCCAGCAGTCAATAAGACTGTCGACAAAGTATAGGGTAGCGGCTGCTGACCCTGAATACCTGTCAAAACACCCGACCCCAGAGAGCCTGGTGGTTCAAGCGGCAACTTCATCCCGCAGTAGGACTGCTTACCCTACTGTCCCACAGGACAGGGATGACGAGAGGTACGACTCTATGGCAAAGAAAGTCTTCTCTGCCTGTAGTATGGCGTTGAAGTTCATCAACGCCACCTGTACGCTCGCCAGGTTCAGTCACACATTATGGGAGTGTGCTTCATCAGCGGCTGACTGCATACCCGATGGAGAGGAGAAGGAAGCCTTCCTTAACATCATTCAAGATGGCAAAGATGCCATGTGCGAGTCTCTTCAAACTGGCATCGATTCCGCTGACAGTATCAGCAGAGCCATGGCGGCTAGTACAACAATCCGCAGGCATGCGTGGTTACGAAAGTCTGGCTTTGCTCCAGATGTACAGGCCAGACTTTTGAATGTGCCATTTGACGGCTCTTCGTTATTCGGAAAAAAGGCTGATGACAGTCTGGAAAAGTTACAGACTTCTAAAGCAGCAGCAAAATCCTTAGGAGCTGCTATCCGCCAAACTCCTTTTCGCCCCTCAGGAACCTCTGGGAGAGGAAAGTCCTTTCGCTATTATTCCTTATTCGGAAAAGGCAGAGGACAGCCGGCTCAAAGGGGACAAAGAAGATCCACCCGAGGTGGACGGGTCAAAGGTACTAAGACCGCAGCAGCAGCAGGTGCCTCTTTACCCTCTGCGTCTGCATCAGCCGCCCCAAACCACTCTGAGGCCTTTGCACACAAGACACCTGTAGGGTGCTCGTTAACTCACCATCTGACGGAATGGCAGGCTATAACGTCAGATGCTTGGGCGTTGGAGACAGTTGCCTACCCTTTCTACACATCCCTCAGAGCCATCCACCGGGGAACAGCTCCCGAAAAGTTCCAGATCCGCTCCTCTTGCAGGAAATTATGGACCTGCTAGAGAAAGGTGCCATAGAACCGGTACCTGTAGCGGACAGGAACAAGGGCTGGTACTCCCCCTACTTTCTCATACCAAAGAAGGACGGAGGGCTGAGACCCATCCTGGACTTAAGAGAATTGAACAAGTTCCTGAGGAAGGACAAGTTCAAGATGGTAACTCTCTCTCATATCCTTCAGGCCCTCCAGCTCCAGGACTGGCTGTTATCTCTGGACCTTCAGGATGCTTATTTCCATGTGCCAATCCATCTCAAGTACAGGAAATACCTGAGGTTCGCAATTGGCAACTCTCATTATCAATTTCGAGTTCTGCCATTTGGGCTGACCTCCGCCCGAGGGTCTTCACCAAGCTGATGTCGGTAGTGGCGGCGAGTCTAAGGAGGGAAGGGATCCACGTCTACCCCTACCTGGACGATTGGCTGATCAGGGCCGTATCTTCGGAACAGGCCCGGACCCAGCTAGATTGTCTGGCTCTTCCTTCACAGACTGGGCTTCTCCCTCAATTTAAAGAAGTCACAGATGATACCATCTCAGAGACTCCAGTTCATTGGAGCGGTCCTGGACACTTCCCTGGGAAAAGCCTCGCCACCAGAGGTGAGGGCTCAAGATATTCTACAGATGGTCACCAAATTTCAAAATGGCCAACATCTCCCAGCCTTCGACTTTTTGAGGTTGCTAGGCCTCATGGCATCCTGCATCTTCCTTGTGCCAGAGGCTCGCCTGAGAATGAGATTTCTTCAGTGGGCACTGAGAAGTCGGTGGTCACAATTCTCAGGGAGAATGTCAGACCTCCTCCGGATAAGGTAGCCCATGACCTTCAGTGGTGGGCCTATTCAGAGAACATCTTGAAAGGAGAACTGTTTTGGCAACCATGGCCGGAGATAACAGTAGTCAGACGCCTCGCTCACAAAGTGGGGAGCCCATGCCAACGACTCTACCATCAGCGGTCGTTGGTCTCCATCGGAGTCCAGACTACATATCAACCTATTAGAGCTGAGAGCGATCAGACTAGCGCTGAAAGTTTTCCTGCCATCAGTACAGGGGAGAAATGTCCTGATAATGACGGACAACACGGTGGCCATGCACTACCTCAACAAAAGAGGAGGCGTAGGTTCACTACCACTGTGCAGAGGGGCAATGCAGCTCTGGTTTTGGGCAATTCGGGAAGGAATCTCTCTATCAGCAGTCCATCTAGCCGGAGAGAAGAATTTGACAGCGGACGTTCTGAGCAGGCAGAGCACAGTCTCCCACGAATGGGAGCTAGCTCAGGAAGTCCTTCAAGAGATCTTCGCCCTTTGGGGAACCCCTCAGGTGGATCTGTTCGCCACAAGCACCAACAGGAAGTGCGATCTGTTCTGTTCAAGGGAATTTCTCCCGAGAGGAGCTCTGGGAGATGCGTTCGTGGTGGACTGGGAGTTTCCACTCCTTTATGCGTTTCCACCAGTCCCTGTTATTCCTCAAATGATCAGGAGGTTGAGAAGATTCAGGAAAACCATGATCCTAATTGCCCCAGACTGGGCCAGGAGAACGTGGTACCCGGACCTTCTAGATATGTCCATCTGTCCTCCAATCCGTCTTCCACTCAAAGAGAATCTTCTCTCGCAGAAGGGAGGTCAGGTTCTCCATCCAGACATCAGAACCCTCAACCTTCACGCTTGGCTTCTGAAAGGTTGAGGTACAAGGATTGGGATCTCCCCGATAACGTCTTGGAGGTGTTGCTTTCGGCCAGAAGACCAGCAACAAAGTCTTTATACGGCTGCCGTTGGAACAAGTTTTGCATCTGGTATAGGGAAGAGAATATCGACCCTTTTTCATGCGGTACACCAACGGTGCTATCTTTCTACTCTACTTGGCAAACTCAGGCCTTCAAGTTGGCACTGTAAAAGGCTATCTCGCAGCGCTTTCTATCTTCAAGCACACTGCGGAGGAACCATCGTATTTCAAAATTCCTCTAGTGGTACAATTTCTCAAAGGTCTGACTAATGTTTACTCTCCAAAACCATTCCAGGTTCCATTATGGGACTTAAATTTAGTCTTAAACTTCTTAATGGGCACTCCATTCGAGCCACTTCACTCTTGCGCATTAAGATTTCTCACACTTAAAACTGTCCTACTTGTAGCACTAACATCGGCTAGAAGGGTGAGTGAGCTTCAAGCTCTCTCCTGTAAACCCCCACATACAATCTTCCACAAGGACAAGGTTGTCCTCCAGGTGAAGCCTAATTTTCTCCCAAAGGTAGTTTCTGAATTCCATATTACTCAGAAAATTACCTTGCCTTCATTCTACCCTCCTCCCCATCCGGGGAAAGAGGAGAAAAGGCTACACAGGCTGGACCCTAGGCGAGCTCTCAGCTTTTACATCAGCAGAATGGCTAGAATCAGGCAAGCAGACCAGCTGTTTGTAGGATACTCGGGTCACAAGGTTTCGGATCTCTCCATTCATCATTGGTTGTGCTTAGCAGGAGCCTGGAGGAGAGACAGCCAGCAAAGACTTTGCTGTAACCTGATTTGTTTAATTCTGTATCTGAATTTGGTTAACCTAGAGACTATTCGGGCCAGATCTGGGGGATACCTTGCCGACCTCCTGTCTTGAGGACTTCAGCAAAAGGGCTTGTGATAAATTAAGTTAAATTGAGCTCCCCACAAGAATTGTCAAACGTGCTCTGCCGCACAAGCGAGAGCTTCATGTTCTAGAACAGTTCTTCTGTGTTTTGACATAGTGAGAAGTGAATGCCACTGTGCTTTCACCTCATGGCATCTTCTGGGACTGCGATGCTACTGTGGGGACTTTCAGCATTTTTTGCATAGTTAGTTGAAAGGCATGTTCACCTACACATAAAAATTGCATCTGTTTCTTTAATAATCTGCATAAAGTTTTCATCATTGCCCAGAATCACTTTTGAAACATTTGACCTAATAACATTTGATAGAATTTATTTGACCTTTTTTTCAGTCTAAAATGTGGGGCAGGGGGGGGAGACCCCCGCAACCTGCCTCTGCCCCACTTGCCCTCAACCTGGTTTATACCCTTACCCACCCCAATATATATATATATATATATATATATCATTAAATTTGACCGGAAAAAAGGTCAAAAGTCGCTCAGATGTTTTAGGTCAAATTGCTTTAGGTCAATTATGTTAATACCTAAAAAATAATGTATCTTTGAGTGGAACTGAGGCAGTTTTGATGGCTTCCACCAGGCTTCTGTTTGACCTTATCCCTCCTCCTACCAGTGTATGGCCGAAGTGATACAAATGAAAATGACTGATACTTACAAAGCCAGGAGAAACGGTGAATGTTCCAAAATCAGATGCGCTGCCAGCTTATATGCATAAAGCATAAATAGCATTAAACTTTCTAATAATCATTTTATCAACAAAGTTCATAATGGTTGAGACATAGATACATTTTGGCGTTTTTTAATTGTATTCAAAGTCCATGATCCAACACGAGTTTTGTATGTCCAGATGACAGTCATATGCCAACACGTGTTTCGACCTCCACAGGTCTTTTTCAAGGCAAAACTTTGCTCCAAAAAGGGAATTTCCAACATTTGAATACACATATGTATCACCAAATAACAGGGTCAAATAATACAGGAAACAGACCACAAAGTAAAATATACATTACCAAATACATGATGTCAGAAGTGACAACACAGCATCATGTCACCAACAGCACATAAAAAGAGATGAAAGTAAGAGTGGGAAACTTCAAACTGACATATACAGTGCTAAATCATCTGATATACTATCAAGATGTCATCTAAATATGGCATGCATTGCCCTAACTCATGCAGTGAATTCATGCGTGCCACCGCACGTGTGGGTTAGGTCTAATGTGGGTTAGAGATGCCTACTTGTTCCGCTTGGATGCTGCAGCTAGTTTCGGGTGATTCTTGAGGAAGTATCTTGTTTAAATATTCAAGCTTAAGCGCTTCCAAATACCTGACACACCTCAGCCATACTGTTTCTTACTTACAAAGTCATCTTGTGGAACGTAAGGGGCCACTATAATTTATTAAACTATTAAGCAATAATGACCTGTTCCAAGGGCTGGAATGGGTGAGAACCCTCCCAGGTCCACAGTTAAAGGCCTGAGTGTAGGGAGGGTTTATAACAAGGGTTCCCGGTGCCTTTTTCACTCGTTCCCGCTCTTGGAACAGGTGATTATTGATATAGGCATCCCGAGTTGCCAATCTGGTAACCTGCAGTGCTGAGAGCAAAGTATTTAGTTTCAATGGACGGGGCGCCTTGCCACGTTGGTTCATTCAACAAAATACTCGCTAAAGATGTCACCCATGGATCAGGAAGACTGGCCTCCATACTGAGCACCTCTTCCATTTCCATGGTGGCCAACGATGGTTTGTTTAGGGCTCTGTCGTAGGTCAGCTTCCATGAATGACAAAAGAAGGGAATCTAAGCGTCCTGGGCTTTCGTAGACCAAATATTTGTGTAATGTGTGTGTTAACCTCTTCCCAATATTTCGTCAGCCCTGGGCAGCACCACCATATATTCTCCCAATCCTCCAGCGCTCCACAATCTCTCCAGCACCGATCAGAGATTGATGATTTCATTTTGTGTAAACTGGTTGGTGTATAATGCCTTTGTGTCATCAGCTTGTACCAACATTCTCTGACCTGAATTGACTGCGTAAGCTTAGGTATGTCCAGCCACAGCCTGTCCCACTCATTCTCAGACACCGGCTATGCCAGTATCAGATGCAAACAATTTTTATATTTTTTGGGAATTGTCGCCCTTGATTTTATGTAAATTAGAGATAAGCTCTTTCTTTCCAGGCTTGGATGATAACACATTTTTCAAATGTAGTTAACTCTCGAATTGCAGCTTTCTTGTTTGGGGGAACCAGTATCCAATGCCGGACCTGGAAATATTGAAATCGAATAGTCTCTGCGAGTCCCAGTTCTACTTTACATTGTGTGAATGGTTTGGGGTCATTACCTTGAAACATATCTCGCAGTCTAACACAGCCAGCCCGTATCCATTTAACACTAGGTTCCATGTCTGGGGTGAATTGCAGGTTAAAAAATGAAGGCGTGAAGGGAAAGTCGTCAAATGATATTGCTTTACGGCTGTGTCCCAGACTTCTTCACCCATGCTCATGATCCGACTTATATGCATGTTGGGGGGGCAGATCCTGTTTATGCAAACACAGTTTATCCCTCAGTTGTTGCCCACGCAGCACCCTCTCCATCTGGGCCCATCTTTTCCCAGTATCTTCCTCACACCAATCCTTTAAAACCCGAATTTGAGCAGCATGGTAGAATTAATGTGTTCAAAGCTAATCGTAAGGCCTTTATTATTCCATATAAATTTAGAGATCGCCCTGTGCATCTTTTGAAAGAAGGAGGCGGGGGGCCCGAATTGGTAGCGTTTGAAACAGATGAAGAGCTTTGGGCAGGGTGACCATTTTTACTGAATTCATTCTACAAAGCCAAGAAACTGGTAACGGTCCCCATTTTGACAATTGACCTTTAATTTCTTTTAACAGTGGAGGATAGTTGGCCTCATATAACCCTCCCAAGGTGGGGGTTATGGTATGTCCAAGCAATTTGATCCCTTCCTGAGCCCATCCTTATTGTGTTTGTGACTGTAGAAGCTGCAGGTCACTAACAGCGAGGGCTAGGCTTAACATTTCTGATTTGGTTGTATTTATTTTTAAACCTGCGACTGTCACAAATTTTTCCAGCTCGTGTAACACTGCTTGTAATGGGTCAGAGGCTAGAAGCAGCATGTCATCTGTGTATGCCATCAGTTTGTGTGGGATTCCTCTGAAGTCAATCCCATGAATGGTGTCGGTCTGTCTGATCTTGGCAAGGAGTGGCTTCAGATGCAGTGCATATAGAAGTGGCGACACAGGGCTCCCTTGTTTGGTCCCAGAATGAAAGGGAGCTGTGCTCTTGCCACGAGTGGGTGCTTTGGCAGAATCAAGTGGACAAACTCTTCAAGTGGGGCAGTCCCCAGATCGATCTGTTTGTGATGGCGACGAACACCAAGTGCCGGAGGTTCGCCAGCATGTTTCCCCAGCTGGGGAGTATGGGGGACGCATTCTCCTTCCCTTGGGATGGCATGTTCCTGTATACGTTCCCTCCGTTGCTGCTGATACTATGAGTTATCAGTGAACCCAGATGGTGCCGGTGCAGAATGATCCTCGTTGCACCAGCTTGGCCGAGGCAAATCTGGTAGCCGGACCTTCTCAGCATGTCAGCCTCCCCTCCAGTCAAGCTACCAGTGGTTGTGGATCTTCTCGCCAGGGAGGGAGGCGCAATCCTGCACCACGAACCAGGATCGCTGAACCTGAAGGCCTGGCTCCTGCAGCATTAGAGTTCGGTGGTTACAAGCTGCCGGCGAACTGCAGGGAGGTCCTCGCCAAGGCCAAGTGCTATGGACACAAATGGAAGCGTTTCACAACTGGTTGCCAGTTGTAGAACATGAACCCTCTGAGGGGCACGGCCTCCCAGGTCCTTTCTTACTTGTTGTCGTTGGCTAAGTTGTGGCTGGCTCACGCCTCCATCAAGGTGCATCTGGCGGCTATCTCCCGCTACACCAGGTCTCCGGGATGGTCATCTCTTTGGTCGCACTGTCTAGTGAAGGAGTTAATCAAAGGAATGTTCCATTCATTCCCGCCAGTAAAGGCGCCTTCCCCGGCGTGGGAACTCATTGTGGTGCTGACTAGGCTCATGGGGCCCCATTCGAGCTGATGCATCAAGCTCCGCTCAAGTTCCTGTCTTGGAAGACAGCTGTTCTCGTGGCCATCACCTCTGCCAGGAGAGTAGGTGAAATCCAGGACCTGTCCTGCCAGCGGCCTTACTTGACTTTCCACGAGACAAGGGTGGTGCTGCGGATGCACCCCTCCTTCATGCCCAAGGTTCAGTCGGAATTTCATCACAAGCCCTTGGTGTTGCCTGTGTTTTTTCCGACACCCCCGTCGCCGGCTGAAAGGGCTTTCCACTCGCTGGATGTGGCTCGACCGCTGAAGTTTTATTTGGCCCGCACAAATTGGTTCCGGAAGACCTGTCAGCTTTTTGTGAACTTTGGTCCTGTGAACCATGGGAAGGCCTTGTCCAAGGCTTCCATCTCCAGGTGGCTCTCCGGCTGCATCACTCATTCTCACCGGTTGGTAAACCGACCACTGCCTGGCCGTCCAAGGTCCCATTCTACCAGAGCAATCGCTGCTCCGACGGTGTTCCTGTCTGGTGTGCCCCTGCTGGACATATGAAGGGCTGCTACGTGGAGGTCTACACACACCTTCATGAAATTCTACTGCGTCGACAGGTATTCCATGGAGGAGTCCAGAGTCGGCCAAGCAGTGCTACGCAATCTGTTCACTTGAAGGGGAACCTGGTGAGGAGGTAAGAGTAATTTCTTCTGTTGAGCCTTGCCACCTCCAGTGGTTGTGTATGTATGTACTGCTATGTATTCTTTATTCATGAGCATGTGAATCCATGCCAGACCCCATGCTGGAGAAGGAACGAGTTACTTACCTGTAACTGTTGTTCTCCAGCATGGGTCTGGCATGGATTCACATGCAAACCCTCCCTCCTGCCCTTCTGCGACTCTCCTTGGTCATACTGCCACTTAACGTGCTACCAAATCTGAAGATGGCTGCCAGAGGAGGAGCTTAGGGTGAGGGCAGTCATTGGCTGGGGGCAGTATGACCCAGAGCTCAGTGATTGGTTTATAGGAGAAAGACAGTTTACAAACGAAAGTTAAACTGTTTTTTCTTTTACTGAGGATTCCCAGCCTGACGACAGGGAATATTCATGAGCATGTGAATCCATGCCAGACCCATGCTGGAGAACAATGGTTACAGGTAAGTAAGTAACTTGTTCCTTTTCAGGGGGGTTTCCTTGGCTAACTCTTCTTGTTAAACTAGTCTTTCTTGTTATTAATGGCTCTGCCTGTCCCAAATGTATATTCATTGTAGTTCGGGGTCTTGGAAGGGCACGTTTTAGGGAGTCCCTTTCCCCTCCTGCTCGTCTTCATGCCACCGAAATGTCTTGCAGGTGTCCCAAATCCTCTCCACTTAGACAAATAACTCATGTTGACAAGGTGGGAGATTGAACAAACCTAGAAAAAAGGGCTTCCCTCCAGACAAAAGCAGGGTCAGTCCTGTCTGCCCGCCACCCTCTTTTCAATGCTTCTCACAGAGCACTGGGGGTTTTCCCCTGCAATCCCTCCTAACTTATTGAAAAAAAGGTAGGTGCACTCTAAACTGGTAGTCTGACTTGGGATGAAAGGTACTAAGCGGCCCCCACTCGCTCAGCCTCTCCAGAGGGCTCCCTTATCACAACGCAAGCCACCACCTTCCACAGGCATGCGAGAGGGACATCTGCACATTCCCCTGCACTCATTCACCTGATCAAGGCACCATTGCAGGTGTCTGCTTGCCACCCCTCACACGCTGCACCCCCTATGTCGAACCACGCACTGCGTTTCCGAGCCTCCCCCACCACCTTTAATATCTAGAGGGCTGCAAGATGCGTCCCATTCAGGCTAGGAAACGCTGGCCTTAGAGACAGCAAGTTCTTTACAGCGCCTGTTTGTGCAAGTATCATGGAGGGTTTCCGGCCTACAATCTGCACCTCCTTCACTTTGCCACTGTTCAGCAAATCACCTGCTCCTGTTCTTCACCTCCAACCAAGTGACACGCTGAAACTGCAGGTCCCAGGTGGTCGCCAATGCTGGGATTGGGGTAGGGTGTGATCAGCGCCAGGCCTTTCGTTAGTAAGTCTTGGGTGAAATTCTCATGGGCTCGAGGCGGGTAGACTGAGCTTCATCTTAGGCAGCCGTATATCCTGCCCCACCAGTTATCTTCCTAATAACGCTAACCATGGATTTTCATTGTATACCTTACCCAGATGCAAGCAAAGCTTTTTAAGGAAGAAGTAACACTAACTTCTAGGCATCAAAAAAGATTAAATAAGTGAAAAGTTCCTTTTGTCATCTTTTTCTCCTATACAATACATGCCCTCGACTTTTGTAAATTTGCTCAACTCATGATACCTTCTTTGCTGCTATACAATTGGTTTCATATCACTCAATTTGTTACCTCCCTCCTGCTTTACTGCAAACAGAAAAAAAAAACTTGCGGAACAGTGAAGGCCACTTTTGAATGGCAATTTCAGCCACTGTTTTTTACAGTATTTGCCAAAGTATTTATTATAGCCATTTATTGACTCGCCGACCCTGTTCATTTATAACCATTTTTGTTTGTCGTGGTGAATTTTTTTCTTTTTAAAAAGCAGCTCCAAATTTTAAGTATCTGCATTGTGTAGAGAACTTTAGAAAACCTTAGTTTATATCTTGTTAGTTAACATGTGACTTTGCAAAATGTTCCTTTGTTTGTGAATGAACACAGGAATGCAGGATTTAGATTTAGAATTGCAGGGAGACGTTTTCTTTTTCAATTGTGCTGTGCTCAGCATTTGGACAGCTGCTATCTTTATGATTGGACACCACATATCTCAAATTAAACTACCAGGAACCATTTTCTTTGCATCGCTGGAATTGCTTGCTCAGTCGAGCATTACCAGCAAGAAAAAGATATCGCAGATGGCAGAAAAATCACTCAGAGACTTAGAGATAGTTCAAGGGTTGCTGTTTCTTTTTGGGGCCTACAGCGATCCCCTGCTCTCTGTCTTGTTACGACACTCCTCCCCAACCCAAGCGTCTACACACTCCTGGTTGGTAATACTGAATGCTGACCTCCTACTGCCTAAACACTCTTATGCTAGTTTCTTAAATGCTGGTTATCTAAGCTTGCTCCGGTTCTTCCCGACTCTCCCACTCATCGAAGTGTTCATCTTCTAATGGGAACTAGGATAGTGCCTTACACTTAGCGTCTTATCCTTGCATGTCCACTTTCGCCTCTCCCGCTCTGCTCTGACTACGCCCCAGTTACTCCTTGACACTATGACCCTCCCTTTAGACACTAGGATTCCTCTCCCCGACACTAGGACTTGCCTCCCCCACTCTCCCTCCTCCCCCCACCCTTTGAAACTGCGACTCCCACCCCACCTCCTATTCAACACTAGGACTGACATGGGAGCTCTGCATTTAAGAGCGGGACACTGGCCAGAATCTGAGACAAGAGGCAATGCTAACGCCAAGTGTCTGCAAGCAAACAGAATGGCACAGGGGCATTAATTAGAGCCCTCTTTACTGCCAACGTCCACCTCGGGTGTAGGACTGGCTCTGGATTGCTCACTGGCCTCCCACCCCCTGCTGAGAGGGGGATCATGTCACCTCTTGACAAGTTCAGCCTACTGGCCTTGTCACAAAGAGCAATATGTCCACAATTTGCAAATGCTGTACCAGCAGATATCACCCCAGTACTATACCTGCGCCATCCTCCCGATTTCTGCTTCACTCTTCCCTCACCACTACTCCCACTACCGTCATGTACTAGCCATACATACTCCGTCACTTACCCTCACTCACTCTCCAAATCGCCTATACTTCTCTCCCTCACCTTTTTACCCCTCACCACACTAGTCTGCAGGTACCGCTCTCTTGCACACTATAACTTACCTGCACACTTTCAGAACACGGTCTGTCTTCTCAGCACGCCCCTCCACAGTCTGCCCTCTGCCTCGCCTCAGTGTCGCTATAAAATATCAAACCATTACTGCAAGGTTGAAAACCTTGAATTGAAAACAACAAATGTAGATGAAAAAATAGATCTCGGAGTGGGTGGGGGGTAGAGGGGCTGGGTTGGGGGCATTTATTAAAATGGGTAGATGTGGAGGGAGGGGGTAGAGTGAGGTTCAAGGTTTCCCCCTGCATTTAAAACCTTGCTATAAAACATTACATATTTTAACATAAATCCCCTCACCTCTTAGTCCACCACCACGCCACCTGACCTCAGCTGAACACCCTTCAATCTCCTTTGTGCTTGCTAGCCTTTTATAGCCCAGCCCACACACTTGTAACAATCCTCCAAGCTCCCATTGGTCGCCTTGATAACATACACCCCATGGCCAATCTCTGGCCAAGCTATCCTTTTGGTGGTCGGTTCTTCCTCTGTAAGCCTTTAAGAAGGGGTTTACCCCACCCTGTTTTCAGTTTCTATTTATGGAATGGCAGCCATGTGCTCATGCTACAAGTTGTTCTTATTGGTATGTTTTCTTACCAACTGGGTTTAGGGAGAATGCCTTTCTTCCCTGCTCCCTTGCAGTCTTTTCTCACTCTGTTCCTTTTCTTTTTCCCCACATTTCCTTGGGGTAGTCTGGGGTTGGTGGGTCGACTGTTGGGTTTATCATCTCTTTTTGGCAGAAAGAATCACATTCCATTCCTGGTCTCGATTCCATTCCTCTGGTTCCGATTTCCTTTTTTATTTTTTTTATTTATTTATTTTTTTGGTTTCCTCCAAGTGCATTGTTGGAGTTTCAGTTCTGAAAAAGACTGATAACTCTGCCCTGAAGAGATACTGGAAGGCATTGTGGTAGGGACAGTGGTACCAGCAATCCTATACAGTGCACACTCCATGGGGGCACCGATTGTGCCTACCCTCCAGTGACCCATCCCACTGACACCCCCAACCCCCCCCCCCCCCCAACTCCCTCACTTCACCTCGGGGTAGGACCATCTCTATTATGCACACCCTGGTGGACTTGGGAGAGCCAACAAATTGGTGGTGGGGGGGGAGTAGAGCTGACCCATACATGAGCCTGGCCACAAAAAGAGGCATACCTGACTCTCTGCCTCGGCACCCCCAAAAGACAAAAGCTATACCTTTCATCCTGCCTCCTCATCCCCCAAAACAAAATCCCATTATATGGCTTCCTCCTTCCTGCCTTCACAACTTAAATTCATACCCGATCCCCTTCCTCTACTGCTATAACCCGAAACCTATACCAGCATCCCAAACAGTGACCATCTACTGAGCAAGTTGGGGGAATCTATGAAAATGTATATTCTCATTGGAGCAAGCGCTGTAGTTTAATATACTCAAGTGGCGCTTTTTGTGTAGTGTACTTTTAATTGAATAATTTCGAAACTATCCTAATTGTGGAATCCAAAGGAAATATGACCCATTTAGGTAGTGATTCGCCCAGGATTGCATGGATTCTTAAGCATGGAAGCCAGCTGTGCTGGTTGCACAGTTTGCAACTTTGCAGGGTTCAGACCACATATGCTACCATTGCCGCTTTTGTTTTGCAACAACATGCAATCAATTCCTGGCAATAGAAACACAAAGTATTCTGTAAGTAGATGATTGCATGCAATTCATAACTGTCAATGGGTGGCAGTCACTTTAATATACACTGCAAATGTAACAGAGGATGAAGTGATGCTGAACTCGGGCCCAATTGGGCTTTTATTTCACAAAAACTCTTGAGCCCAACTAGTTAAGCATTTGGCACTAACCAGGCTCAAGCTGACTCTGGCGACTACCCTGCCTCTACAACCTGAAAGGCCGCCTACCCCGAAGAGGTCGAAATTAGGATTGGATAAGCAGCATTAGCAGCTCCTGGGTATCCAGCATTAACCAGTGACCAGGATCTGCCATTGGGGAATGAGGCGCTAGTACATAGTGTTTCACAAATCTAACTTTCACATTAGATGTAAACTCCTTATGTTTTAAATGTCATATAGATATGCACAAATGTTTATAGGTTGGCGTGTTAGTTCAGCATCAGTTGGCCTGAAGAGCCAAAAGTAGCTCCTGGGATCTATTGATGTCAAGCTAACCAGGCTGTTCTAGGCTAAATGCAGGAGCTATAGCTCCCAGCTCTCTTCAATTTCGAACCCTGCCCCCCTACCCCCTGCCCCAGGTTGGGAGGGGTCCTTGTTCCCCCTTGCAAGGTCATGACCATGACCAAGCGGTTCCATGTAATAATGTCCCCGTAAAAATGTCTCCTGACAAATTAGTTGTTGTTTTTTGCAAAGACATTATTAGATTGAACATGTGGGGGACACCCCTGCAAACCATCCCCATACATAATGTCACTATATGTCATGTTGCCAATGGCTTTTCCCAGCGACATTGTCTGGGGACATTATGTATGGGGACATTACCTGATACCGACCAAGCCACATCAGTTATTACAGTGAAAGCATACACTATGCATGTCTCATGTTTGCATGCGTAACCTAGTCCATCAATGGTTCTTGTGTTCTGACAGGTCGCGAAAGTCTGCAAGATTGCAGGCTGCAACAGTTTGTAATATTCTGCCATCTGTGTAAATCTAACCTTGCTGCATTCATGACTTTATTTCACAAAAAAAGACTGACCACCAACTGAACCCCGCCCCTTCCAACTTGATCACTGAAACCCAAATGGTCTTTGAACAAAATACACATATGAATTGATTGTGTTCTTCCACATATTCCCCATCTTTGATATACTCGGATAGCCCGGTTGCAGCTCGGAAACCTTTTTTCAGCAGAGGGCGCCATGCTTTGTTGTCGTCGACCTTGTGCGCTTCTCATGGCCTCAACGCCTCGAAGAGATACTCCTCCTCCCCACTCGACATTGTCGAAGGCATCAAAAGTCAAGTTCAGACACCAAAGGCCTTCAATGTCCTTTTTGGTCCAGTCATAGGTTTATAAACCACAATACAAGAGACTTCTTTAAGTCTATGGCCTCTATTTATGAGTAGGTGGTGGCGCAGGAACGTTTTAATTATGGTTTTGGCCTGGAGTACGGCACTCCTTGTGTTCCAGAGGAGCCAATATCCCAGGAATCAAGAAAGAAGGATTTGGTGGACACCCTAAAGGATGCCAGTGGTCTGGATACTTGTCCAGAAGTTGATTTTGGCATTCCTGTAGTATGGGGACATGCTGATGCTTCCTATAGGCCAGTTATGGCAAAGATAATAGAATACCTGTGCTGGGGGGTAGATCAACTGAGTATGAACAGGATGATTTAACCGATAGTTTGGATAAGGGGCCACCTAAGGACCCAGTCCTTCCTTTTCATACCGCTGTCAAGAGTAGATTCTTTGGGAACTGGAAACGACCAGACCCCACTCCTGCCATCCACAAGAACTTCACAAAGAATTATAGACCTTCATCAATGGATCCAGAGTTTCTATCGAAACATCTGTAAAGTCTTGCTGTTCAAGCAGCCACGTCTGCTTCTAAGGGAGCAGCCTATCCCACGGTATCTCCAGATAGGGAAGATAAAAGGCTTGATGCTATTGAGAAGAACTTATTTTCTGCTGGGAGTATGGCACTGAAGGCAGCCAATGCAACCTGTGCACTAGCAAAGTTTACCTACACTTTGTGGGAAGGATCGCCATTGCTTCTGAGCACATCCCATAGGGTGATGGAAGGGATGGTTTTATGAGCATTATTCAAGACGGAAAGGACGCTAGGAGTCAGTGCTTGCAGTCTCGTTTGGACACCGTGGACTGTATTAGGCACACTGCTTAGACGATTCGCTTGGCTTAGAAAATCAGGTTTCGTTTATGACGTGCAATCTAGGCTGTTGGATATGCCGTTTAAAGGTTCTTATTTGTCTGTAACAAAGGCGGAAAGCCTTGAGAAATTGCAGTCGTCTAAAGGAAATTTCTGGGTCTGGTAATAGGCAGCCCCAAAGGGGTCGGGCAGTTGCGTCATCTAACCAGGGATGGAGAAACCATCAATCTTTTCGATACTGTTCCTCTGTTGGGAGAATAAGAGGTCAGTTTATGCAATGGGGACAAAGAAGGCAACCATGGCCAGTCGAGGTTGTACAGGCAAAGAAGCTGCTTCAGCATCTGCTTCCTTTCCTTCTGCACTGACCGGTGCCCCAAAACCGATTTGAAAGCTTAAAGCATTTGTCAGGAGTCGGAAGCAGATTAACCTAGCATCTGAAGGAATGGCGAAACATTACAACAGATGCTTGGGCTCCTCAAACCGTTGCCCATGGCTACTGCCTCCCCTTTCTGAAGAAACCACCAAACTGCCTGCCACGAGGCCAGTCCTTGAAAGTACCAGATCCGCTCCTTCTACAGGAAGTTCAGGCACTGTTGGAGAAGGGTGCAATCGAACAGGTACCTGTAGCGGAAAGACATCAAGGCTGGTACTTTCCTTATTTTCTGATCCCAAAAAAGGACGGAGAGTTGTGACCCATCTTGAACTTGAGATGCTTGAACAAGTTCCTCAGGAAGGACAAGTTCAAGATGGTCACTCTTTCGCAGACCCCCCAGGCCCTTCAGCTCTAGTATTCGATGGTGTCATTGGATCTTCAAGATGCTTATTTTTGTGTCCATTCATCTCGAGCACAGGAAATATCTGAGATTCACAGTTGGTAGTTATCATTATCAATTGATAAGAGAAGGTATTATTCAGTCCACCAACCCTCTGTGTATAATTATAAAGTTTTTTTTTTTTGCATTTAGTTTATTACAAAAACGTTTGCAATTTTCAAATTATCTAGTTGTCCTTTGCAACCCTCCCTTGTAATACCAGTATATGGTTTAAAAAAAAGACTAAAAACAAGTTTAGCAACTTACACATTTAAGAAATGAAATAAAACTAATTACTTTCCGAACCAAAGTTCTGTTAATGACTCTCCGTCTCTACTTTCACAAATTGCAGAGGGTTCTTTTGTTCCAATTTTCCCATCGCGGCTTTTAAAAAGTTCACCAATGCATAGTTTACTCTTTGGTTCGCCATTCCGTAAATCAACTCCCACCATTTCTCGGCTTCTAGCCCTGCTTCTTTATACATAACCTTGAGGAGGTAGATATGTCTTAAATCCTTCAGGTACGGGCAAAAGAGGGTCAGGTGCCTTTAGTGTTTCTCTTCGTTTGCAACAGAGTCTGCATTCATCAGACTTCTTTTTTATGTCGCTTGAGGGTGGTTCTGTTCAACACATTTAGTCTAAACCTCATCAGCATGTTCCGATCTCGACTATTTGGAAATTTCTATAAATAACTTCTTGTCAAGTTTAAGTGTCTGGTGGTGGTCTTGCACAACAAGTGAATTTTCAAGTCTGCTCTTTTCTTCAACTATGGCACCCCAGTCCGAAGCCCATAGGGTCTTTTATACTAGCATAGGGTTCCGCAGAGAATTTCTCTGGATAAGCCTAGATTGAGGACAGTTTCACAGTCGTTCTTCCACATCTTGATGACCTCTCCATTTTCTCTGCTTTTTAATACATCGAATTGGGGTGATCCATTTTTTTAGTGTTTTCCTAAATAATGTGATTTTGTTCCATTGGATTAAGGCTTGTATGGTATTTAAACCTAGTTTGTGCCGTATGATAGCTACCGGTAGAGCTATTGAGAGTTGTAATATTCTTTTCCAAAAATGCCCTTCTAGGTGATCCCATACCTCATTTCGTATACCAAAACATGCTCCGGCTCCATAAATGATTACCGGTCTAACTTTTTGCTTGTAAAAGTAAAAAATTGGAGTTAATGAATATTTGCTGAATCTTCTGTCCATTGCTCTTCCTTGTGCTTTGTTTTGCGTCTATTTGGCCCTAAGGGGAAAGCACTAACACCTACATCTACGCGGCCCCTTTCGCAAAAAATAAGTAATTGGACTAGCAGAAAACACACATACATCATATAAGGTTATAAAATGGCTGTTTATAGGCTCTTTATTTATACCATATAACTATATAAATGCCAACAAACATATATATATATATATTTTTAAGGCTTGTGGAATCTGCTTAATCACATGCTGTGCATAGGCCGACATCTAGTGGAAGCTGCGGAGTATTAAAGTTTGTTTTTCGAAACTCGAAAATGGGCGTCGACACAGGGCGTGCCAGTAATACTATCCCTAGTGTGACGTCCACTGTACTCAAGATCCCTCACGCGTCTAGGATCCTCAGATTGTTTTTTTCCGCCATACTGGTCGGAAGCATTTTGCGGAGTCCCCCGGCCTTAGCCATACTTTTGCTAAAATATTAAATTATTTACATCCTTCCCCATCCCAACGGCGAACTTCGACACTCGACGCCGGCTGGAGAAGAAATCGACCGTCGGCTGCTGCACGACGGATTTGGGCCTCGGAAGGCCTCTGGCCTCGGCCTGGGCCTTGGAAGGCCTCTGGCCTCGGCCCTGCAAGTAGGGAGAGTGGGGGGTTGGACATACTCTACACTCTTGGTATATAGATACACCTTATACATTTCCTACACTTACAGGCCGCTGCCTCAAGGTGCGTATGGAGGGTACCCCTTTTCAATTCTGCCCCAAGTGCAATCCCAAATACCCTTTGGGTCGACAGGCACGCCACGTGCAATCTCTGCTTGCCGAGGGACCACCCCGAAGCGAACTGCAGAGCGTGTAGCAGGTTTAAACCTAAGACACTTAAGGACCGTTCGAAGCGTTGGGCCCACCACGCCAGGCAGGCAGCCATGGCAGCGGAGGGCGCCTTCAGCGACGGCAGCGACGCCGTACTTTTGGACGGCGAGGGCATTACGGCGTCGAAAGACAGCCAAGCGCAGGTCCCCGACCTCGGAAGGACGTCCGGCAGGGCGGCTATGGGGAAAACCCCCCGGCGACACAAGCGCTTCACACACCACACACACACACACTAAACACACAAAGTCCAACCGAGACTCAACGACGTCGAGTTCTCGGAAAGAGGCACAAACAGAACGGTCCGATTCGGTGTCCTCTGGGCGTTCTCGATCGAGATCGCCGCATGACTCCAGGCAATCATCCACTCTTGCCAAGAGTGCCTCGCTCCCTAGGCTAACAGAAGTTTGATCGTCGGAGGACGAAGACGACTTCCACCCCCAGGCCGCGCTCCAGGAGTCGGAGCCCGCTGTAACGCTCACCTGATTCTCGCAGAGGCGCCGGTCTTGACTGGGCGACTACCGTATCTTCAAAGGTGATGTGTAGCACCCGGTTGGCTCTTTGGGCTGGACCTCTGTGCACTGTAGGCCTGACGTGTAGAGTAAGATGTCTGCAGATAGAAAATATGGGGTTAATGAACTGGGGTTATTGGGGTGTCCCTATCTCTTTCCTCTTCTCCTCTCCTGTAGACTCCCAAAGGTTAACGCTCTCACCTTAGGTAAGTGAATGCCGAGCTCTCCATCTGCCTCGGGGCAGGGTGCTGTAACCAGTTTCTTCACTGGATAGGTAGCGCAGGCCTCTTGACTTCAGAGGACTGCTGTCCGTCGTTTACTGCACGAGCGGTAAGTTTCGAGTCATTCAAATGTCTTTAAAGTCTTTAGTAAGGATGTCTCTTGTTCTGCAGGGTTCCGGCGATGGCGGATGACGGGCTGAAGTGAGTTGAAGATGGAGCCCGTGTGATGAATAGAAGCGCCTGGAAGCACGTAAGTAAGCGCTTGTTGCCTGCTTCACTATGCGCTCTAACTGTCTTTTTATTTTGCAGGTACGAGTTCGGAGCGGCTGCAGGGTGCCGGAATACCCACTGGATTAGATGTGGAAAGGAGTAATGGCACGTGAGTATTAAAGTTCCCCAATGTCTTTAAACGCACCTTGTTTTGTCTTTCAGATGCGGGATGCAGCGCCGAAGGCCTCCGGAGCGTGCGAAGAGTTGGTAAACTTTTGTCTTTCAGATGCCGGAATGCAGTGTGAAGACCTCCGGAGCGCACGAAGAGTAGGTAAGCCTTTGCCTTTCAGATGCCGGAATGCTAACCTGTTCTTTCTTGTCTTTATAGGTGTTGCTGAAGACTGGATTCAGGATGGTAAGCCTTTGCCTTTCAGATGCCGGAATGCTAACCTGTTCTTTCTTGTCTTTATAGGTGTTGCTGAAGACTGGATTCAGGATGGTAAGCCTTTTTCCTTCGGCCCAGGACCGGATGCAGAAGACACGATGAGCGTTCTGCTGCAGAGGTTGCAGAATAACGCAAAGCAAGATTCATCCACCGGGTGTGGTTTAAATAGCCTCCTGTAGTGCTTAGGTGTCTCCTTCCACAGCCACGCCTAAGTAAGAAAAGAGTTCCTGGTAAGAAAAGAGTTCCTGCCTTCCAGAAGAGTTCCAGTGTTCTGAATCTAAGGAGTGGCTCCAGCCCCACCCAACAGGAAAAGTAGTTCCAAACAGAAGAGGATCAGAGGCTCAACTGGCAGGCAAGTAAGCAGCATGGTCTGCTGAAGGTAAGTCCACCCAAGCATTATGAGCCCGGCGCTTCCAGCGCTGGGACTGGGCATATTTATGAGCCTGGTGCCACTGGCGCCAGGACTGGGTCCAAAAGGTCCCAATTGGGACTGGTTGGCACTCGGAACCTGGGTTATGGATCTGCTTCCAAGGGAGTTGGGAAAACCCTGACCTTTTGGAAGCAGAGATCATGACACCCGCTGACAAGATCAGCGTGGCCCCACGCTCGAAGGACAGGGACTCTACCCCCGATCCTCGACGCCAGGCGTCGAAAACCTCCGGAGCCACAAAAGGACAGGGAAAACACTTTTCCACTCACGGGGAGGGGGGGAAACAGCAGAAGTAGCAGCCTTTGCACTCTTCCACACCTGTAAAACACGCCACTCCCCCTAAACAGACAGACAGACAGGACCAGGTCTGCTGATATGTCTAAAACCAGCAAATCTACTCAAGATAAATCTCCGAGACTTGCTGAGAGAGTCATTCCCAGTTCCAAAAAGTGGTCGAGGGAAGACATTGATAGGGTCATGTCAAGGATGTCTTCTTTGGCTGACTTACGATAAAAATCTAGACCATTTCCTCTCGTATGATCCACAAGGGGCGACACCCTCAGGCTCTAACGATCCTATCCCCCCCGAGTAAGAAACCCTGGTTTGAGACACCGATGAGGTCTACAGACCCCTTCGAGGTACAACCATACTCAAGACCATACTCACTGTATCAAGGAGAGGCTTCCTTTGGTGAGGACCAAGAATTTGGCATGGTAGAAGAGCAAACCGGGACGGGCTACTATGGGGATGATGACCAAGAAGAGGAAGACCCTGAAACCTACAGAGTAGATTTCCTTGGTAGAAAACGAAGCCCCGGTTACCGACTCCCTGTCGATAACCAACCCCTCCTAAACGAGGTCTCGCACGTGCAGCAGAACATTTCCATATTGACACCCACGGTGTCCAGGAGGAGAGGGACTTCGCCGAGGAGTTAGTGGGAGAAAGGAGGCCTGTTGCCCAGACCATCCCTATCCTTAAGTCCATTCAACGAAGAATAGACCCGTCCCTGGTGAACCCGAACCTCACCAGAGCAGTCAATCCCAGGGTTGAAAAACTTTTCAGGGCTGCCCAGTCTGACCCTCTCTATATAAGAGGACATCTGAAGCCAGACTCCCTAGTTGTCACTAACACTCGTAAGAGGGCTGGAACACCCTTGTCATCGTCCGAAGCTCCTCCAGACAAGGAGAGCAAAAAACTATATGGTTTCGGCAGGAAAGTAGCCTCAACGTCTGCCTATCAGGCAAGGATTGCAAACTCCACCACCCTGTTGGCCAGCTACAACTGCTATCAGTGGGAAGAAGTCGTGGCACTCATAGCCTCTGCTCCCGAACCTTTAAAGGGCCAGTTAGCTTGGATTTCCGCTGAGGGTAGAGCCGTGTCTGGTTGCATTTTGAAAGCAACCTTTGACGCCGCGGACAACGCAGGCAGATTGATAGCAGAAGGCACTGTTATCAAGAGACATGCGTGGTTACGGCAGTCTGGTTTTAAAGCAGAAACCCAGGCATCATTGTTGGACAAACCGGTGGAAGCCGATCTGTTGTTTGGTAAGGCGGTCGAGGACGCACTGAAGAATGCCAAGGACGAATACGAGACACTCAAGTCCCTTGGCCAGTTAACCAATAAACCCCCTAACCAGAGAGGGAACAGTAATTTTCGTCGTCCACGCGGTCAAAATTCCCAGAGAGGATCTAACTATTCCCAGGGGCAGGGTACACAGTGGAACAACAGCCAACAGTCTACCCAGGGTTACGGTAGGGGTAATAGGAGAGGTCGTGGTAAAGGCAGAGGCAGCCCCAGCAAAGGAGGCGGCACGCCTCCACCAAAGCAGTGATGCTCAGTTCAGGGTCCCTTCTCACGTAACCCCAGTAGGGGGACGCATTTCCAACTTCACCCAGGCTTGGGAAGGGATCACATCAGACAGATGGGTGCTGTCAACAGTATCCACGGGCTACTGTATAGAACTGCTGCAGCGTCCCCGGAACCATCCTCCACGACAGAGAATACACTCTTTAGAACATCAGAAGATTCTCCTCGAGGAGATCGCCATTCTGCTAGAAAAGGACGCGATAGAACTCGTCCCGGGACACCATGTAAACAAGGGTATTTATTCAACTTCCTTGCGCCAAAGAAAGATTTGACAATGCGCCCAGTATTGGACTTAGGGCCTGCCAACAAGTATGGCAAGCCCCAAAAGTTTCGTATGACTACGCTACAAGAGGTAATCCCCCTCCTAAAAAAGGGGGATTACATGGCAACCTTGGATATGAAAGATGCCTATGTTCATATTTCCATGTTCCCAGCGCACAGAAGGTACTTGCGCTTCAAGGCGGACAGTCGGCACTACCAATTCAAGGTACTGCCCTTAGGGATAGCTTCGGCAACAAGGGTATTCACCAAGGTACTGGCGGTGGCGGCTGCACACCTATGCAGGGAGGCAATCCTGGTGTACCCTTATCTGCACGACTGGCTCATAACGGGGGAAACCCCCAGTAATTTGCAGGACAAACATTCAAAGGACTATCGACCTCCTCCATGAATTAGGCTTCTCAATCAACGAGAAAAAGTCAAGCCTGGTGCCAAGACCTCCAAACAGTTCCTAGGAGCAATCCTAGATACTCAAGAAGGGTTGACATTTCCTTCAGAGGAAAGAATTTCGGAATATACTACTGCAAATTCCGCAATATCAGTCCGGTCACCAAATAACAGTACGCAAAGCAATGCGTTTACTGGGCATGATGGCGTCATGTATTTACCTGGTCCCCCATGCGCGCCTGCGCATGCGTCCCATGCAGGAATGGTTGGCGAAACAGTGGTCTCAGGCAAGTGGTCAGTGGGACAATCTAGTGGTCGTTTCGCCAACACTAGCACAAAGCCTTCACTGGTGGACAAGAGAGAATCTTGCACAGGGAAAACCCTTTTACAATCCCGAAGTACAGGCGGTAGTCACTACCGATGCTTGTCTGATGGGGTGGGGAGCTCACCATCTCCACCACACAGCTCAGGGTCTCTGGTCTCCCTCAGTGGCCAAGAACCACATCAACCTGCTAGAGCTTCTGGCAGTATTCAGAGCGCTTCAAGCGTTCGAGCCACACCTACTAAACCTGTCAGTGCAGATCCGGACGGACAGCACAACAGCCATGTTCTACCTGAACAAGCAAGGAGGGACTTGTTCGCCAAATCTGTCCAAGCTTGCCCAGAAAATCTGGATATGGGCACTCAGACGGAACATCTTCCTGTCATCACAACATGTTCCAGGGGAGCTCAATTCCCTCTGAGCAGAGACTCCCTCCCAGAGGAACACGAATGGGTTCTACACAGAGAGGTCGTAGAAGATATCTTCTCTCAGTGGGGTTTCCCCACTATAGACTTATTCGCCACAAGCGAAAACAAACAATGCCCAGGATTTGCATCCAGGTTCCCCCAACCAGACTCCCAAGGGAACGCCCTGTGGATGAACTGGTCAGGGATGTTTGCGTACGCTTTTCCACCAACTCCTCTCATCAGGAAGGTGGTGAACAAGATGAACAGAGTCGATGACGCTCGTCCTAGTTGCTCCCATGTGGGCAAGACAACCGTGGTTCCCACACCTACGCAGGATGGCGGTGTGCGAGCCCATCAAACTTCCAGCCTGGTACAACCTACTGTCCCAGCACCAAGGTCAAACAGTGCATCAGCAACCCAACTCAATGAACCTGGCAGCATGGCTCCTGAGGTCATAGGGTTTGGACATCTCAATTTACCACAGAGGTGTATGGACATCCTAAAGGAATCTAGGAAACCAAATACAAGACACTGTTACTTTGACAAGTGGAAGAGATTCGTTATCTGGTGCCAGAGTAGGCAAATCAACCCAGTTGATTGCACTCCTTCCATTATTGTTACATACATGCTCCACCTGCTAGATGCAGGATTGGTTTTTAACTCACTGAAAGTACACCTGGCAGCCCTGTCGGCATACACCACTTCCCATAACAAGGTCTCGTGGTGGAAAGTACCAGTAGTTAAAGCCTTCATGGAAGGAGTAAAGAGACTTCACCCTCCTATTTCAAACCCACCACCAGGGTGGGACCTTAATGTGGTGCTATCTAAGCTCATGGGACCCCTTTCGAGCCCATGCATAAAAGCAGTCTCAAACACCTGACTTATAAAACGGCCTTCTTAGTAGCTATTACTTCTATAAGAAGGGTCAGTGAAATTCAGGCTCTGTCCGTGCAGGATCCCTTCTTTACTGTGCATAAAGACAAACTGGTTTTACGCACACACCCTAGGTTCTCACCTAAGTTTATATCTAAATTCCACGTAAACCAGTCCATCGAGCTTCCGGCTTTCTTCCAGGACCCTCTAAGCTCGGCTGAGGTGAAACTACACACCCTAGATGTGCGTAGGGCGGTCCTCTACTATGTAAATAAAACCAGACCGCTAAGGAAAGCAGATCAACTGTTTGTCTCCGTAGCTACAGGCAGAGAGGGGGATCGCGTCTCTAAAGGTGCCATCTCAGAGTGGATTATTAACTGTATCCAGCTGTGTTACTCACTCTCTGAAAGAACTCTGCCTTTCACGCCAAGAGCCCACTCTACTAGAGGCATTGGGGTCACTCTGGCTTTCATTGCAAATGTACCCCTTGACACCATTTGCAAAGCAGCTACCTGGAGCTCTATTCACACTTTTACTCAGCATTACTGCATTGACACCCATTCCAAGGCAGATACACAAGTGGGACAAGCGGTTCTAAGACACTTATTTGCTCATGACCTTTCTCACATCCCACCTCCTTCTTCAGGTACTGCTCGCTAATCTATGCACAGCATGTGATCTAAGCAGATTCCACAAGCCTCAGAAGGGATACATTACTCACTGTAATCGTATTTCTGATGCTTGTATCTGCTTAGATTCGCATGCAACCCACCCTTCCTCCCCTCTGAGAGAAGGCGCATGGTTGCTTGTAGTCTTACCTTTCTATCTATCTGCTTGGATTATCTGTACTCTCGCTACTCCTCATGCTACCTCATGTCAGAAAAAATACAATCTGAGGATCCTAGACGCGTGAGGGATCTTGGGTACAGTGGACGTCACACTAGGGATAGTATTACTGGCACGCCCTGTGTCGACGCCCATTTTCGAGTTTCAAAAAACAAACTGTAATACTCCGCAGCTTCCACTAATGTCGGCCTATGCACAGCATGTGAATCTAAGCAGATACAAGCATCAGAAATACGATTACGGTGAGTAATGTATTATATATGTATATATATGTATATATATATATATATATATATATATAATATGCTTGTGGAATCTGCTTAGATCACATGCTGTGCATAGGCAGACATCTAGTGGAAGCTGCAGAGTATTACAGTTGTTGTTTTTGAAACTCGAAAAGGGACGTCGACAGGGCGTGCCAGTAATACTATCCCTAGTGTGACATCCACTGTACCCATGATCCCTCACGCGTCGAGGTCCCTCAGATTGTTTTTTACGGACACGTATAGCGGAGTTCCTTTCGGCGATAAGCCATTGACTTTGTTAAATTACGATAATGTTTCTATCTTTTCTTTGACTGCTGTACCACTACGCTGAGGAAGGAGAAAGAATAATGCCGTCTGAGACCATCACGACAGACCGTACGGCCTTGGAAGGCCGCGCTGCGCAGGGCCTCGGCCCAGATAGTAGGGAGAGATGGGGAGGCCATTTTTAGGCCATTTTAGAATGCATATTCTCCCCTTCCTACACTTTGTTCGCCCAGCTGCCATCTCCTTTACCCAGAATTATGGAAAACACTCCATTTAAGTTGTGCCCTAAGTACAACCGTAAATTCCCCTGGGTGGACAAACATTTAGTTTGCAACTTGTGTCTCATGAGAGACCACGTCGAAACGTCTTGTCGAGCGTGCAGGCTCTTCAAGCCTAAAACGTTGAAGGACCGTTCCACTAAGCGCTGGGCCCACTAAGCCAGGCAACTCGAGGCCATGGAGGTAGAAGGAGCCTTCAGCAATTGCAACGACGCCGGACTTTCGGACAGCAAGGACATTGGAGTAGCTTCAGCTACCCAAGCGCATGCCCCCGACCCTGTAGGAAGGCCAGCAGCCATGTTGTGGGGACTACACCCAGCGGCAGGAGTGCTTCAAAAGCACACACCACAAGCCCCAGTTGACATTTGACAGATTAGTCGAATACTCGACCACATTCGACACCCCGTGAACGGACTCCCGGTCCTCTGGGCAATTTCGTTCGAGATCACCAGACGACAGGTCTAAGACGTCGAAAGACGGCAAGGGTGCCGCACGCAAAACTAACACACCTTCCGAAGGTCATTCGTCAGCAGACAGAATGTCGGTCCCCACGCTCGAAGTTCTGCGTTCTTCATCTAGTAAAACGTCAGGCCCAAAAAAGTCTGTGTCACACACATCTGGGCCACAGGGGTGGGGTAAAACACCATAAGAAATCCTCTAAGACCCCTCATAGGGACAAGAGCCCTACTAAGGATAGGTATTTACAAAAGGGTATTTTATCCAAGCCCATAGAGAAAACTAAAGACTCTAGGCCAAGGCTTATACCTCCTACAACTGAAGACATGGGTATTCCTGGTACTGTAATCCCAAGTTCAAAGGAATGGTCTTCGCAGGATATAGACAGTTATGCAAAGAATGTCCTTTATGGCGAATTTCTTTGAAAAATATCCAGATCACCTTCAAAGCTTTCAGGCCACCCCTCCCACCTCAGCCCCTTCGGGCTCTCAACCCACTGTCTCTCAACCCCTCTCTTAGAGGGCTAATTCTGATGTCCCCACACGGGGCAGAATTATAGATCTATATGACCCTGAAATAGATTCAGAAGACCAGGATGACCTTTCATTCGTGGAAACATCTGACCCTCAAATTATTGATGAGGACCCGGACCAGGAGGCAAATATGTATTCCATAGGTTCCCCATATTAATAAAGACCCTCCAGTGGTAGATTTCCCCAGTAGACAATCGACCTCGCCTTAACGAAGTACTAACAAAAGCAGCAGAGCATTTCCGCATTGATACACAAGAGGTTCAGGAAGACAGAGACTTCGCTGAACAATTGTTAGGAGACAAGAAAACAGTAGGACAGTTTATCCTACTGCTAAAGTCTGTGCAACGCAGAATCCAACCTTCTTTAGAGGCACCGAACCTCACACGGGCCGTTAACCCGCGTGTAGAGAAACTGTTCAGGCCTGCACCCTCAGACCCACTATACATAAGAGGCCAGCTAAGACCAGACTTTTTGCTGGTTATTACCACACGAAAGAGAGCAGGCACACCCCTTGCTTCCTCCAGATAAGGAGAGCAAGAAAATGTATGCATGGGCAGAAAAGTAACCTCTTCTGCCGCCTACCAGTCAAGAATTGTGAATAACGCTACACTTTTAGCAAGCTACAACTGCCATAAGTGGGAGGAGGTTTCCACGCTACTCTCATCAGCACCTGAGCCACTTAAATCTAATTTAGTCCAGGTGGCAGCAGACTGTAGAGCTGTGTCTACCTGTCTCCTCAAGTCGAACTTTGACGCGGCTGACAATGCAGGGAGAATTATCGCAGAGGGCCCTATCATAAAGAGACACGCATGGCTTCACCAATCAGGGTTCAGGCCAGAAACACAGGCCACCTTAATCAATATGCCAGTGGAACCTGATGTGCTCTTTGGCAAGGCTGTAGAAGACGCACTAAAAACAGCAAAGGACGAGTATGACACTCTAAAGTCCTTAGGTCAGGACATGAACAAGCTCACAGGGCAAAGAGGTAACAGCAATTTTCGCCGCTTTCGGGGCCAAAATTCTCAGAGGGGATCAGGATACAACCAAAGTCAAGGTTCAACCAAGGACAAGCCTTTCAGGGCTATCCACGAGGACAATGTTAGAGGTCGTGGTAATCGGGGCAGGGGCCCAGCTCGAGCAAGTGGCATTCCGCTCCAGGTACCCTCCCATGCATTTCCAGTAGGAGGCCGCATTTCCAACTTCACCCTCCCATGCATGGGTGATCACCTCCGACAGATGGGTGCTGTCCACGATAGCAGGGGGCTACTGCATAGAACTTCTCCAACGTCCTCGCGATCAGGCCCCGAGACAAAAGGTCCACTCAAAGGAACATCAGCAAATCCTTCTAAAAGAGATAACAGCGCTTCTATCAAAAGACGCCATAGAAGTGGTCCCAGCCAACTAGGTAAATGGGGGTATTTATTCATCTTACTTCCTTGTGCCAAAAAAAGATCTAACAATGCACCCTGTATTAGATTTGCGGCCTGCGAACAAGTATATCAAGCCACAAAAGTTCTGCATGACTACGCTACAAGAGGTAACCCTGCTTCTAAAAAAGGGGGGGTTACATGCCAACACTGGATATGAAAGATGCCTATTTTCATATTTCAATGTTCCCAGCGCACAGAAGATTCTTGCGTTTCAAGATAGCGAACCAGCACTACCAATTCAAAGTGCTGCCCTTAGGAATAGCCTCAGCTCCAAGGGTATTCACCAAGGTAGTGGCGGTAGTGGCAGCGCCCCTGTGCAGGGAGGCAATCCCAGTGTACCCTTACTTGGATGACTGGCTCATAACAGGGGAATCACCTCTGATTTGCAGACAAAACATCCAAACAACTATCAGCCTCCTTAACTTACATTAACCACAGAGTCCATCGTTGACGCTATAAAACGTTTTGAATGGGTACCATTGAATCCCTCTTGGTGTTGTCTGTGGGCCATGCCCAGTGGGCCCACTGGAGGGCTTGGGTGTGCCTTGGAAAAGCCAAAAGCTGTACAGCAGTCAAAGTAGCCTCTGGTCATGGTCACAGGCCATATACTTTGGTCCCAGTGAGTAACTTGAGAGGGTCTAGGTCAGGGTCAGAGGCACTGGCCCACCAAACTCTCAGGCCTTTCCACAGTGGGTATGGTAGATACTATATTGTATATCACCAAAACGTTGCAATTCACTGAAAAAAACACTGGTGCAAGGGACAGTATGGTTACGTTCCTCTTCTTTAAAACAATTTATCTTTTCATAGGGATGGTATGGTTGCAGTACAAGATATATATAAAAAAAAATCAGTTGTGATTTCTAAAGCAAGCAAAACTCTGCCATTGTAAAACAACTATAACTCATCCATACAGCCAACGACCTCTAAAATGCCAACAGAAATGAAATGGATGATCCCTTACTTTGTACAGCGTTTGAGCTACCAAAAAGAACTAAGAAAAAGGATTGCCCTAAAATGGTTGGGGTAATTTGAAATGTGATGGTCTAGACAACATAAAACTTTTTTTTAATTTTTTTTTTTATCAACACTAAATTGAGGTGTGTTTGGTACTGCAACTATTTACGTCCCTTTTGAGAAATGTTTCATACCACATTTGATGTTTTTTTTTAATTTAAGGGAAATATTCATTTAAGAATGTGCACTATTCCTATGTACAAGTAACTTTTTTTTATGCTGCATAGGAAGGTCTGCCCTCCAAATCCATAGTACGGTTTCCTAAATCCACATTCCCTGCTAAACATAGCTGTCTGGTACAACATGTGTGGCTGGCAGGCTATTACTGGGTTGGGGCTGTGCCGCTGCTCCATTTGAATTTCGGAGGTTTTTGCTTTGCAAAATTCTCTGGTTCGTCCATTGCAATATAGATATCCCACAACTATTGAGATATGGGTACAATGGACTGAGTACAGTAGTCGCAACACTGGATAACCTTTACATGCTAAGCCACCCCAGTGACCTATGCCCAACATAGACCTCTTCTGTTTACTGATTGGCCCCATCCCTTTCTAGCCCAACTCCATTTTTTCTTACTGCCTTCTCCTCATAGGCATCTCCTGATATTCAAATATGGAAGGCTGGATTCTACTATAATGAGGAAGGCATGATGGATCCATGTTCCTCGGTTACCAAAACCACTCGATAGGATGGAACCTGCCATATGAATCTCAGAGAGCCAGCGTGCAACCTGGACAGACATGGAGTCCACCATACTGCTAGTAACTGTCTGTAGAGTTTGACCAGACGGATGGATAGGGAATTGTGAATTTCGACAGTGAATGATATTTACTACTTTTTAGGGGGTGTCAGTGATGCAGGGAATTAGTGATATATGTGGAGCGTATGATTCCAGAAGTTATGTGGGGAGGTAACACTTATGTGATATAATTGTTTTTTTATTCCAAGAACAAGGTCCAGGTGCATATGATGGACTACAGTATACATTTACTGGTGCATCGTAATAGCCAGATAGGCATTTTAGATAGTGACTTGGCTCCTGTTTGCATGGGAGACTGGTGACGGCTAATCATCTGGGACAGTATCTGAACAGGTCGAAGTAGTGTCTCAGCATTCAGGTTGGATTAGTAGAAAAGGAATTGCTGCATCGTTTCTTAGACCTGCCAAAGAAACCTTGGCGGGAGAAATTGCCAAGTAGACTCTTTGTATGACGAATAGTTTTGAACTCGTCTCTGACTTAATCTAAAACATATTATCCAGGAGATTTTACTTACCTACCAGAGGCAGTGGAGGAAGCATGTTACTACTCCGTTTGTTCCAGGAAGATGAAGGTTAAAATACATAATTGTTGAAGGGAAACTTTGGGCTACTTGGAGGAGGTTGCTGAATAAAGCTTACCTACCCAGACCCACATTTAGGAAAAGATGACTGAACAGCTATCAATGAGATGCGTTAGTGGTTCTTAGTGACCGATTATCAGTGGAATAAATTGTTTATTATTGTCCAGACTTCTAGAGGTGGGTGGGTATTCGGCATTGGGAAACTAGTACGTGTATGGATCAACATAACACACGTCAGTAGTTATCGCTTTTATTGACTTGGTCAGGAAGGATATTGATAAGGCCCCTAGGGGAATGGGCTCGTCTCACAGTAAAACACAATATTCATCTTTAAGAACAATCTAGGCAAACAGAGATTTAGGATTGGGAAAACTCTAGAAGTGTTTCAAGGTCCTACATCTGGAAATAATTATCTTACCTGGATTCCCTATTGTAAAATTCCTGAACAGCCTTGCTTGTACATTGCAGTACCTGCTTCACTTCTTAAATCTGACTCTGGGTTATAGCATCCTACTTGGTTTGTCGCAAAACAGTGTGGGCTCCAGTCCACTTTTTGCCTCTTAGCAATGTCCTACATACAAGTTCTCCCCCACACACCCCTTCATCTTTGGTTAGCTGACGTGTCAGCCATAACTATTGGTGCCCACCTGGGCCACTATAAATAATTGTTTACACACACATCTGCATACATCTGATTGCTAACCTTCAGCCATGTGTCATTCTTGTCGGGCAGCATCTTCTAGTCAGTGGTTGTAGTTCTTAGCACGTTTCTTTTTCTGGTTTATGCACTCTAACCCCTAGTAGGCTCTTGTATTTCTCTCTCAAGCTGGTCTCTGACAGTGTCTACTCCTTTTATCATCCTCTACCCCGTGGTCTTTTTTTGAATTTTTTTTGTGTCACTAATCAGTCTGATTCTTCACGGAAAGCGGAAATTGTTTTTCCCCCTGTTTTCTGTTGTTTTGAGAATGGGATTGTTTTATTCCCGGTTTATTTCATCCTAGTCTTTTAAGGAAGATAAAAGCATGTTTATCTCCCTCGGATTCATGTAAAGTCATCACGCCATTGATTCTATGCTGCCTGCACTGTCAGATGTGTGTTCTGTCGGTTTTTACCAGCTTCATCATTGGCCTCTCCAAAGTCTTAAACATTTTGCAGCCTGACTTATTTCTCCCATGCGCAGGTTTGAGCACATTACACCTATTTTAATTTCTCTTCACTAGTTCTTCATTCACCTTCACGCTTTATTTCAAGATCTGCTGCGTTACTTACAAGGCCAATGTCTTGGGTAAGCCTGCTGACCTAGCCGCCAAGTTGTGCATATCTGACACGAAAACCACAAAGTCAAGACGTTTTAAAGGGGCCCTATTTTCATGCATGGAACTCCTTTTCTCAGTCGATAGATCTGATTCCTATTCTTCTGCCCTTTCCCAAAGCCTTACACGTATTTGTATTCTTATGCTTGTATGTACATGTTGATGTTTTTCCTTCGTATCCTCTTCATAGATATTTATTGCTTGATTATTCATTTTTTAACCCCAGTGAGTATATGTGACATTTTTTCCTGCAGTTTTTATTTTTTAGCATTTTGTTATCAATATTTTTATGCTAGATTGTTTAAACTGTACAGCACGCCAGTACACTTCGGTGCGCTGCACTTTATAAACATTTTTTATAAGTCTTTTCCTACTTTGGGTCAGTTTTACTTCATAAGTTTGCTACTAATATTGGTTGACTGCAGATGATTATTGCTCCCGTGTTGTCATTACTTTCGATTAAGTCTTGCCTGGTGGTGGTTGAGGGCTTAAGGGGCCAGTCAATTTTAAAGTCTGGTAGATAGTCCAGCATGTTTGCACAGTGCGGTAGGTCCACATCGGCTTCTTTGTGGATTTCTGCTTTATGGGAACAGATTGTGCAGTTCTGCTGGTATGGGGTATGAAAGCAGTATAAAAAGTGCTCTCGTAAGCGGAGTCTCGGCGGCAGCAGCAGCCATTGAGCATGTTTCTTTAAGTGCAGCATGGTGGCTACAATCCCTCCAGTGAGGGATGCGCTGATGTAGGTATCAGGAAATTGACTGCCTAACAAACTGTACGTCATTTAACTTAGTTAGCATTGTGCATCAGGCTCTTTTGGAATTGGAGGGGCACCATATACCACCTGCAGCTAGCTCTTCACTTTGCAGGTGAGCGTCCCTGATCTCTGGAGCCACTCTATGCCACACATGAGGCATAATCAGTGTGACTTTGTCAAGCATTGGAAACACAGTTCTTGCAGCAGATAGACCCCTGACTGAGAATGTCGGTTATCTCTGTCCAAAGATGGCCTTGATGTTGGTACAGTGGTGATGTACATTGTGGCTCACTATTCTGAAGAGGGATTGTGAGTTTTCTGATAGGACTGGTTATTGCCTTCCGCCCCATCCCTCCAAAGCCTTTGTGGTTCCTTCTCTTATGGGAGGTTAACTTGGGTCTTGCGTCCTTGATGACTGCTAAGTTTAGGCCAATGCATTTATTTTCCATGTGGTTATGAACTCTTGCATAGTCTCTGAGCTGCAGGCTCTCTGCGTCTTGCCATTAAACTGGCAGTCACCTTTGAGGGCAAGACCCTTGTCTTTCTGAATGTCTGTAGTCTCAGGTTAATTAATTATAAAGCAGCCTTTTCAGCATCTTGATGTAATTGTTCCAAACCCCAAATAGTTGCAAACTATTTTAAAATTTAAATCAACAGAACACATACACGTATTTTAAATGTACTGTCAGAATTAATCAAATTCGGGGGGCGCTGTTGCGCGGCTTACCAAGATGGCCACTGCCTGAAAAGTTCCGGCAACGACCATCATATATCCTTTTTTTAATATTCTGTCCCCCTACTCCCCGTCACTCAGGCATATCGGGGAAGTGTCTCTGGACCTCCCGGGCGGGCTGGTATCGGTGCACCGGTGAGACCTTCCCCTTCGGAGGCTGTTGCTGAGAGGAGTGGTGCGGCGGCCTCGGGCGGATTTGTATGGGGGAAGGGCTATCTTCCCGGCTTCTGCGGGCAGTGGAGAGTGTGGTGTCGGCGGCCGACCCGTATGTTGAAGGACAGCTGGGACATGCTTTGGGAGCCCGGCGGCATATTATAGCTGCGGAGCTGGTGAGGAGTACGCGGCACTGCTGCGGGTGGGGATCTGGGAGGACCTGCCCGCTTCGGCCCTGCAGGCAGACAGTTGCTGGTTGCTGTTGGCGTGGGGGGCAGCAGTGCGACCGGCGGTACTTCCCTGGAAGACGGTGGGCAGAGGAGTGCCGTTGGAGGCGGCATCTCCATAAACAGTGGAGCGCTGCTTCTTAGCGATGCGGAACTGCAAGTGGCGGAAATTTTAATGTGACAAGACGGCAGATGCCTGCAGGGTCGGAGGTTTGTGACTGTCTCATCGAACAGGGCCGCATTCCATGGGTGTTCCAGTGAGCGAGGATGTAATTGGATGAACTTGAAATCCTGGAACTTTGCTTTTCACCCTTTGCACTTACTTTGGCAGTAATTGTCAGTGCATGTTCGGGTGATAAATGCCCATGGAAATAAATACCTAACGAGGGCCAGTGTAAAACTCTGCTAGTACGTACTGGAGCGCCATGGGAACGTGTAGTGGAGATCGGCGCCCTGGGGTGCCCAGTACCTCCTGCTCAGAGCGGTGGAGGACGGCTGGAGGGAGGACAGTGGTGCTGCATGTGGCAATATAATATGGACAGGCTGCAGGCGGTGGGCCTGCTGAGGTGGTTGCTAGTGACGGGACTGGCGCCCTTTTAGTGGTCACTAAAAGAAAAGACAACTGTCCTCAGAATAGAGGGCTCAGGTGGGCGCTTAATCTCCTGTTTGATATCACCGCTGGACTGAAGGGAGGGTAGTGTGGAATATTTTGGAGTGCCAGGGTGAGTGCGCCTAGACGCAGCCCCAGCAAGGTGTTTGTCTGGATATAGATCGGTCTGGGGTGCGAGAGTGACCAGTTGGGCTCTGCAAGGAGTTATGGGCAATCAGAAGAAGCAGACGAGGATGGATCAGTTCGCTCGCGCAGACCAGGCCCAGGCCCATGCCCCGGCCGCCGCTCCTCAGACGCCGGCTCCTGAACAGGTGGATATGGCCGCCCTGAATCAGTCCCCATTAGCACTTGAGGGGAGCACGGACACGCTTGGGGGTCAAGATAGATGCCCTCACTTGTAAGGTGTATATATCGGCGGTACAGATCGAGAAGCTATGCGGGCGTATGGAGGAGGCGGAGCAGAGAATCCGGACCGCTGAGGATAGTGTGGCGGCCCTCCAGCGCGAGGTTTCCAGTCTATAGCAAGTCGTGAAGAAGATTGTGGCCAACAATGAGGATTTGGAGGGGCGCTCGAGGAGGAATAACATCAGGGTTATAGGTGTTCTGGAGTCGACACACATTGATAATATGGAGAAATTTGTGGAACAACTGTTGCTGGATGTACTTGATAAACCTTCGCTGTCCAGTATGCATATGGTGGAGCGGGCTCACCATTCATCAGCGGCCAGGCTGCCCCCAGGTGCCCTGGAACACCCCCTTATTGCGAGGATCTTTTGTTACCGCGACAGGGACACTATACTACGAGTAGCCCGAGAGAAGGGGGAGCTGCGTGGGGGGGGGGCCACCACCATACGACTGTTCCCAGATTTCAGTCCAGCTGTCCAGGACCAAAGGAAATCCTTTCAGGTGGCCAAGAATATCCTGAGGTGTAAGGGAATGAAGTACTCAATGATATATCCGGCAAAGTTGTGAGTGCAACATAATGGGTCAGTGGTGTTTTTTACAGCTCCCGAGGCTGCGGAACAATTCGCCAGAGGCCTGCCAGATCCTAAGGGGTCGCCACGGCACCCGGCTTGATACGATATTGATATCCTTTAATTTGGGAATTTACATGTATGTGGGGAAGTGTTTGAGTGACCCAACTTGGAGTGGCGGGGGATGTTATGTTATGTTATGTTGCACTTATATAGTGCTTTATATATCATTGGTATGGTCTGAAGGCGCTGGTAGGTTGAACGCCCTTGGGAACCGGAGTTCTGGTCAGTAGAGGGATAAGCGAGAGTACAAAGGTGCGTGTGCGCACCAGGTATGTGTGCAGCTGGTGCGGAGTTCCTGTGGTAGCTGCTTCTTAGCGTTAGGTGTGGTGGCTGAGGGATCAGGGTTATGTGTTCGATCTGGCTGGAGTTATCCAGATAGAGAGTGGCTGCGTTAGGCCTGAGGAGAAGGCCTGGCTGGGGGTGTGAGACCAGCAATGTTTACTTAGAGTGATGGGTAGTGAGCGGTAGATGTTGATATGAGAACAGTTATACCGAATGGTGTCATAGTATCCCTGTGTTCTAGTTGAGTGGTGGTGTAAGGAGAGAGTAAGCATGGGGTGTGATATGAGGTATGCTCTTTCAAAGGTTCTATGCATTCCAAGGCATAATATGAACGTTATGCAATTCAGAGCGGTCGGGTTCGTTCTATGCATACATCTATTCCACATATTCGTCCGCACCACACACCGGTCTGCTTCACCTTCTCATCTGGACCGCTCACTCGTCCGCTTCACATAATCATCTGCTTTACATATTCAGTCACATACTCAACCGCTCCTCCAAACTCATCCGCTCTCCACACTCATCCGCTCTCCACCCTCATCTATTCCACATATTCGTCCGCACAACACACAGGTCTGCTTCACCTTCTCATCTGGACCGCTCACTCGTCCGCTTCACATACTCAACCGCTCCTCCACACTCATCCGCTCTGCACACTCATCCGCTCTGCACACTCATCCGCTCTGCACACTCATCCGCTCTGCACACTCATCCGCTCTGCACACTCATCCGCTCTGCACACTCATCCGCTCTGCACACTCATCCGCTCTGCACACTCATCCGCTCTCCACCCTCATCTATTCCACATATTCGTCCGCGCCGCACACACGTCTGCCTCACCTACTCATCTGCACCGCTCACTCGTCCGCTTCATATACTCATCCGCTTTACATGTTCGGTCACATACTCAGCCGCTCCTGCACATTCAGCCGCTCCTCCACACTCAATCGCTCCTCCATCATTATCCGCTCTCCACACTCGTCCGCTCTCCACACTCGTCCGCTCTCCACACTCGTCCGCTCTCCACACTCGTCCGCTCTCCACACTCGTCCGCTCTCCACACTCGTCCGCTCTCCACACTCATCCGCTCTCCACACTCATCCGCTCTCCACACTCATCCGCTCTCCTGCGCTTTCCGCGCTCATCCGCTCTCATCATTAGTTTGCTCGGTTAGTACTTGTATTTTTAGTTTACATTCGAGTTTATTTAGCTGTAAATTTTTGCTTCGGGTTGATTGCTGGGTCGGTGTTATTGTGATGAAGCTGATTTGGAACCGATTAGTCTTAGGGGAAGAGCCAGGTTTTCAGTAGTTTGCGGAAGGCCGTTAAGTCTTCAGTTAGGCGGATGTGGGATGGGAGCGAGTTCCACAGGGTTGGGGCTAGGGCTGAGAATGACGATCGCCTAACCTGACTGAGTTTGTCTTAGGAATTACAAGGAGGCCGGCTGAGCTTGATCATAGGGTGCGAGTGGGGTGGTAAGGTATTCGCTTGTCTTGAAGATATTAAGGTCCAGTTTTATGCAGTGCTCGATGGGAGAGGCATAAGGTTTTGAAAGCCACCCTGCGGGCTACTGGAAGCCAGTGCAGTGTCTTAAGGGCTGGGGATACGTGGTCTCTTGGACCAAGCGCCAGTAGCATTTTGGCAGCCGCGTTTTGTGCTCTTTGGAGTTTATTTAGTTGGTAGGCATGAATTCCGAGGTAGAGGGGGTTTCCATAGTCGAGTCTTGATATGACGATTGATTGGACCGCAGAGAGACTGTTGGGAAATGAGAGGTATGGAAGGATGCGTCTAAGGTTTTTGAGGTGGTAGTGGCAGGATTTTGAGACATTGTTGACTTGGCGCGAGAGTGTTAGGGCGGAGTCCAGGGTGCATCCAAGATTTTTCACTGTGTAGGAGGGTGTCGGTGAGTTGCCCATGGCGGGTGGCCAGGGTAGTGGGTGCGGAAGAAGATCGGAGTTGCCGCAGACCATGATTTCTGTTTTGGAGGGGTTTAAAAGGAGGTGGCTTTGGGTCATCCAGCGTTCTATGTTGAGGAGGCAGGATGTCAGGTCAGGTCGGGAGTTGGGTTTCGAGTTCAGGAGTTTTAGAATTAGTTGAGTGTCGTCGGCGTAGTTGTAACATAGGACATTGTGTGAGCGAATTATTGGTGGGAGGGTGATCAGGTAGAGGTTGAACAGGAGGGCAGATAGACATGCTCCTTGAGGGACTCCTGTGTCGACTGGTCGGGCTTGTGAGTTAAAGCTGGAGAGTGTCGTTATTTGGTGCCTGTCTTTGAGGAATGAAGCTATCCATTTAAGGGCGGTTCCGTGTATTCCTAGGGAGTGGAGGCGGTCAAGGAGGATTGAGTGAGTGATCGTGTCAAAGGCGGCCGATAGGTCGAGGAGGATTAGTGCGGCGCATCCCGCGGAGTCTGCTGTCATTTTAAGGTCATCCCAGATCGAGGTTAGGGTGGTTTCAGTTCTGTGACGTGATCTGAAACCTGATTGGGCGGGGTCTAGAAGGTTGTTGGTTTCGACAAAGGCATTTAGTTGAGAGTAGGCGGTTCGGTTAATGAGTTTGGCCAGGAACCTGGTGTTTGAGATTGGGCGGTAGTTTTTGGGCTCGAGAGGGTCGAGCGAAGGTTTTTTTATTAGAGGCTTGACGTGCACTATTTTAAATGTGTCGGGAAAGATACCGGAGGAGAGGGAGGAATTTATGATTGATCTTATGTGTTCTCCTGCGCAGGTGGAGGCAAAAATTTCTTTAAGTGTTGTGGCTGGGCAAGGGTCCAGTGGTGATCCGGATGGTTTGCGAGCAGATAGCAGTTTGAGAAATTGTTCTGGTGATATTGGGCTAAAGGATTCAAACTTTGGTTGCGTAGAGGACGCGGCTGAAGGGGTTGCCTGTACGGGCAGAGGGTTGTCCGGAGGCTGTAGTAGAGCCAGTTTGGTATTTAGAGTTTTTGTTCTTTCGATAGCCGTCTTGTAAAAGTGGAGGGAGAGTGAGTCGCAGAGTGATTGTGAGGTGGTCGGGACGGTTGTATTGCAAGCTGGATTGGTGAATTCTGAGATGATTTTGTGGAGTTCTTTGCTTGGGTTTTCGCTGTTTAGGATTCGGGAGTTGGGCTTTTTTTGCTTTCCGGATTTTGGCCTTTTATTGATATAGGTGTCGGGCCAAGGTGGTCCTGCTCTCGTGGGTTTTCTCTTTCTGCCATTTGCGTTCTAGGCATTTGTAAATTTGTTTAGTGGTCTTCAACTCAGGGGTGAACCATCTGGGGAAAGGGCCACGGCGGGTTGATGGTTTACACGGGGGAGTGAGTCGCAGAAGAGATGCGTTGAGCCATGAGTCAAAGGCCTCAGGGGCTAGTTGGTTATTGGGACGGCAGATGGGTGGTGGAGATTGGAGGAGTGCCTCGGCTAGATCCGGGGTGATCATTAGTTTTTTCCAGCATTTGCATAAATTCGGTGGTTCGGATGCGAGTACTAGTAGGGGGTCGGGTGAGTTGATGGCGAACGAGAGCATGAAGTGTTAGGACCAGATGATTGGAGTGGGGGGCTTTAAATGAATCACGGTGTTGGAGCTAAAGATGGCATCTAGCGTGTGTCCTTTGTAGTGGGTCGGCCCGTTTATGTGGGGATGGAGATTAATTGCATCTAAACCGTCAACCAGGGAGTGTGTCATGGGGTTGGTGGGAATGTCGAGCCATATGTTGAAGCCACCAAGGAGGGAGAAGTTGGGATGGTTTAGTTGGAGGGTGGCGATGGAATCGCAAAGGTTGTTTGCGAATTGTCTATCGTAGCCAGGGGGCCTGTAGATTATTAGGAAGCTGTGTGAGAGCGATGGGGAGAGGGAAAGTCTAACGAGGAGAGATTCGCAGGAAGGGATAGAGGGTTGGTTGTCTATGATTGAGGCGCGGAATCGAGATTTGAAGACGAATGCTACCCCTCCTCCTCTGGACGGACGGTTCAGTGGGATGAGGGAGTAGTCGGGGGGGGGGGGGGAAGGCTTCACTAGCGATCGGGCCGAAGTCATCGGAGAACCAGGTTTCAGTGATGAAAACTAGGTCAGGTTTGACAGAGGCGAGGAGGTCATAGATGCAATGTTTGTTTTTTGCTACGGAACGGCCGTTAAATAGGATACAATTCACATCGGTAGGCAAAGTAGGTCTCGGTGCTGGAGCAGGATGGGGGGTGGGGGAGAGGGTGTGGCGGGGATATGATATGGCATTTGTAACGTGGCTATACACAAGTGTTTCAAGGGGGAGGGGTAAGGGGGGTGATGCTAGAAGGGAATAGTGGGCGGGCAGAAAAAGTGGCAGTTTTCGAGCGGGGCTGGGTGGTTGGGTGTGAAAGGATGGTTGAGTTTGGGAAGGGGGAGTTGGGGGAGGGGTGTGGGCAGTTGGGAGATTCTCAGTTGCATTTGGTGAGAAATCAAGAGAGGGGTTTCAGGAGGGGGGAGGCCATGGGGGAAGGCAGAGATTGTGGGAGAGAGGTGGTGGATCGAGACAGGGGAGTTGAGGAGAGCTGAGAGATTGGGGGGGACCAGGAGCGTTTCCTCTTTAGTTTCTTTGCTGTGACTGGTGTGTGGGAGAGGGTGGGGGAGTCAGAGGGGGAGAGGGAGGCAGCTTCGGTTCGTGCAAGGGCTAGATGCGCAGCTTTTAGGGAGGGGAAAGAGTGCGGTCGGGGGGGAAGGTGGTAGGAGTATGAGGGCAAGGCTGTTGGTGTGTGATTTCAGGGTGGGGTGTGCCAGGTCTGGTAGTGAGGGGAGGAGGGATGGGCAATGCTGGCGGGTCGGTGGTGGGGTTAAGGGAATGAGTGGTCTTAGGGTGAGTGGTTCGCCATCGTGCTCCTCTGGCTTGGTGTTTGGAGAGGGGAGTGGACGCGAGAATGGAGGAGGGTGGGGTGATTTGGGATGGAAAGGGCGGGAGTGAAGGCAGATCGGAGAGTGGGGGTGGTCCATGGGGCTCGTTTCTGAGAGACTCTGGTGGGGTCGGTGTGCTCATGATTGGTGCAGACTTTAAGGTTGATTTAGGAGGGTTTCCTGATTGTAGATCTAGGATCGGGGTGTCACGCCTCTAGGGACACTTCTAGGTTCAACAGGTCAGAGACGATATTTAGGATGCAAGGCTCACGGCTTCTAAGTGAAATTGGGTACACTTCTAAGTTCAAGTTTTCTCCGAGAGGATGTTGGGCGCAACTTCTAGAATGCAAATGGGTTTGGGGAGGATGCGTTACTCATGTGTTGCCTTAAGGAGCGCTTGGGTTGCCCCCATTGCCGCAGATGCTACAGTGTTTTTTGGGTTTGGTTGGGCTGGTAGGGGGGAGGGGTTGGGGAGCCGGTAGGTTAATGTTTCTGGCGTGGGTGGGATGGGGGGGTGGGTGGTTTGTTGGGGTTTGTCTGTTCTGTTGGTTGGGGGGGGGGGCTCCACCTTTGCACCAGAAGAGGGTTGTGATGTGTTGGCATGTAGTGTCCGATGAAGGTGCTGCTCTTGCATGGTCCGACTGCCTGTAAGGGGCTGGTCATGTGGTTAACTGGACTAAGGTTGGTCTCTTGAGGGAAGTTCTGGGTGTAAGAACAGCGATATCCGGTGTGCTTGTTATTAATATGGGACAGTGGGGTGTGAATTCTGTATTCTGGGTGCATGGTCTTGGCCTCTGCAAGTGGTTGCTTCGGGACAGGTGTGGCAGTGATGTCTTGGAATATCCGGGGTCTCACAACCAGAAGAAGACAAGATTGATAGCCAATTACTGTAGGAATCATGGGGTGAATATATTATGTCTTCAGGAGACTGATCTCGCTAGAGGTGTTGCCCCTCCCAGCTTGGCGGGTTGGGGTTCCCATAGGTACTTCTCGTCCTATTCTTCTCACTCCAGAGGGGTTGCAACATAAGTGCACAGGTTGCTGCAATACAGATTCCATGATCAGATATTTGATGAGGAGGGCAGGTTTTTAATGCTGACGGGGGAAGTTATGCGTGTGAAGCTCCTGGTCGTGAATGTGTACGCACCAAACGTGGACTCCAGATTTTTTTCATACATGTGCAAGTCATCTCTGTAAATATCCTGGATATCAAATGGTCTGGGCTGGTGATTTTAACGTGGCACGGACAGAGCCATGTCGATACAGCGGAGCCTTCCGTGTGCGGCTAGAGCATTGGGTGGTATCGCAGCGACCCATGACTTGCACGATGTGTGACGCAAATTACATCCTGCCGGTAAGGAGTTTGCATTTTATTCGGGAGTGCATGGGAGCTCAGCTAGGATAGATTATGTGATGGCCTCTGGGCCCATGCTGGGCGCTGCCTCCGAGGCTTGTATTTTGCCCCAAACCTTGTCGTACCATTCTCATGTGGTGGTCGGGTTTCGAATTGCGCCACGCTCTCCTAATTCTTTGCGTTGGTGATTCCGGGCGGCTGCGCTTCAGGATGGGGCGTTTCGAGCCGAGGTAGAAAACGATGTAGACATTTTTTTTTCAGTCCAACGTAGTCCGTCCCAGATCCTGACATAGTGTGGGAAGCGTTTAAAGTCTATATACGGGGTGCTGCATCTCCAGGGAAGGCTAAGTGTTGAAAGCCATTAGGAGGTCCATGAGGAAACTAGAGGGCGAGATCAGGGAGGGGGAAATGAAGCAGAGTGCCCAGGATACTCCTGAACTTCGCCAGGAATTGAAGCAGCTTAGGGAGAGGCTGCAGGAGTTGGCGATTGGTGAGGATAAGTACGTGGGAGATCCGATACAAGCAGTGAAGTATGGGGAAGGAGATAGACCTAGTAAGACGCTGGCCTGGGATATTTGTAAAGAGCGACCGTCTACCGGCATAACAGAAATAGAGGTGGATGGTGGAGTTTGTATACGGGATCTAGAGGGGATAAATGAAAGGTTCCGGCGGTATTATGAACAGTTATATATGTCAAGGTCCACGCCCGGGCATGATGCATTAATGCAATATTTGGATGAGGTGGCATTGGGCTGGCTTGATCGAGAACAGGGCGGCACTCTTAATGAGCCTATCACGGAGGAAGAGGTTTGTGAGGCTATAGAGTCGCTTCCTAATGGGAAGGCCCCGGGGTTAGATGGCATTACGGCCGAATTTTATAAGGCCTACATAGATTTGGTCGTCCCTCACCTACTAGCCATGTATGATAGCGCCATGGCCAGTGGTATTCTGCCTGAGTCCACCAGATCTGCCCTGATCACTGTACTGTTGAAGCCAGGGAAGGACCCCCAGCATTTATCATCTTACAGACCACTTTCGCTCATGAACACAGACAATAAAATCCTAGTTAAGGTTCTTGTTAAGCGGCTACTTCTCCATATGCCTGCCTTGGTACTACCGAATCAGGCGGGATTTATCCCAGGGCGGTCTACGCAAAATAATCTTCGGCGCCTAGTCACTCTGTTGCATAACGTTAACCCAGACATACCGATGGTGGTTGCCACCTTGGATGCCAAAAAGGCGTTTGATTCAGTGGAATGGCCTTTTCTGTTTGAAGTTCTCCGCCGGTCCAGCCTGGCTCTCACGTATATTAAATGGTTTAAGCTCCCATACTTGGTGCCCAGGGCAGAGGTCGGCACTAATGGTTTAGTCTCAGCACAGATATATCCCTTGCGAGGCACGAGTGCCCTTTTTCCCCGGCTTAATTTGCGCTGGCTATGGAGCCTTTGGCGTGCCATGTCCGAGAATTCCATGCTCAGAGGGGTATATATGCATACACGCACCTGTCCATTATATCGCTGTGTGCTGACGATGTTCTTTTTTATGTTAAGCATCCGCGCCAGAACTTGCCCCCATTAATGCAGAGGTGGCTAGGTTTGGGGAACTGTCTGGATTTGGGGTTAATTGGGAGAAGTCGGAGGTGCTCCCTTTAACCCCGATGGTTCAGAGGGAGGATGTGGGTGAGGAATTTCGGTGATGTCCGGATGGTATTCGTTATCTTGGTATCAGGGAGTCCATGATCAAGGGTAAGCTATATAACGATAACTACCTTTGCGCGTTAGAGTGCTTGGAACAGAAATTGGAGGCGTGGATACGGCTTCCTTTGTCTCAGGCCGCCCGAATCGCGTTGGCGAAAATGGTGATACTGCCTAGGTTTCTTTATGTATATAATAATGTACCGATATGGCCCCCTGCAAGTTATTGGGCTCGTATTAGGAAATTAATGACGAAGCTGGTATGGGCTGGCAAGCAACCTAGGATTGCGCACGATGCGCTCACTAGCCCGTATTAGGGAGGGGGTTTGGAATTCCCTGATGTATATCTTTATTATCTGGCTGCTCAGGTGCAATACATCTCGGGTTGGGACTCCCTGGACACAGTGGCCCCGCACGCTAGATTGGCCAAGGCTCTTGCTCATCCCTCCACTCTTCTGGGTATGTTGTGGGGTAACGGGGATGCAGTACCGAAGGAGGAGGTGCAGCTGGTGGAGATAACCTGTAGGGCCTGGGAGAAGATCAACAGGTTGTTACTATCCGTTCCGCATTGTGTGCCTGAACTACCAGTGTATAATGTAATAGGGATTCCACTCACGTTTGAGAGATCCTTTAAGGACCGGTTCCAGGCGCTTGGAATACAAACCCTGGGAGATTTAGTACAGGACGGGCGGTTTATATTATGGGACGAACTTGTGGCCAGAGGTGGTACGGATGCTTTGACCTTACTTCACTACTACAGGCTGCGGAGTATTCTTAAGGTTAAATGGCCGGGTTTCCCACAGGCTCCACCCCGCCAACCGGCCCTGTGCTCTATAGTTCGCCCTGCATCTTCAGTCAAGGTGGTATCTACTATTTACACACTGGTGAGAGAGGGGAGGGTGATGTGTGCGCTCTCATTCAAGACCAAATGGGAGGCTTCTCTTGGGAAGGTATTGGGGGAGGACCAATGGAAGCGCATTTCCACACAAACTCGACATATCTCACTGAACTCCCGGTATAGGCTAATTCACTACAAGTCTGTACATCTGGCTTACCATTCACCGCTCACTCTTAGTCGATGCTTCCCGAATTATTCATCGGTATGTAAACGGTGTGGGGTTGAGCGGGCTGACTTTTATCACGGGTGTTGGAGCTGCCCAAGGCTTAGGACTTTCTGGGGGAATATTGAAGAGGCCATGTCGTTGATTTTGCCATGGGTGCAAGTATATTTACCTGAAATGTGGCTTTTAGCTTTGATTGAGGGGGGTAGCCGCACTGGAAAAAAAATCCTTCGTATGGCATCTCTGTTGGCTAGATATCTTGTGGCTAGAGTATGGGGGGAAGGAGGATCCCCCCCTACTTTTGCTAAATGGTTGAACTGTATGGACTTATGTGAATGACGGGAAGTCATGTTCGCTTCAACGCTTCCAAGTGCCAGCCGGCCGTTCGACTATTGGGCGCCCTATAGACAATATCAAATGGTTAGGGCACAGACCGTTCACTCCCCTGATACCACACTGGACAGTTAGCAGGAGCAGGAACATATACACTGCAGTGGTGGACTACCCTGTGTAGGGGACTGGCAACTTGAGAGAGGGCAGAGGCGGCTCAAGGTGGTTTTAAATGGACACTGCTTAGGTTATGTCTTGGGATGGTGAAGTTGGGAGTCTTCAGTTGGGGAGGTAGGGGTAGGGGGGCTAGGGGGTTGATTGTTCATTCATCTGAATCTTTGGTTTCTTGAAATAATAAAGAAAGTTTGAAAAAAAGAATTAATCAAATTCTATTTGGCATGAAGAACATTCCTGTCTCTTTATTTACTCGATTATGTTAGCAGCACATAACCATGTTTGTTTTTCTGATTAAGAACTATTATGCTGTGATCAAAAAGGAATTTGGAGAGTAAGAATTCAGCCTTGCTGGCAGGTATACTATTGAAGGTATATTATTAAACTTTATAAAGTGGAATAAGACCCACGTTTTTTAGGTTGGCCATGTTTTTAGCTTCATTAGATCCTCATCTTTGTGGTACAATTACTTTTCTATGCTGGCAAAAGTGGTCGCCTTTTGATTAATTAAGTAAATAATTGTCCATATAATGAATGCTTTTACCCTTAATGTGTGTCAGGCATGCTGGTAGTTTCTTCAAGTGAGCCTGAACCAGTGGATCAGTTTTTGAAGCTGTCGCAGGAGCAACACAGGATTCAGCATAGCAGTGATTATTCGTACCCAAAATGGTTCATACCAAATACGCTCAAATATTATGTGCTGCTGCATGATGTTGGTTCAGGAGAAGAACAGAGGTGAGTTTTTCTTTGAATATTAGAAAACGGTTGCCTTCATTAGGTACACATGCTTTCTTCAGATTAATATTCAAGTTTGCATAACATAATAAATGCTTGATATTTGAGTTTTGCAGCGCAGTCTATAGCACAATCTATAGCCAAGGACGTTGCTTTACTCCTATGTCCCGTCCCCTTTCCTTAATACTTGTGGGACATCTCTCCGTCCTGTGGGACGGGACCGGAGCACTTTGTAAAAAGCATCCAATTTTTTTTCAAAAATGTGTCCGTCCCTCTCTTTCATGCGCGGGGCCCGGCATGCGGCTGTAACCCCACCCACCTTGGCTCCGCATCGCCCATCAGTCCTTTTCTCTGCTCGATCGGGGCCAGATGCACTTGCATCCTCAGAAGATTTCCTTCCCTTTTTTCCTCTCTGGCTCTCGCTGGCGTTCGTTTACTACTTGGAACAAGGGGGTTGCTGTCCTGCCACTTCCTTGAAGTCTCTTTACCTATATATTTTGGTAAAGGTTAAATTATTCAGCATGCTAAATATGGCAATAGCTATTTCATTAAGCTGACTGTCATACGTGTTCTAAAAGACGAGATGAAGAGCCCTTCAGGAATACACTGTAGCTTTTTTATTTGGCCAGTGTTAATAAGAGCAAATCAATTTTTATGCATTTAGATTTGACACAAAACTTTTTCGTTTTCAGTGTACATTTGGATCAAAACACATTCATCTTATTCCACAAATGCATTGAGAAAAGAGTAACAAACATTGTTTAGCAAAAGTTAACAAATACAAAAATATATAGATACACCATCATTAGTATTGTGTCTCAGTGAGAAATAAATGCAAAGAGATATGGTGTATTCTTTTGACACAAGGCAAACAATTACATGTAGTGTGTGAAATCAAGAGTCATGAGTAAAAGAAAAGGGCATCATTTCTTTCTGAAACTGGGTTATTTTCTTGTTGGCTCTTGAACAAAAAAGGGACCTAGTCGTTGGTCAACGTCAAGAAGCAGATCGAGTTATGGAACGGGATTGTGGGAATGAAGCCCTCAAAATAATGTGTTCCCGTGACGTTTCGGCGGGAAGCCTTCTTCATGGGCCTCGACTTGGTCACCCCTGTGTGAGAAAGAAAGGGAAAGAAAGAAAAAGTGGGGCTCAGATATTAGTAGAGCTCATCTAAAAGGAGAATAAATCTAGTGCTAGTGATACTGGCATGCATTAAAATCTAATTGGGACTATATGTGGGTAGAATTGTTGCGTTGTCCATTAGCTTGCTGGCACTTGGATACTAACCTGGACGGAAGTCCGGGATTCGTATTCACTTCCAGTCGTTGACAGGGAATTGGAAATGGTGTGTAGCGGACCTCTTCAAGCAGATTGCTGCAGTTGGATGGCAGTTATACTGGGTGAACTGGATGGTGGGGTGAAAAATGAAATAAAAACATATGTATATTTATAGACAGAGTGTTTAAACCAAAAGTTAGTAGTCGCTTAAGTGTAGTTCTGTTCTGAACTGGACAGAAGGACAGCAAAATACCTGATTCACGGGGTCCTGCAGCCGTATGGGGCTGTGTGCAGTTGGGAGAAATCCTTCTGAGAAATCCCTTTGTGAAGTGGCTTGTAGGTGGCGAGCAGGCAGTGTCTCACGTGTTACTCGAGGTCTCAGTATGCTGTGGTCTGCCTCTGGCCGTACCTTGGTTTGGCTGTGGGACCCTGGATTAAACAAACCAGGGTAGAGTTAGAAATACTGCTCATGTTATGCTAAAAATGGCACAGAGCATGGTGTGCAATAGCGCGCCAGCTCGTGCTGTATAAATCTGGTCTGGAAGTGGGGACGTGGGACTGTGGACGCGTAATGTCTCCAAGGCGGGGGCAACCCGTCCCCAGCCACCACGTGGTCAGCCCAGCCGGGTGCTCTTACCTGTGGGTCCCTGAACGAGTGAATTGTTGTCTTTAGTTGCGTGTCCCGACTACTGAAGCCGGCATAGCTGCAGTGGGAAAATCGAGCTGTGACTGGGAAGCACACGGCGCATGCGCGGTTGTCGAGTGTCTGTGCCCCGGCGCATGCGCTCTTAATTAATGCTCGGAAGTTAGACATAGCAACCGTTCTGTTTGTTCGGCTGCGTAAATGTTCATGAGGAGGAAAAGCAGGGGAGCCGAAGATGAATCGGATCGGCTGCGAGCAGGGCTGAGAGTGGAGGGGAGCATGTAGGTAGAGATGTAAGGATATAAGGAGCCCTCTCTACTCATAAATTCGAGTGGGGCGAATATTGTGGCAGTGTATAGTCATAGTGACTGTGTACCTCGTATTGTAACAAACACACCATTTACAGAAGCTTAGTGTACCTCACAGGTATTATGCATGGCATACATTGGTTTCAATCTTGTGGTTGGGTGTATATATGCAAATTCGCAAATTAGGTTGAACACTGTCATATCTAGAGAGAACAAAATTGCTAAGCGGTGGGAGGAGTTGTTCCGACGAACTCCTACATCACATTTTCAGGCGTTCTACCGGAGTTTTATCCGAGGGTCTCCGTAAGGGGCCTGTAAACACCAGAGTACGCTCCGAGGCCCCTCCTGTGGGGGCTGTTTGTAGACCCAGTTCTACTGAGTCGTGGGGTACCGGAGTTCGCTCTGAGGCCTCTGTCGGATGTTCGAGGCCCGCGCAGAAAAGGCTGTTACCGGGCCTGGGTCCGAGGTCCCTCGTACAGAGGCTAAAGCTACCAACAGTTCTGAGAGGCCAGTCCAGGCTTTGTCGGTGAAAGCTCACCGTTCCCGCTCTTGTGGTGACACCAGATCTGTTGAGGGGGCAAAGAAGCAAAGTTTTTCTTTTACCGGCAGTGCCGAGGTCCTTCCTTCGAAGGCTCAGTTGGCGGTTGGTATGTCACAAAAACATTCCAGGCCTCATAGTACCGGCTCGGCCTAGGTTCCTTATGTTAAGGCTAAGATTAAGACCCATGATCCATCGACGGGGACCCCTGCCTCACTTCCTCACGTGCCGCAGTTCCCCTCAGATGAGAACAAAATGGCGCCCGTTTCCGCCATGACCACGGCTGCCATTTTAGGTGCTACCCCTACAACTACGCCATCGGCTTCTGGTGTAGGGCTTGGTCTCTTGGGTGAACCTAAGGTCCCTTGTGCGCATCCTTACCGGCTGGTTTATGATTGGAATACCCGGATGCCTCTTCCACCCAATGTTTCGTTGCCCGCGGGGGCGGCTCCTTTGATTTATCTGGAAACGTCGGTGGAGAGGCCGGTGTGGCACCCTTCCCCGTTACGTCACTGGATTTGTTCACCTCATGAGAGGCCTCCTCAGGTCCCGAAACAATCTCCTGAGGATGCCTTTTTCGGTAAATTTCAAGGGCTTATGCGCACCGACCCCATGAGGGAATATTTCGAAGGGCTTTTTAAGGAGATATGTCCACCGGCGCCTCCGGCTCCATCTGTTCCTCCGGTGGTTCCGTCGGCACCTCCCTTGCCCGTGGTGCCCCCGCTCTCCCGCCTTTGCCTTCATTGTCCCCAGTGGACAAGGCAGTGCCTGACACGGCTCAGCAGGATCCTGACCTGTCAGATGACCCTCAAGGCGATCAGGACAACGAGGACCTTCCCCGCTCTATCAGAGCCTTTCATGACCGGGTACTGGACATGAGTTTCTTAGATGTGCTTTCTGGGGCGTTCACCCTGTCTCCCTTGGAGCGTACCGGTCTGTTCCTGCAGAAGGACGTTCTGGCCGAGGTCCGAAGAGTCTGGGAAAAGCCACACTCGGGACTTTTTGTCAATAAAAAGATTGACGCGAGGTACAGGCTGCATTCTTCGGAAGAGGTGGCCCTGTCGTCTTGTCCGCCTCCCTCCTCAACAGTGGTGGCTGTGGCCACTTTGCAGTCCAGGCCTGCAGCATCCTCTTCCACGACGGCTACTCAGGTTCTGGGAAAGGAGGACAAGCTCCTCGACTCCCTCGGGAGGAAAATCTTTGCCAACTCGGCCTTGCAGCTCAGGAAGGCCAACGCCGAATTGATATTGGCGGGAGCTAACATGCGGATATGGAAAGGTCTGTCAGAGTTTGAGGAGCACATCCCGATCGAGAAGCTGGAAGATTTCAAAGGAGGCCTTTCCGATGCCTGGGTCTTGGCCCAGGATCTCTTGGAGGATGCGGCTCATCACGGAGACACCTCGGCTCAGGGCCTGATGCTTGGGGTTGATACCTTACGGCAGGCGTGGCTGCATGGCACTAAATTTTCTAAGGAAGTGCAAGACAAGGTGTTGGACCTTCCATTCGATGGTAAGGAGCTTTTTCATTCTTCTACTGATGTAGAGCTCACCAAAACCAAGGATAGCACTCAGACGGCTAAATCAGTCTGTTCAAGTTAAAGCTCCTTTCAAATCCCAGAGACCATTGTCGCAAAGTCAACCTTCCTCTGGGTTTAGGGGCTTCCTCGACTGCAAATCTTGCAGAGTGGATACTCCTGTGGGGAATAACCGCTGTAGACAACAGCGTACGTGGTTTTTCTCCCGCTCCTCAGCGTCATCAGGTTCAGGTGGCACCGTCACCGATAAGCCTGCCAAATGAGGGTTTTCTGCGCTCGCACGAGACCCCGGTGGGAGGACGCATTGCGTCTCATTGGGAGGCGTGGCAGACCATCACAGAAGACAGATGGATCTTGTCAGTCGCTGGAGCGGGCTTCCGCTTACCTTTACCCCCTACCCCACCCCTCAACCCTTCTTTTCAGCTGTCGGGCTCACCCTCCCTCAAGGCTGAGGTTCAGAAACGTCTGGACCTCAGAGCTGTGGAACCCGTTCCCCTTAGGGAGCGAAGGGAGGGCTTCTACTCCCGGCTGTTTACGGTGCCCAAACCCAACCAGGCTGGCTTGCGCACCATCCTAGACCTTTCCCAGTTCAATCTTTTCCTACCCCAAGAGAAATTTAAGATGATCATGCCCGGCCAGATTCGCTCTTCTTTGCAGGTGGGCGATTGGCTCAGCGTGGTGGATCTTCAGGATGCGTACATGCATATCCTGATTTGGAATCCACACAGGAGATACCTCCGCTTCTCTTTGGGAGAGGAGCACTTCCAGTTTTGGGTGCTTCCTTTTGGCCTCCGCTCGGCGCCGGGTGTCTTCACGAAGATGTTGGTGATTGCGGCCTATATTCGTCTCCAGGGTATCCATGTGTATCCTTATTTGGACGACTGGCCCTTATGCAGCCCTTGTCCGTTGGCAGCAGCGGGCAACCTCCAGTCTCTTCTTCAGCTCCTGTTCCATCTTGGGCTGTCGGTGAACTGGCGGAAATCCTCCATGACGGTCTCACAGGACCTGATCTTCCTGGGTTTTCGTTGGAATACGATCGACTGCAGAGTGTATCTGACCGGGGACAGAATGGCGGATCTGTTGGCCACGTGTCAGATGTTTGCGCAGTCAGAGAGCATGTCGGCCTGGTGGTTCCAGAGGCTTCAGGGCCTCATGTCCTTGTGTGTACTGGCTCTTCCTCTTGCTTGTCTCAAAATGAGACGGACCCAGATGGCTCTTCGGAATTCATTGCATCAGGCAGTGGATCCGGATTCCATGCGGATAATAATTCCGGATTCCATGAGAGTGGACCTGGATTGGTGGTCATCTCTCAGCAATCTGTCTGGGGGCGCAGGTTTTGAGGACCCGGTGCCACGGTGACGATCACGAAGGACTCCTCCCTCCTCAGGTGGGGTGCGACGTTAGATCTTCTTCAAGTCTCGGACCTCTGGTCGCCTCAGCACAAGCTCCTGCTCATAAATCATTTGGAGCTTCTAGCGATCTTCCTAGCGCTCAGGGCGTTCAGACCGCTCATTGTCAACAAGTTGGTCTACATAAGAACGGACAATGTGGTATCAATGTATTACATAAACAAGCAAGGGGGAACAAAGTCTCCCCTCCCCCCCCCCCACTCGTGGACCTGTCCATCCAGATTTGGGAGTGGGCCGTGCTTCATGGTGTCTGGCTGCTTGCAGTGCACATCCCAGGCAAGCTGAATGTCACAGCGGATGCCCTCAGCCGGCGGACAGTGGTCAACTACGAGTGGGAGTTGAAGGCGGATGTCCTCTCATGGATTTTCTCGCGTTGGGGCACACCGGAGTTGGACCTCTTCCCTACGCCAGTAAACAAGAAGCTTCCTCAGTATGCCTGCAGAGGGGGGCTGGGAGCCTCCTCTCTGGGGGATGCTCTCGAGATTCCATGGCACAACATGAGAGCTTACGCCTTCCCGCCTCTGCCTCTAGTTCATCGAGCAATTTGGAAGTTGAAGAACTCTGTGAACTGTTCCCTTCTACTGATAGCCCGGTGGTGGCCGGCCAGGTTTTGGTTCTCAGAAATTCAACACCTGTCGGTGTATCCGCCGATCAGGTTACCAGTAACTCCTGATCTTCTTCACCAAGGGGAACAGATGTGGCACCCCTCCCCACAATCGCTCAGCTTTGCGGCATTGTGCCTGAGTTCAAGCCTTTAGAGCATCTGAGTTTGTCTGCGAAAAACATGAGCATTATCCAGGCAGCCAGGAAACCCTTGACCAGATCTCAATACAGGAGTAAATGGCTCAGGTTCTGTCATTGGTGTTTGGAGATGAAGTTGGATCCGAGGGTGGCTTCAATTGACACAGTGCTGTCCTTCGTGTCCTCCCTAGCAGAGTCAGGGGTTCATGTTCTGTCATGCAGGACTTATCTCTCAGCGGTTTCCGCTTACCTTTCTACAGACCTGTGTTCTTATTCTCTAACTAACCCAGTGGTGAAGAGGCATTTTGCTGGCTTGACACGCCTCTACCCTCCGGTTCGTAATCCGCACCCGCCATGGGACCTAAATGTAGTCCTGACGGCACTGTGCCATAAACCCTTTGAACCAATGGCTACGGTAGACCTCAAGTACTTGTCTTGGAAAGTGTCCTTTCTGGTCGCCGTTACGTCAGCGAGGAGAGTGAGTTAGCTCCAGGCACTGTCGGTGGAGCATCCTTCGGACAAACCCGGCTTTCCTACCGAAGGTAGTGACTGAATTCCATCTGAATCAGTCGATCTCCCTTCCGGTCTTTTTTCCGAACCCTGCATCAGAGGCTGAAAGAGTTCTGCACTGTCTTGATGTCCGAAGAGCTCTTAAGTTCTACCTGGACAGGACGTCCGAGCTTAGGAGTTCTTTTCAAATTTTTGTGACCTTCGGTAACCCTCAGGGCAAGTCGGCGTCTAAGGCAACTATATCCAGGTGGATTGCCGCCTGCATCACAGAGTCTTTCACCGTCCAAAGGCTGAAACCTCCTAAAGGTATCCATGCACACCTGCTGCGAGGCAAGGCAGCCGCGGTTGCTTTTCAGAAATATGTTCCCTTGGAGTCCATCTCTAGGGCATCTACTTGGGCCTCCCCATCTGCTTTCTGTAAGCATTACTGTCTCGAAATGAGCTCTAGAGCTGACACCCAGTTTGGTCAGGCTGTACTGAAGAACCTGTTTCAGTAAGGGGTATTTCCATCCACCCGTAGTTCCTGTAAGGAGTGCTTGGGAATCTCCCACAAGTATGGAGGAAAGGGGACGGGACGTAGGAGTATTACCAGGTTACTCACCGTAGTGACCACCTTACTCCTAGTCCATAGTCCCCTTTACTCCATACGCCCGCCGTCCCCTCTAATAAGGTTCCTCTGTTATTGCTAATGGGTTTTTGACCCGGCGATAGAAAAGGACTGATGGGCGATGCGTGGGGCGGAGCCAAGGTGGGCGGTGTTATGGCCACGTGCCAGGCCCCGCGCAGGAAAGAGAGGAGGGACACATTTTTTTAAAAGAATTTGGATGCTTTTTACAAAGTGCTCCGGTCCCGTCCCACAGGACGGAGAGATGTCCCACAAGTATGGAGGAAAGGGGACTATGGACTAGGAGTAAGGTGGTCACTACGGTGAGTAACCTGATAAAAATCATACAAGTAAGAAAAAGGTTTTTTGGCGCCACCATCAGATTTGTTATCACTATATGTTGTCCCACTCCCTCTCCACCATCCTCTCCCTGTGTTGGTGGCAATACTTGTTTGTGTGATGTACCCCGAGCCTCATCACACTGCGTGCCATTATGTTCTGTGGGCCACAGGTGTATTTTGTCTTCAGTTTGAGGTGCACATGTCTTTTTTCCTCTAGCCGCAGCTTGTACTCCCATGACATTTGTGGATGATTTGCATTTTTTTAATTTTCTATTTTTGTAACTGCAGTATTCTTGGATTGTGCAAACTCAGACTCTTTCCCATTCGGAGGCTGTGTATTACCAACCATCGTTTTGAGGTCAGGTGGAAGTGTGTAGCACGGCCGCGCCGCTCTGCAGTGGAGTAGCTCTCCCTCAAATCGTGATGCTGTTTCGGTGCAAGGGTTTTGCCTTTGTGAGCCAGGAGGAGGGCAGCCTCAAGACACACATGTAATGCAAAGTATCAGTGCTACTACTACCTATGGCTTTTACCTATTAATGGAGAGGGAGACCCTGTGACTTGGAAAGTGTTGACCTAATTGGGATTGGGACCCCCCCCCCACCCTCTTTGCATCCTCTCTTATCCATGATCGGGAGGTAATGGGTCCATGGCATATATTACAGATTTCATAATACATGATGGTGTAGGGAGCGTGACAGGACTCCTTTAAGTCCCTGTATATACCCTGAACAAACAGTTCTTCACATAGCTTGTGGGCATCCCCGGTCCCTAGAAGCCCTAGTGTTCTCACCGTAGGCCAATGCAATGAGTCTTTGCCACAACTGTTGTAGTTCAAACTGGCAATATATACTGGTGCAGTCATGCCGAAGGTATGCTCGTATTGTTTTTGTTCTGGGATGCCACACTGGTTGTGTTGGCATTGTACAGACTGTATATATGCTGGGAATTTGCCAGCAGACTATAGAGGGATTGGGTAACAGTAAACTAGGAGTATACTGCAAGACTGGGAACATACTGACGTTTTCCAAAGTAGGACTATACTGGTTGTTAAATTAGTAGGGTACTGGTATTTTGGGTAAACCAAATCTACGGATTTGTATAACTCGGAGTAGAGTTGCATTGTGAAAATTGGAAACATACTGAGATTTTGAAAACTGTGTATATTGGTATTGTCAAACTTTGAATGTACCAGTGTACTGCAAACTGAGAGTATACTGTTTGGTTGGTTCATTAATTTCGCAGCATTTACAAATACTGCTGTCGGCAGCATGTTTATTTTGTTTTGTTCATAGGTGTCCTCCCTACCCCGCTGCACCAGTCTTACCCCACCCCCCACAACCTAGCCCCTGCCTCCGTACCCCAATGTATAATGAGAATACCACTGCCTACAATTTTGCCAGCGGCATGTGAACACTAGAAAAGAATGAGCTGCAAATATTTGGTCTTACTGGATGATGTTAGGGAGAATTCTCTGTAAAGGCTAATTTCCCAAACCTAGTGAGTCCCCCAGCAGCTTTGCTGGATTTTTGGGGTTTCTTTTTTTCTCCTGAGACTCTTCTCCTCCCACTCTTAGACACTTAGACATGATTTGAGGTGTTCATTTGACTTTGTATGTGTTCTATGGGCTCCTTTACCCCATAGGGTTTCATGTGTTTTTCATATGTGGGTGACACAGCACCCTCCATGCAGTAACCCAGGGGTGTCGTAGCGACCCCCCAACATAGACTCCATACCCTGGGACTGACTACTGTCTACCAGGGCATGGCATGTAAAGTCACCATTGGCTTTACTAGTCTTAAATTGTGAACAGAACCAGTACAAACCATCATATTGTGGACGTACTGGTCGGGGCAATTGGATATTGTGGTCTGTTGTTCGAGGGGGCACTGTCCAGTCCCCCCCGACTGAGTTTTGGCTGGTGGCAGTGGATAATTTTTATTTTCGACCGCAAATATATTCCTATGGGATTTTCCCATTGTTCGAGGCTACCACTTTTTAATATAGCCTCGAACATACCGCTGGTTTATTAAATTAATATAAATTCACCGGTTGGTATTTTTTGCCGAAACTTGGTTCCAAAATGGCGTTTGTGTTCTCTTCTGTGACTCCAACCCAAGTTGAGCCCTTTGTTCCACTTTTTGGCAGGCTTCTCCACAGAAGCCTCGAAAAGTGGTGCCACTCTGTCTGGGTACCACAGGGGGTGAAGGGAGGGGGTTTAGGCACCCTGGACTGAGTTGCCTCAGCAACTCAAGTCGCACTCTTGTGTGATTGGCCCCGGCTCACCACTTAGCATGTTTGAGTGACAGCTAGGCTGAATGAATGGGGGTTTTCTGCATAAAAGCAGGGCTTTGGGGACTGGGACTTCAGACGTCGCCACAGGACCTAAAGAATCCGAGGAGGGAGAAGCCGAGCCGACCTGCAACGACGACACCACCAGTGGATCCCTGCTGAACTGTCTCACCACTTTTCCCGACGACAGAGGAGATCTCCAGCCCGGAGAGTCTTCTTCCTTTGACTGGTGGGATAACCAGTTTGCCCATCTTTTCGCCTTCCTGGACCATCTCGTGGCCGCCTTGCCTGTGCCACGCACCCCGGCAACCGGAATACCACGTTTTACCACTACCGCAAAGAAAAGGGTGGTACCTTGTAACCGGGAAACTCCGCGGCTGGTTTCTTCCCTGGCAGCGCAACAACCTACAGCTTTCCTCCACGTCGAGACCTCCTCTTCCTCTGGACAAAACACCGACTTGCACCCGCTGCCAGGAACAACTGCCCCCGCTGGAGCGTTCTTCCCATCTTCAGGTACTGTGTCCCGCCTGGCTTCCCTTGCGACAGATCGTTTGGGGTGACAGTACATCCTCGACTTTCTAACCTGGGTTGGCCTGGGGCCCGTTAACTAACTTTTCCTGACTTGATCTCAATCTTTTATGAACTATCTACAAAGACTCTTTGGGCATAACCCCACTGTGTGATCCTGGACACATTTCGCTTGCTCTCTCTAAGAGTGGGCCTGGCATTTGAACTTTCTTGCTCTCCAGTAGACTTTGCCTAAACCTGCCTCACTGTGGTTCTTTGAAAAGTATTAATATTGTGTGCTTTCATAACTTTGCCTTTTCCCCCCTTTTTCTATAACTTATTAGAGTGCCATCTTATGTTAAGCACTCACCTCTGTCTGAAAATAAGTGGCGTTTATCACTAAGACTTGTCTAAGTAATTAGGGTTGTATATATATAATAGTGACTGTGTGTTGAATTTACTTACCTCTTTGTGTGCTAGTGTAATTTACAAGTGTGTCTTTAAATAAATAAATATATACTTTTACACCAAAGCTCTGGTCAGTGTTTGCTTGTGCTACTGTATCCCTGTACCTATTGTGTATCCTCTATATACTGCCTAACTCATCTTGAGAGAGGTCTGACTGCTCAGCCACAGCTACCAGGTAAATCTGGGTGTTACAGACTGCTACCAATTGGGTTTACTGCCAACCACCTGTAGTCCTAAATCTTTTGCAGTGGTCCCTAAAGGAACTGCACAGGTTTCTGCCTAACAGATGTTTACTGCGAATGTGCATAGTTAGAGGGTGCTGGCTGGGATTGTCAAACTGTAAATTTGCGTTTGATTGTTTCTGTCACTGTAGTGGTCTTAGTGCGAGAGTCCTTGTCTGAGAGAGAGTGAATTGTGAACCCACAACGTGGGTGCAACCAGACTGATCTGTGGAAGGAAAGGAAAAATGTGAAGGTGAGCTAAGAGGCCAGAGGGTGACTGACAAGACCAAGCTTGTTAAGACAACACAAGGGCTTGATCAAGAGCGGGAATAGTGATAGTGTAAGCAGGAATGATTGAAATATTTCCTGGTGTTTGATTGGAAAAGAGCACGTACATCGGCAGCAAATCTGGAGAACTCCTAAGGGCATCTTCTCTTTCTAGTGGTTCATAATGCTTTAATATTGGGATTTTTAAAATCGTTTTTGTGAATGTGTGATGGCCTTGAGATGTGCTCGAGTTTCAATTTGTAGTGGAGGCTGTTTTAAACAAATATGTGTAGAAACTTTAGCCTGGTAAGAGTCCTAAGTGCTGGGAAAAACTAGCCATTCATTGAAGAGTCAGATAAAAAGATAGAAATATATTGTAGGTAAGCAGGGGGAAATGATACCGAAGTAATACTGAGAAGCATTCCTGCACCCAGACAAAAATGAAGGCCTTGGGACAGGTGAAAGAAAAATAACACCTGCATACACCCACACAGAGGTGTTGCTTTGCCACACCTAGTTAGGTGTGGTAAGTTCAATCTTGAAAATAGGTGCTGCGAAATGGCAATGCGTGAGACCTCCTGGTGGATCATTAATCTTGCCTAATGTGTATGTCGGAAGGAAAATACTCTCCAAGCAATGTAATTAAGACCATGTAAGGAGAAAAACGAAAAACATCAAAATTGTTCCGTGTATTTGCAGATTACATTCCTAAAGTGAGGATTAAAATGTGATGCAACGTTGAATGATAGAAATATTCCTACTTTCTCCTCATGTCGCACCTCCCTTAAATCTCTCCTTTTCCACCCCCCGCCTTGAAACTCCCTCCCCTTCTTGCTCCCCCTCCTTTGTTTCTGCTTCCCTTGATTTCCTCCCTCCACTCCCTAACCACCCCACTCTCACCCTTTCCCCTCTCTCCTCCTCCTCCCCACCTCTCCTTCTCCCTCACATTCCCACTGCTCTACTCTCCCTATTCCTTTAATTTTAATTGCTCTTCTTACTGGTTTGTTGATTGATTCATAACTGTAATTTGCTTCTACTGTCGATCCAGAAAAACAGACACCCCTCCATCATGGGGAAATGTACTATTTTGGCCGAAGACCAACCGTCTCATGCTCTTAGTGTTAGTAATACATAATCATAAACTTGACCAAAGTGCGGCCATTTTAAGGTGACTGAAATCGCCATCTTGTTTTCTCTAACGTTTGCTTATTGCTTTCTGTTCCAAATGCTTCGCTGACATGATATTCTGCTTTACCAGCGTGCAATGCAAGGCCAAGGGAAATATGCTGAAACATAACGTAGCAACCCTGATAGAAATACCCAGTCTCCTCCCGCGCGCTATCCTTGAAAGAGGGCAGCGAGGCATCCTAATCAGCCCACAGGCGCCAGTGTGTCTCAGAAACACAGTGGAAATACTCTGAACAAACATTGAATTGCTTGAATTATGTTGAATTATGTTCTTTGCGGCCCACCTTCTCGAGCCCTGTAGAGTCCTGGAGAGCGAGTTGACGAGTTGACCCCCAGGACTCAAATAGAAACTAGGAGATAGGAAGGCCTGGAATATGCCCCCCCCCCCCCCACACATGCAGCTTGCTAGCGAGAACAGAAGCGCTCTGTTCTTTTCAACAAAGACTTATGTCTGCAACCTAACAGAATTGCAAACTGTTGCCAAAACAAATGTTTGAGGTGTCATACTCCTCACGATTGTCAATCATCATGCTCAGTTCAAAGGAGATGTGCAAGGGGTGGTTTTTGATGTGACACTACTGATTGTAAAATGTTAGTTTTGTATATATGTAACGGATGTTTGTGTCTCGCTCTCTTGCGTCTCCCGAGGTCTGTTAGACACACGTCGCGGGGCGTGAGACCAGTTTCCCAACTGAGACTATTTACTTTGCAATAAACCCTAGCTTTTGCGAATACAACCTTGTGTCTGGCGTATCAGTTTGTGCGTGGTGACTGTGCCTTGTTTCCACATTCAAAGGTCCCTCAGGGGCCCCTTCAAGATGGCGGCCGAATAGGGACCCTCCCCCACTTGTTCCATCGTGTACGTTGCAAAATAAGGAAGGCAGTAAGAACGGCGAGGACGGGAACGATCGAGCCGGGATCAAGAGGTGTTCGGGCGCCCCTGCTTAAGCGATGAGACTCCTTTCTGCCGATCTGCACACAGCTGATCCCTGATCGATGTGCCCGGCCAGTGAACAAGGAGGCGAGGGTCCCGAAAAGAGGCAGAGCCGAATTACGCAGACACAACGTCATTGGTTGCTTCAGTGTACGGACGAATTGTGTCTTAAAAAGACAAATTGACTAATCAGGTGAGTCGCGCCCCGATTCGTAAGTAATCCTGATATTGGTTGAGAGTTGATTTTGCAAAATCAAACACCCAGAGTAAGTTTGATTAACCAAGGGTAAAGTTAAAACATGCCTGGGGGTATTGTCGACCCTAGCAGGGTTTTTCCGCTGCAGCGGACAATCTTTGGAAACTGGCCAGGTTGCACCTCCGGGGGGGGAACACCGGCTTATGATATGTATGTGAAGTATGGTGTGGGAGCGATAATGTTGTGTGAAATTTGGCATAAGCAAACCAGAAAGCAGGAAGATCTTCAGTGGGCGAGGAATGGGAGTTTTGAGATGGACCGAATAGATAACCTGGAAAAGGTTTTGATAAGTAAAAAAACACGCCCGCAGCACATGATATCCTTAGAGATTGGAGGAGGGAAGAGATGGTCCTATTTAGAAGTAGAGAGAAAAATGCCCGCAGGCATAAATCGAAATCAGAAAAGGAGGAGGAGGAGTGGAGTAATAGCTTGAGGAAAGCAAATAGACGCGACCAGTTAAATATTGAGAAAATATATCCACAAAGAGAGTTACACTCATCAGATGAATTGATAAATAAAATATTAACTGGAACGAAACAAGGCCCAAGAATAGAAACTAAAAAGACTACGTCAGTAGCTGCTGCTCAGCCCCTCCCAACCCCAGCACAGCCACAGGCTGCATCAGTAACCGCTCTGCCCACCAGTCAGCCCGTCCCGAGTGTTTCGCAATTACCACAGCCCCAACAGACATCTCTCGCTCTCACTGCCCCCTCCGCACCTCTCGCTCAGGAGGGTGTCTCTGTCCCGACTGCTCCCCCAATAAGCGAACTTGAACAAAGTGAATGTGTGAGAGTGACCCACAGCGCGATCAGCAAGGAGAGAAAGCGAGAGTTGCAAGAGCAGGCGGAAATGTATATAGACGAGAATGATGAGGCGGCCATGCTAGCGTCGATGTATGATTTCAGGAGAAGCAATGAAAGACAGGTATTGTTGGAATGCATGGGGGAATATTTGTCGACACAATGGAAAAAGTTAATTGGGAAGTTGCCGCCTCAACGATTGTTGGCTTTGAATGCATTAGCCCGTTGTAGAGAGAGGGATGAAGAAATAAAAGAGCACGTGTGGACCGACTTTTTGAACTTGAGAATGAACTTTATGAAGAATATTCTGAAGTACTTGCCACACCGGGGTATAGGAGGAAGGATATTGAAAGGGGAAGGAAAGAAACGGTACCCAATAGACAGCAGCGATTCTTGTCGCCAGCAGGATAGACTGGGGCTGGGCTAAAAGTATGCATACAAGAAGCTCTAAAATGGATTTCAGACCCTAGTATTCCTGCGATGGAAATATATGGAATATTTGATGAATATTCTCTACCTTTGAAAAGGAAAGCATTACAGACAATGGTTGAATATCTGATAAACGGGGATATAAGCGAGGAGAGAAACCCCTCCCCGCACCCCCCCTCCCCTCCCCCCGAGACAATGGCAGTATAAAAGGGCATTGGAACGAGGGACGGGAGAAACAGCCTTATCCCTCAATCTTGGAATATTGTTGCATATGAGAGAAGGGGGAGGAACAGTGCGCACGGTATTTCCTATGCGGGAAGTGCCCCCTACCTTTGTACCAAAGGTAGAGATTCCTGCGGTAGGCACCACTCCAGCTCAGGTAACTCCAGCACATTACACAGCCCAATATGTGCACGTCCCTTTCTCTAGACAGGAAGTAAATAACATAAAGCAAACGATCCCTGATATAGGAAAGAACCCAGCGGGCTTCTATAAAGAAGTAGAGTCTTTATTGCAATCATCAGTGTTCACTATGAGTGTTATAGATCTAATATTCCCCTAAATCCTGCCAGCGGACATATGGAAACGAATAAGGAAGATAGATGATGAGACGGCCTACGGCGCCACTTGGGCAAATTTAATGCAGGAGGATAGAAATAAAGAAGTTGGCGCGAAACCCGAGCCGAATATATGACGGCGTTACCAGCACGAATAGTACAAAAATTGAAAGAATTTGTCCCAGAGAAAAGAATTCAATGGGACAAATTGACTGCGTGTGTTCAAGGTAAGGACAAGTTGGCTACAGATTATTTAAATAGATTTGAGGAAGTATTTACAGACTTCAGTGGGCAGGATGTAAGCACGGAAGCGGGAAAAAGGTTATTTGTTGACAAATATGTGAGAGGATTAACACTCCCGATTCAAAACTTAATAATGACATCAGAAAATGCATGGCAAGCGAAAACGTTAGGAGAAGTATTACACATGGCCCAATATTATGAAAATCGAGTGAATACAGAGAAAGAGAAGGAAGCGAAGGAAAGAACAAATTTGAAAACAAGGGTGTTACTCCAGCAAGTGTCGGGACACAACAGGGGAAGGCGAAATGCACAGAGTAGGAGTAATTTGAACATGCATGGAGGGCCTTTGGGATTAAATCAATGTGCGTATTGCAGAGAGGAAGGACACTGGCGAGCACAATGGTCCACACTTAAAAAATAGAGGTGGGTACGGTCAGAGAAGACAGCACAGAGGGCACCCAGGAACAAATGGCCACAACAGAAACCATATGCAGCAGCACCAGAATAGTCAAGGGAATGGAGCACAAAATCAAGGCCAGGCTCTGAATCAAACTACTTTTACCAAGAATCAAAATCATCAGGGTATGCAAAATGGGAATAGAGGCAGAGGCGGGAACATTTTTGATACTCAAACGAGTGCATACTACAATTATAACAGTGACTACACTTCGGATGATGTGTTGTTACCCCAATAGGACAGCCCAAGACAGGGGTCAGAACAAGTATCTATTCCTGTGAATCAGAAAGGACCCTAGGTAGAAATGAAAGTCGGCAATGAAGAGCATGGATTCCTCGTAGATACGGGGGCACAAAAGTGCTTGATAGGACATCATTTAGTTCCAGAGATACCACTGTCAGGGCATAACAATATTTCAGTAGGGTTCGCAGGTACCCCAGTGATTAATCCAGTAGCCATAACATTAGGCCCATTCACTGAGTACTGTCCATTCCTGTTAACAGAATTGTGGGTATAATCTTTTGGGATTAAATTTATCGAAAAAATTGAGTGCAGTTATTCACTGTACACCATATGGAGTGTTTTTAACTATTGCACCACAGAATGTACCATTGTCAGAATTTTTGTCCAAACCTTTGCCAGGAGAATTGAGTGACGTGCCAACTTGTATATGGGCAATAGATGATAATGATGGGGGATGCTTGAAGATGGAACCAGTGAAGATTACATTGAAAGAGGGAGTAACGTTGCCACATATTCCACAGTATAAAATTTCAGCAGACAGAGAGAAAGGATTAAAAAGTATTGTCTGATTTGGTAAAATTGGGAGTGATTGAAGAAATTACAGGCCGCATATGTAACAGCCTCATTCTTCTGGTGTATAAGAAAGGAGGTAATGAGGTACCATATTGTTTCATAATTGATTTGCGTGCACTAAACAAGGTAGTAGATCCCCAATTCCCATTGGTTCCGGATGTTACCACAATTTTGATAATAATCCCAGCTTCCGCAAAGTATTTTAGTGTTATTGATTTGAAAAATGCTTTCTTCAGTATTCCAGTACACAAAGAAAGTACATATCTGTTTGCTTTCACACTAGGAGGGCGATCGTTTACTTTCACGCGCATTCCTCAAGGCTACACAGAAAGCCCTAGCATCTATAGCAGAGCATTAAAAGAACAACTAGATATGCTAGAGCTACCAACAGGTTGTGTATTGCTACAATATATAAACGATCTGTTGATCGCAGCAGACACAGAGGAGATTTGTAAAGAAAGTACCATTTTACTATTAGCACACTTAGCAGAGCATGGCCACAAAGCCAGCTTAAAAAAGTTTCAGTATTGTCGAAAGGAAGTGGCTTATTTGGGTTACTTACTTTCAAAAGAAGGGAGAAGACTAACGTCGGAGAGAATAGAGAGCATTTCTGGTATGCCTTTTCCAAAAACACAAAAAGGAGTTAGAGCTATAATAGGCATGGCTTCTTATTGTAGGCAATGGATAGTGAATTTTGCCTTAATTGTGAAGCCGATGGTGGAGTTGACAAAGAAAGATGTTGTGATGCCCTTGCAGTGGAATGAAGAATGTCAGAGAGCATTTGACTTACTAAAAACTGCATTGTGTTCTGCTCCAGTTTTGGGGACACCAAATTATGAAACGTTTTTTTAATTGTTTTTGCATGAGAATGACGGCTGCGCATTGGCAGTTCTAACACAGGAACAAGGTGGAAGAAATAGGCCATGCGGCTATTTTTCTTCTCCGCTGGACCCTGTAGAGCGCGCACTACCACAATGTTTGCCAGCTGTTGCAGCGGCTGCTGCGTCAGTGAAACAAACAGAAGGGACGGTATTGGGGCACACCTTAATTTTGATGGTGCCACATGCCATAGACTTTCTACTCAATAGAACGCAGACGCAACACCTCACCTAGATTGACTAGATATGAAATTGTGGTGTTTACACCCCACATTCAAATTATGAGGTGTAGCGCTTTGAATCCTGCAGAATTAATGCCAATGCCCGGGGAAAACCTTGGTGGAAATGAATCACCCGCCCCCCCCATGATTGTTTAATGGTTACTGAGGAAGAAACAAAAGGGAAAATTGATTTAATTGATTTAGTGATACCCCACTAAAAGAACTAGATGGAGAACTGTTTTGTGACGGTTCCTGCTTTAAATTACCTGACTGCACTTCAACTGCTGCATATGCCATCACCACGTTAAAAAGTATTGTGGAGAGCAAAAGAATCCCTTACAACTGTGCACAAGCGGCAGAAATAATAGCATTAACCAGAGCTTGTGAGATAGCTGAGCGTGAATATATATACTGACAGTCAGTCCGCCTTTGGCGTGGTTCATAACTTTGGCCAACTCTGGGCTGAGAGAGGTTTCCTAACATCATATGGGGCTAGAATCCAACATGGCCCTTTGATTGTATGATTGCTGTCTGCACTCACGTGTCCAAAGCACCTAGCAATAATGAAATGCGAGGCGCATAAAATGGTAACATGTAAAGTGGGAGAGGGAAATGCGTTTGCAGACAGAATTGCGAAACAAACGGCCAATGATATGAGTACAAAGATGTTTACAGTACAGTCTGAAGAGGTGCCCTGCATGATAAAGAATGGAATTGCTACTGTCAAAGAGATGCAGGCGGAAGCCACTGCTGATGAAACCCAAGGGTGGGCTGAGGGCTCTGCAGAATTGGATCTTGAGGGTTGTTGGGTGGACAAGAAGAGCGGGAATTGAATGTTGCCAAATGCCTATGCAAATGCAATGGTCACATTGGCTCACAGCCCCACTCATATCTGTGCAAAGAAAATAATTCAACATCTAGCCACAGTTTGAGAAAATCTACTCCTAAAAAAGAATGCCGAGAGGTTGGTACAGAATTGTATCACGTGCCTACAACACAATGTGGGGAAGGGAACGGTGACTCCAACAGGCAGTTTCGGCCCTCCCTCTATGCCATTTGAGGTGATCCATTTTGATTTCATAGAAATGGAGAGATGCCAAAACTTGAAGTATGTCCTAGTGGTTATATGTGCATTCAGCAAATGGGTGGAAGCATATCCATTGAAAGACTGCACTGCTATGAGCACGGCGAAAGTGATGTTAAAGGAATATTTCTCCCGTTTTGGCCTGTCCCGTGTCATATGGTCAGATAATTTTGTAGGTGTAGTAGTACTACAGATTTGTGCAGGTCTCCAGATCGATAAGCGATTCCATTTTTCGAGACATCCGATGTCGGCCGGTCGTATTGAACGCCACAACGGAATCCTGAAATCTAAGATTAGCAAGATATGTGCAGGAAGCAAGTTAAGTTGGGTAGATGCGTTACCAATAGCACTATTATGCATGCGACCATCTGTGCAGGCGAGAACTGGGCTCTCCCCATATGAGAGAGTCATGGGGAGACCGGCGAATGTTTGGTGTGCACCTCAGCCGAAGAAACTGAACGAAGTTGAATACCCAGTGCTCAGCATTTATTGTAATCTCTTGATTCAAAAATTGCGTTTGATTCATCAGCAGGTGCAGGATGCGCTTCCGATCAGATATACTGGCCCAGGACACACACTGGAGCCAGGTGACTGGGTGCTGCTTAAACATTTTGAACGAAAAACATTGTTGGCAACCAGGTGGCGTGGTCCCTATTTGATACTACTGACAACGCAGACGGCCATTCGTGTGGATGGGCGTAAAGCGTGGATCCACGTCACCCATGCAAAAAAGGTGCCGTCACCATCTAAAAAACTGACTGATCGAGGCGACCGGAAAGAAACAGCGGTTCCATTTGTTGATCACACGGTAGTAGGAGCAAGGCGGTACAATCTACAGAGTCGGAAAAAGGAGTGATCAAATCTTCGTTTCATCAATCTATTGTTGCCTCCGTTTCCTATTCTCGAATGAATTAGGAACCGAAGGCCTAGAGGAGAGCAACGTGAGGGTTGTGCAAGTCAGACAGCCCAAAAGCGAGACTCCTCGGTGCTAACATCAAATCCATGTGTCCTGAACCCGAGCAGACAAGCGGGGCGCACATGGTACAGAAGGCTATTGATAACTGCTCTAAAGTTCTTTAAGCAGTATTCTAACGCATAAGAGATCTTGCCCAACGTGTAAGAAATCCAGGCTGCTGAGAACTGGCAAAATAGACAGTTGACATTTATCGAACTCATTGACATTCGGACGAGTGCCGCGAGGAGAGATATCCACGACAAGAATCGCTGAGGAAGAAGGACCGTGAGAGAAGATGCCAGAACTAGCTTTTGCCCCCTCCTGCACCATTTCTGACAATACTGATAATGAATCAAACATAGAAACTGAAAGATTGCATAAATCAAATTACCGAAAGAATTGCATGCTGACCTTGACGATAATCATGTGCATAATGAGCAAACTGGCCCCAGTAATAACAGCACTGGTACTGTGGTATTTAGAGGAGATGCACCCTTTAGAAATTCTCTTCCCAATTAGGAACATCTCCACCACCGAAAGCACTGTTTATGTAATTACTTACACTCTGTCCCCAATGGAAGAGAGACATAGAGAGGGTTATGGAAATAATACATTACTGCAAATTATGAACATGACACATTCAATTTTGAAAAAGAACAACTGTTGGGTGTGTCCTCATTTGCCATAGCATTGTGGCAAAGGAATAGGTTGGTACGTTCAGCCGCTGACATTAAGTTCTGCATGCAGTGCATCTCAGTACATTCTATTATGGAAAATGGAATAAAAGTGAAACGGGTCAATTAGATAGCACAAACATGAATGAATTTGAAGAAATTATTATGAGACCCATAGGTTGCTCAATATTTCATAAAGCACGGATGATAACATCAAAAGCTACGCCCAAACCAATGCCACAAGATAGATTGTCTCCACCAGAAAAATCGTCTGTGATCGAATCTCGCATAAGATAAGAAGGAAATAAAGATGCAGTGCCCCCTCTTACACAGTAAACTGCAGCCCACGTTCCGTTCCTTTTTGTTTAAAAAAGAAGGGCCCCTATTTTGTAGGGACATTCACTAGATATATAAATACAGCGATTATTAATAGGGAAGTAGAGCCAGTGTATGTAGGTGACCCGGTGTATTTCATATGTGGAGATAAAGCGTATCCTTGGTTACCTAGAAACTGGGGAGGTACATGCTATTTAGGACTACTGTTCCCAGGAGTGTTTTTCTTAGGAACAACAGACATAGCCAAACTATCTAGAGCTAGGCCACGAAGAAGTAATGAAGACGGATTAATAGCAGTAGATGTAGCAAAATCATTTATACCATTTTTGGTCCAAGCAATAAACTCCTATAATATTCAACGATTATCAAGAATCTTAGAAAAAACAATAAACGGAACAGATATATTATACAACATGACGTTAGAGGAGAAAGGGGTTAGATTAATGACACTGCAAAACAGAATGGCTCTTGATGTAATCCTGGTTGATCGTGGTGGTGTTTGCAAAATCGGGGGATCAGCGTGCTGTGTATTTGTAAACGATTCCTCTCCTACGATTTTCGAGGCAATAAGAAAATTATATGTATTAGGTTCTGAACTCCATACCCAAGACAGGGGTTGGGATATAAGTTCCTGGTTCTGGGAATTATTATATTCATGGGGATGGAAACTATTTGCACTTCTGATAGCAGTACTAGGGATATTCATGACATGCTGTTGCATACACTGCCTGGCTTGATATGCACCAAAATTAGTGAAAGATGTGTACAGATGATAGAGAAAAAGAGCACTAGTACATAAAGTATCCTTGGTAGAGAGGAGACAAAGACAGTCAAAGAATTCATGTCCATTGCCATAGGTGACAATGAGGAGGAAACTAAAAATATGCAAGATTCAGAGTCTGATTCAGAATCAGAATCTGAAACAGATACGTGGCCGGAAGAGGATGCAATGTACGGATGAGATGTTTGACATACGGCCAAAAGGAGGGTTTGGCGATCCAGAAAAACAGACACCCCTCGATCATGGGGAAGTGTACTATGTAGGCCGAAGACCAACCGTCTCATGCTCTTAGTGTTAGTAATGCATAATCATAAGCTTGACCAAAGTGCAGCCATTTTAAGGTGACTGAAGTTGCCATCTTGTTTTCTCTAACGTTTGCTTATTGCTTTCTGTTCTAAATGCTTCGCTGACATGATATTCTGCTTTACCAGTGTACAATGCAAGGCCAAGGGAAATATGCTGAAACACAACATAGCAACCCTGATAGAAATACCCAGTCTCCTCCCGCGCGCTATCCTTGAAAGAGGGCAGCGAGGCATCCTAATCAGCCCACAGTGTGTCTCGGAAACACAGTGGAAGTACTCGGAACGAACATTAAATTGCTTGAATTATGTTCTTCTTTGCGGCCCCCCTTCTCGAGCCCTGTAGAGTCCTGGTGAGTGAGTTGACCCCCAGGACCCAAATAGAAACTAGGAGATAGGATGGCCTGGAATGTGGCTCCCCCCTCCCACATATAGCTTGCTAGCGAGAACAGAAGCATTCTGTTCTTTTCAACAAAGACTTATGTCTGCAGCCTCACAGAATTGCAAACTGTTGCTAAAACGAATGTTTGAGGTGTCATACTCGTCACGATTGTCAATCATCGTGCTCATTTCAAAGGAGATGTGCAAGGGGTGGTTTTTGATGTGACACTACTGATTGTAAAATGTTAGTTTTGTATATATGTAACTGATGTTTGTGTCTCGCTCTCTTGCGTCTGCCGAGGTCTATTAGACACACGTCGCGGGGCGTGAAACCAGTTGGCCAACTGAGACTATTTACTTTGCAATAAACCCTAGTTTTTGGGAATACAACCTTGTGTCTGGCGTATCAGTTCGTGTGTGGTGACTGTGCCTTGTTTCCACATTTATATTGTTTTATGTACCAAGTTGTTCAGTTGTGCAGCGCTTTGGTGTAAAGCGCTATATAAACAAATTAATACAATACAAATACATATAACTGTCAATGCCAGGCTGGTAAATAGTTTAGTAGCTTCCCAGTGAGTGTAAAATGCATTGTAATGAATGAGGAAAAAATTGGTAAGCACGGGGTAAGTGAGGCCTTTCATTTGTTATGTTCTGTAGTTGCCTGGAAGGATAGAGGCTCATGTTAGCAAGCGAATTTAATGGAGAAACTGCCAAGTGTTCATGTTTTTTCTAAATGTGTGAAGGGTGAAATATTTTCTCAGTCTTTAGGTAGAGATTTCCACAGTTGAGGTTCCTGAGTCAAAAGAAGAATCCCACAATTTCCTTTTTGTATATGTTGGATCCACCAAAGTCGTCATTGAGGTTCAGATTAGAAATGTATCCGTTTAAGTTTTACTTGGATGAATTTTGGACCCTTACCATGAAACGCTTTAAAGGTTGTGCAAAGTGTTTTAAATAAGATTCTCATGCAAACAGCCGTTGATGTGACTGAAGTGCCAGTGAGAGGGAGGGGTGTTCCTTTAAATAAGCAGAGAATCATTCACATGTTTTGAGATAAAATCATGCCTCTCAAATTTGTGTTGACGGAACAAGTTGGGATGTTAGGGTTATTTGATATGCTTGAAGGAGTAAGGAGAGTATTCACAGAAGTTAGCCACTTCGTGTGTAGTTTTGGGTGTCTTGAGGCTTGGCTTACCTGGTTGTTTATTATGAAGGCTGTGAATGGTGGGATTGTGTTTGTGGTGATGTTATTGGATGGAGTTATAGAGAAGAGTTCATTGGTTTTGAAAATCTTTACGTCCAATAGGGTAGCAAGATAGGCTGACAAGAGGGAAATCCCTGCTAAGCTGTCACCTGGATAGGGTTGGTAGATGGCAGGGGTAGGAGAGTCTTGGAGAGAATGTTTGAGGAACGTAGCTGGAGATAGTAGGGAGATGAATGAGTTTGGGTCCTGAGGTGGAGGGTGGATGATCAAATTGTTGCTTAAGTGCCTGTTCCCACAAATGGCGAAGCTTAGGGAGAAGTACAGCATAACACTGCGTGACTTTGTACTAAGGGAACCTTACTAGTGGTCTCTCTGTAATCCAGAATGGTATCGGGGTGTGTGATAGCAGGGTTTAACAATTCCACAGACGTTCTGCTATATATTTTTTAACATTACTAAATGAGGGACTGTGCTTGTGAGTTTTTTTCGGGATTGGTGCTAGGTGTGGTTAAGGTGGGGAAAAGTGATGTGTGTAGAGAAAATGAATGTGTGGGTTTCTGGGGAGGGGAATAGTGGTATTCTGATAACTTGAGTTATTGGTTTAAGAGGAACAGTGGTAGGCAAATTAATATATTGGAATGGCCACAAAATGTAAGGTACCTGGTACTCTGTTCTGACAGCCCTGAACCCAAAATATTATATCTTATACACTGTGTCAGTGACCAGAAAAGTGTCTCTTCTGGACTTGTATGGATAACTTGGTAAACCAATCTCTTAGAAAATGTATCAATTTCTAAAAAGCATCATACTACTTTATTATAATTATAATTGGTTATTTATAATGCACTTAATACCGAAAAGGTTTCAAAGCGCGGACCTGGGATTCGAACCTGTGTTGCTCTGAGTTGTCTTGCTTCCAAGATGAGCGTGTTGCCACTGAGCTATACTACCTTTGCCAATCAAATGTATTTGCATGTTGAATATCCTTTTTACTGAAAAACTCCAGAACGTTGGTGAGAAAAAGAAAACTGATTCACACGCAATTTAACCTACAGCTGTACTAAAATTATTACAAATTATTTTAATAACAATACAGCAACACATACATGGGGTTAGTAACATAAAATGAGAAAAAAAAGCTATGTTTCTAAAAGTCTTTCAGTTTGGATGCACACGTAACACAGTTGTATACTGAAGGAGAAGATCACATTTTCTATTTGACTCCTAATCTTCTATCACTATCTTAAGTGTAGTTAATCCATGAACCTAATATAATTTTATTTATTGTTAGTTTGATTAGTTTAAATTGAACTTAACACATACATATATACATAACAGACTATAAATACACAATTACCATGAGACAACGGTTCTGAAATGTTACAAATATTAAAATTACTTCTAAAACTATCAAGCATTTAAAACCGAAGTTACAAAAACAAAGTTAATATCCTTATTAAACTTGATCATAAAACTCATATATTTCATCCTAACATTAATTTCATGGGATTTACAACAATAGCATATTTAATGTGAATTGATGTTATGTGTATTAACATAGGAACAACTCTTACCGATTCATACCACCTTCTCTGTTGCTATGTTCGAAAAAATTCAATGTGCAGCGCTTTATTCTCAGGATTTATGTAATGCTGCCAAAACTGATCTTCTCTAATTTTATCATAGTGACTGACAAAGCCACCTAGAAGATGCATATAAAGATTCCTTTTCCCTGCATTCAGTCCATACGTGTCTGGCAGTTTACTTTTTTGTAGGGATTTTGCAAATATGACAAATTCTGTCCTGTTCCGGAATGCCCCGCTCGGGACCAATTACTGACATTACAGGCAACCTGTTGGTTCACAGTAGTAACAGAAATCTTCATTCGGAAAGTGCTGGGCAGAACATTAAATGTTGTAGTTTCTTACATGTATGTCTTACTCCGGCAACATCACTGTAGGACTTCAAATTAGCCATATGCGCATAGTTTGCTACCCAATTCCACCTTTCTAATTTATTGACATATATTCTTTAATATTTGATATTCACCATTCCATTTTGGATGCCATTCAATTAATTCAAAAGTATGTTTTATCAATTCTGTGTATTAATGTTCCCAACCTGCGGGGTCTCACCCAGCAATCTAAAAAAGGAGACATTTGGGCTTAGTTCTGGACTTAATGTACAAAAGACACCACCTCTTGAGCCATAGCCAGGCGAGATATCAAGCCCAACTCCAATCTCAGAAATTCCACTGGGACAGAAGACCAAGTGAGATACCTCATAGTTAAGGCATCAATACTGTAGAGCATCACTGCACAGAAGCATTGATTGTACATTAGGATCCCCCCCAGATTGAACCCTAAGGTCACATTAGCAAATTTAGCTATGAGGGATGTCGGTACAACAGCCTTCCTATGTTTCACTGCAATTATCTCGTCGTAATCACCTTTAAAAGTTAATTCCAGCCCCAAATATTTATAGCTGTTAACATACTCTATGAAGTTCCCAAAAGGTATGACCAGCCCATTTTCATACCTATATAATTTGGACAATGTTCTCTTAATCCTTGCAAATGTATGATCAACGATTACTACGTCATCTGCGTAAGATAAGCAGATGTTCTTTACGCAGTTGACTGGACGGGGGCAATTATCAACCTTATGTAGGATTACAGGCAAATCTGATGAGTAAATGTTAAACGACATAGGGAGTGACCAACGCGCAGTCCTGTTTTGACACCTTTACTAGTAGCTATAGGCGCAGTGATGGCCCCCTGCTATCCAGCCTGACCCGAACACTTGTGTCTTCATGCAGTCACTTCACTGCACATAGCAGACTCTTAGGGCAACCTAGTTTCTCCATCTTAATCCACAATTTTGCTCCTTTTACTGGGTCAAATGCAGCTCAAGAATCCATCAGGACCGCATACAGGCAATAATTGCTTTTTTTGTTTGCATGTGCAATAAAGTTGTCCTAGGTTATGGACCACTCCAGTGCCAGCTCTGAAGCCTGTTTGAAACATACTTAATATCTGCCTAAAAACCATCAATTTCTGTAACTCATCTAGTAGGAATGATGCAACTGTGGGCACCTCGGAAAAAATCTTTCCAAGCTACAAACCATCCAAAGCAATGCTCTCTGTGTGGCACTGGACTTTCGGAAACACAACCACATCTCAGAGGCAAGAAGATCTGCCCACTGGCTCCCCATCCGAGAGAGAATCGTGTTTAAAATCCTCCCGATTGCTCACTGATGTTTGTCCAATAATGCACCGTCGTACTGCACCCTGAAGATAGAAGGATACACGCTTACTAGACCCCTCTGATTGACCTACAACTTCTGCCTCAACGTACTAAGATTTAAGCGAAAAAGGGCTGGCGGTGCCAGTTTCCCAGTTTGCCCTGCCGCTCTCTGGAATATGCTCCCCCTCCCACTGCGGGAAGAACCCTCCTTCCACCTATTCCAAAAAAAAGGAAAACTCACATGTTTAACTAACCACAGACCATCTGACGCTTCTGTTTACTACCTGTTTTTATTTGTTACTAGTTATTTCCGACTCTCACTGCCTGTAACAGGCTATTGTATACTGCTATAAATGCCAAAATAAATAAATAAATGCAAGTAACTTCAAGAATTGATAATAGCCTGGAGTTTGAGGACTCAGTTCGTTTACCTTTTTTGAAAACTGGGACCAACAAGGACCTCCTCCAGAATGCTGGAATTGCACCTTCTGCAGAAACCTTATTGTGCATGGTCTCCAATATTGTGGTCTAAGCTTCAGGGTCATTTTTCAGTACTATATTGTCAAGTCCATTTGGACCAGGAGAGCGCAAGCCTTTCAACTTCGTTATCTTATTCAATATTCCCCCTCTATCTATGGGGATATTGAAGCCTGCCACCAATTCCTGGTCATTAAATAATTAATCATCCAGTCCACTGGAAGGCACTGACAGAGTTTACAACTAAAGTTTCTTTGGCCAATCACAATCTCCATATTGTTTTATAATCCCTGCTATTAACTACTGCGGTTAATCGCTGCAATTGTGCATTTTTACAGGAGGCATGCAACCATTTTAACCATCTCTTGTACTTTATTTTAATCAATATGATCGCCTGGATCTTTTAATATGTAGTTGAAGCATTCAGCGTAATACCCTGTATAGCCTTACACATCTCTTTTTGCGTCTTTGATTTGCCAATCGAAGAGATGTTGCAAGGTAGTTTTAGTTATAATTGCATACTTACCCTTTTGTAATGCTATCTCGGACACTGAATTCTTGAACCAGTCCTCCATCTCATCCACCTTCAACCTGACACACTGGTCCAAATTTCCTGTGATAGCATCACAAACTATTTCTTACTTTTCTCCAATTTCTAATGATGAGACATCTCTTTTGCTAATTCAACCCCACCCATTGCTTCTCCTTCTGATCCTATTTCTTCATTGCTTATTCCTAAAGACTATCCTTCTTTTGATTCTTATCTTACCTCTCTTTTCAACATTTGTCTTTATACTTTGATGTTTCCGTCTTTGTTCAAGCATGCTTCCATTCTTCCCATTTTAAAAGAAACCTTCCTTGGATTCTTCCTCTCCTTCTAATTTTCATCCCATCTCTCTGCTCTCTCTGAAGTACTTTAACGCTTAGTCTATTCTCAAGTTTCTACTTTTGACTCCAACATTTCTATTGTTTCTTGCTCTGTCGGGTTTCCGGCCTTTTCATTCTAGTGAAACTGCTCTTCTTTTTATTTCCAACTCTCTACTTTCTGCTCATTATTCTAAACATCTGTCTCTTCTTATTCTTTTGGATTTGTGTGCAGCTTTCAACACAGTAGATAACTCTTTTATTGTCTTCTTTCTTCTTTTGGGTTTTCTGGTACTGTTCTTCCTGGTTTAACTCCTACTTATCCCAACTGGCATTTTCGGTATCTTGGGCTGGGGCCTCTCCTGATACACTACCTCTTCTTCATGGAGTTCCCCAAGGTTCTTTTCTTGGCCCTTACCTTTTTTCTCTTTATAATTCTCTTTTGTCTGAAGTTATTTCATCTTTTGGTTTATACCATCATTTCTACATAGACACCCAACTTTTCTTATCTTTCTCTTATTTTACATCTGTTATTCATGATAACTATTCTGCTTGTCTTATAGCTATAAATTCTTGGATGTCTGATCATTATCTCTAAATGCTGCTAAAAGTGAAGTTCTTGTCTTTCCTGCTAACCCGATTCCTCTTCCTTTTTTAAATTTTATTTCCTCCCTCTCAGCTCTGCATTTCTTTTGGCTCGTAACCTGGGGCTCTAGCTTGACTCTGATCTATCCTTTTCCTATCACATCTCTTCACGTGCCTGTCGTTACCATCTTTACAATATCTGAAAAGCTTGTGCTTTTTTAACTTTTGACGTTTTTTTTTCACTGTTCTACTTCTCTTTTTGGTATTCCCGTTTCTCGTCTTGCACCTCTTCAGTCTGTTTTTAATGCTTCTATTCAACTTTTGTAGCCTCTTGCTCCTCGCGACTCTTGCTTCTTTCTGCTCTTGGTTGGCTTTCATTTCACTCTCGACTGAAACTTAATTCTTTGTCTAGTTTTTAAATCTTTATTTGGCCTAGCGCCTGCTTATCTCTTACCTTGTTTCGTTTTACTGTCCTGTTCGCAATCTCAATTTCTACTTAGTTCCTCGTCCACCTTGGGCTCAGTGAACGTTTTATTCTTTTACCCTGTTGGCTCCTTTTTATTGGAATTCTCTTCCACTTTCTCTCTGTTCTATTTTGTTCTATTCTCAATTCTATACCTCTGAAGATCTTTCCCAATTTGATCTATGACTCTTGAATATTCTTTTGATGTAATTTGCTAATTCATTATATTGTACTGATTATGGTCTTATGTATAGCGCTTTGGTTTAAAGCGCAAAAGGAACTACAAATAAAATACCCAAAAATACAAACAAAATGACTCGCTGCTTCCAAACTTCTGAGTCCAAATAATCCTATTTCCACTGTGGTTAATGTCATGCGCTCCCCTGACCCCGCCCTCTGGCGCCACACCCCAGTCCTCTTTTCCGCATCAACGGAGCAGACCTGCTTCACCTGCGAGCGTTTGAGGCCCTTTTTCCCTCCTAATTCCACGCGTTTCCAGTGTTCCCTGCGACATTTGTCACTCTGTTTTTTATCACTTAAATTGTTTAAATTCCAGGAACTTTAACTCACACCGGCCTCCGGTGCCTCACTCCTCTCCGGCACATGTTGGTCACAGCGGGCTTCAGTAGGTGCCCATCCTGTGGTGGATCCTTTCTGACGGCGGACCCGCACGTCCTCTGCCTCCACTGCCTAGGAGAGAAGACCACGGCTGGGACTGTTCGGCGTGCAACACACTCCCCGGTCTCTCAAGAACCGGCTTGCAAGGTGGGTAGAGCTGTTCTACAGATCTCCACCTGAAGAAATCAAGGAGGACGTGCATAGGAAAACAAAGGCCAAGCCAAGTATTCTGTTCTCAAAGGCACCCCGCAAGGGCAACTTCTTCCCTGGCAAGCAGCCAGGCGGGAGGGAACAATCGGGCCCTGTCACCAGCCAGGGTACCAAGGCTCACAGAGCTACCAGCCACACAGCTGAGGAGTCCACACATCCTCCCGGTTCCAGCGGTGAGGGGCCAGAAGGCTTTTACTGGGAACACTCCCAAGAGGCTTTGCCCTCGTACCGGACCTAGGCCTGAGGGGGCATCTACACGCATTTGCATCACTGGCTCCATGTCCGAGGGTGATCAGCCTACCACGTCCATGCCTGAGGTGCAGGCCAGGTCCGAGCCTACGCGCTCAAGCTAACTGGTGGAGGCTAGAGCCATTTCCATGACAGACACGCAGACGACAAGAGTGTCATTCCAGGACAAGATGGCAGTGCAGACAGACAAGATGGTGGCACGTGGGGATGCGTGCCTCTCAAGCGAACCAGCAGCAGGACCTCACCTCAATGGCAGAATGGGCTTCCATGGCCACATCACAAGGGACGTGTTGGGCATCCTACCATGTCCCCTCGGGCTCAGGGCTCTACACAGAGGTGAGCTTCTCTCAGGGCTGGCACAGCGCCTCCGGTGCCTCACTCCTCTCCGGCACATGTTGGTCACAGCGGGCTTCAGTAGGTGCCCATCCTGTGGTGGATCCTTTCTGACGGCGGACCCGCACGTCCTCTGCCTCCACTGCCTAGGAGAGAAGACCACGGCTGGGACTGTTCGGCGTGCAACACACTCCCCGGTCTCTCAAGAACCGGCTTGCAAGGTGGGTAGAGCTGTTCTACAGATCTCCACCTGAAGAAATCAAGGAGGACGTGCATAGGAAAACAAAGGCCAAGCCAAGTATTCTGTTCTCAAAGGCACCCCGCAAGGGCAACTTCTTCCCTGGCAAGCAGCCAGGCGGGAGGGAACAATCGGGCCCTGTCACCAGCCAGGGTACCAAGGCTCACAGAGCTACCAGCCACACAGCTGAGGAGTCCACACATCCTCCCGGTTCCAGCGGTGAGGGGCCAGAAGGCTTTTACTGGGAACACTCCCAAGAGGCTTTGCCCTCGTACCGGACCTAGGCCTGAGGGGGCATCTACACGCATTTGCATCACTGGCTCCATGTCCGAGGGTGATCAGCCTACCACGTCCATGCCTGAGGTGCAGGCCAGGTCCGAGCCTACGCGCTCAAGCTAACTGGTGGAGGCTAGAGCCATTTCCATGACAGACACGCAGACGACAAGAGTGTCATTCCAGGACAAGATGGCAGTGCAGACAGACAAGATGGTGGCACGTGGGGATGCGTGCCTCTCAAGCGAACCAGCAGCAGGACCTCACCTCAATGGCAGAATGGGCTTCCATGGCCACATCACAAGGGACGTGTTGGGCATCCTACCATGTCCCCTCGGGCTCAGGGCTCTACACAGAGGTGAGCTTCTCTCAGGGCTGGCACAGCGCCGGAAGAGCTCACCCCTCTACACCTTTGATGCCTGTGCTGGAATGCACATCTCCAGCATGCGAGGAACGATTCTTCGAGAAATTTCTCACCCTTATGAAGTCTCCTCGAATGGGTGGCAACCTGAGGGGAATTATCAAGGACATGCTTCCGCCTACACCTCCACAGCCTTTGGCTCCACTCCACAGCCTTTGGCTCCAGTCCAACTGCAGCTGGCTACTCCCTTAGCCGTAGTGGCTTCCTCACCTACACTGGTGGCCGTGCTGCCTACCATCACAGCCACGGTGGCCCCAGCCACCCCTCCATTTGATCCAACAACCCCCCCCCCCGGATCCTATGGATCAAGGGGTCAGTGATGAGGAGGAGGATTCGGACACCTCATAGTCAGCAAGGGCCTTCCATGATAGGCTAGCGGGATTTGCGGTGTACCTGGACAGCCCTCAGCCTCAAAAGGAGCAGCCAGAGGCGGGTGTCCTGGCGGAGGTACTGACCATAAGATCAGCCACCAGGTCAGGCATCCAACTCCAAAAAGACGTGGAGGCCCTAGCAAAAAAAAATGGCTAGTCCAAGAAGAACTTTCGGCAGGTTCAGGGGGTTTCAGGCCTGGAGAACTAGGCAACCGGACAGGTCCCCCAGGTCAACACAGGCGCAAACACCAAAGGACCTCCGACACAGGCTTCTTCCAATCCCCCTCTCAGGCCCCTGTCTCAGAGGGAAAGAAGCAATGACTCTGGAATCCCGCTCCACAATTCTCCGGTAGGGGGCAGGCTTGCTCTACACATTCAGTCCTGGCGGACTCTTTGCGGATCCATGGATCCTATCAGTGGTTTCCCATGGTTATCGCCTGCCTCTCCCTCCTATGCCCCTGTATCCCCCCAGATTGAGACACCAGCTCTTCCTGTGGAGATCTGCTCACTGGCAGTGAGTGGTGCCGTGGAGGAAGTCCCCCTCTCGCAGAGAGGCTTGGGGTTTAACTTGCAGATCTTCGCAATACAGAAGGACCATGCAGAAGGACCAGGCAGGCCTGTGAGTGGTTCTTGATCTATCCTTAAAACTATCAGTACCCCTCTAAAAGATCAAGATGGTTACGCCAGCTCTGATATCAGTCTTTGTGTGGGGGAGACTGGACGTGCTCCCTGGACCTGAAGGACGCATACCTACATGTCCCAATATGGCTGCCCCAACGCTCATTCCTCTGGTCTCGAGTGTTGGGTTCCCACTTCCAGTGTTGGGGTCCTTCCATTTGGCCTCAATTCAGCCCGAGGGTGTTCACGAGGCTCATGAATGCAGTGTCAGCGCTGCTCAGGTCAGAGGTCCACCGCGTATACCCATACCTTGATGACTGTTTAGTCCGAGCGGAATCACTGGAGGAGGTGCGGAATACAGAACCCCGTGAATGCATCCCCAGATAGACCTGTTCACCACGGAGCAGAACCACTTATGCCGGCAGTTTGCCTCCTGACTCACTGGGGGATGCCTTGCAAATTCAATTGAGTGGGATGGGTGCTTACGCGTTCCCTCCGACCCCACTGATCCACAAGGCATCTGCAAGATCCGAGAAGTTCATCACTTACGGCTGATCCTGATAGCGCTGTGGTGGCTGGCCAGACCATGGAGCCTCTTCCAGTGGGGGAACGCAGCTCCTCTCCCAGCAGGTGGGGCAGTGGTGCACCTCTCACTGGAGAAATTAGCCCTAGCAGCCTGGTTCCTGAGCACATAGCCATGCAGCACCTTCATCTGTCTCAGGACAACCTGGAGATAATTCAGAAGGGAAGAAGTGACTCCACCAGGAACCAACACAGGAGCAAACCTACCTGGTTTTGCTACTGGGCCAAGGAAAGAGATGTATTAACGAGGCCATTAACGTGCGCACTGGATCAGGTGCTATCGTTCTCGGCACATCTGGCAGAATCGGGTTCAGGTCGACATATGCCGTACCTACCTGGCAGCCATTGGGGCCTAGAGAAATTCAGTCAATGGCTCTTTCTCCAATTCCAACCCTGTGGTCCAGAGGCATCTGACAGGGCCGACAGGGTTCTATCCCCTATCAAATGTCCACACCTAGTCTGGGGCCTCACATAGTTCTGGGCGCAATGTCGCATAAACCATTCGAGTACATGGCGTCCATAGACATCAGATTGGTTACAATCAAGAGAGCTGCTGGTGGGTCTTACCTCAGCGTGCAGGATCAGTGAGATTCCAGCCCTCGTAGCCTGTGAGCACTATACCACGTTTTATCGCGAAAAGGTGGTACTACGCACCCACCCTTTGTTTCTCTCAAAGGTGGTGTCTTTGTTTCAGCTCAACGAGGAAATAGTCCTACAAACTTTCTTTCCTAACCCAAAGGATGAGGAAGAAAGGCACTACACACTGTCTTGATGTCCAGAGGACCCTGAAGTTTTACCTGGACAGGACAAAAGGCTTCTGCAAGTCAGATGCTTTATTCATCACCTTCGTGTCAGGTATCAAAGGCCTCGATAGCTGGGTGGATAGTTGCAGCCATTCAGGAGACCTACAAGGCACATTAGGAGGTGCCACCAAACCTTCATGATCATGCGGTCAGGGCCAAGGCAGCGGTTGTCGCCTTCCTGAGGCAGACGCCATGGCAAACAATCAGCCTGGGCTACCCACTCGGTATTCTGCAAGCATTATTGTCTAGATGGCAGTGCCCAATCAGACTGGGCCTTCTGGCAAGCCGTCTGGAGGAATCTGTTCTCTTTAGGCTTTCAACGTCTCAACTCACTACGGCTTCAATCAGTGGTAGTCGCCCATGCAGTATGAAGGAAAGGGGATGGGACGTAGGAGTAATTATAAATTACTCACCGTAGTCACTGACGTACTCCTAGTCCCCTTTCTTCCATATGCCCCCCCTCCCTTCTTAAAGCAGCGTTGTTAGGCAGTTTTAATCCAGCCGACGTGTCAAAGGGGGCTGAGGTGTGGAGCCGGAGTGCAGAGTCATGGGAGCGCATGCTCCCGGGGCCACGCCCCTGCACGCAACTAAACATAAAGGGGGAAGAGACCATTTTTCAAGTTCTATTCCAGTCCCTAGAGATGAACGTCCATGCAGTATGGAGGAAAGCTGTTCCCGTCCCTAGAGATGGACGTCCATGCAGTATGGAGGTAAGACGACTATGGGCTAGGAGTATGTTAGTCACTACAGTGAGTTCCATATAATATACTGGCCAAGGCAATCTCCATATGCTTGACCTTTCATCATGATAAAACCCCAATCATTTAGATATTCACACCACAACTTTCCTTGTCCGTTGGCAATACTCTGTTTCATCATGCTTTTGCTCTTGATGGTGTCGTTCTCCAAACATTATTTCCAACTATTACTCAGTACAATAAGATGTTTAATGCTATTAGGGAAGCCGGTCTCTACTGCCAGCACATTTCGGTCATCTGTTGTAGTCTCAATAACTGAGGCCTTTAAATAATTCTTCTACCCTCTGATCAGACCTCCATACTGACAGCCTCTTATCGCCTTTTTTTGCACATTTTTGATAGATTTGATATCCATATATGTGCAAGCTCGCAGTCAACCAGCTTTCCTGAACTGCGAAAACTTCTTTATTTTACAAGGCACCCAAAGATCTGGATTTGTGGATGAAATTAACAAATACTTGCGTGTTCTAAGAGGCCAATGTGCAATTTCACGCTTTCACTGGGCCTTTGACTGTTACTGCATCCAATAACCACTTTAGAATTCCTCTCAACGTAACCCTGCCTCATCTTGTTCGGATCTTTTGAGCCAGGTGGGAAGTTACCAATTTTTATACATTCCATCAGATTTGTCATTTTGAGATTGTCATCTGGGTGGCCAACTTTATGATGAAGAGAGATTAGAAATATTTATTCCCTCTTCTGCATCAAGTTTGTGACCCAGTTCTAGAATTTTAACACAAGCGGCTGTTTCCGTCATGGTACAATCAATGCCTGATAACTTCAAATTGGCATATTCTAATGACTCCACATACTCCTACGTCCTGTTCCCTTTCCTCCATACTTTTGGGACATTCCGTCCATCGGGCTGGCACCGGAGCACTTTTGAAGCATCAAAAATGGAATGCATTTTTTGTCCTTTTTATTTTTAAGTGGTTCCAGCGCACGTGACCGTAGCTCTGCCTTCCTGAGCTCCGCCCGCGCATCACACTTCAGTCATTTTCTCCGTGCGGTCGGGGCCGGACGCACTTCCATCGTAGGGAATTTTTCTTTTTTGTTCCCTTGTCCTTCATATTCCTGCTCCAGTTCTACAGTCTTTCTATGCCGGAGCGTCTGGGATTCGTGCCCTGTTCTTCGTGCGAATGTCGTTTTTTGCAAGGGTGGATCCTCATTCTCTGTCTGCATTATTTCGGCCCGGAACATCGCTGGGACTCTTGCTTCTACTGTGACTCCCTCTACGTCCGGGCACTCAGCGTCAGCTTGGCAGGTGGGAAGAGGTGTTCCAACGGATTCCTCCTTGACGTTTACAGCAGTTCATCAACGACTAAAAGGAACCGTCCGGTAACTTCCTTCCTTTTTTAGGGCACCCTGGCCAGGAGACTACTTCCCGGGGTCTTCTGGTTCTGGAAGGTGCCCAGGTGGCTCTGGTACCAGGGTTCTGAGGTGTCCCGAAAGGGATCTAACCTGGATTCCGGAGTTTGCTCCGAGGCCACCCCCTGTCAAGGGGTTGTCGAGGCCGGATATTCATCCCAGGTTCCCAAACGGGGGCTAAGGTTAAGCCCCACATTTCTGCGGCTGTTTTGACCAGGGTTATTCCTGAGGTGTCCTAGTCTGGAACTAAATGTACCGAGCCCAGTCTCCAGGTTTCCTGTAAAGTGACTAAAGGCACTGGGGTTATCCCTTAGGATCCCCAACTAGGGGCTATAACCGGCAAGATCGGCTAATCAACAACTCTTTTGAAGACAGTACTGTCCCAACGCATCTGAAAAAGATTGGGTATTGGTATTACTACAAATAAACACGCTCGACCCCAACATACCAACCATCGACCTATAACAGTGCCTTTCCTACTGAAAATACTGGACAGAGCAGCGTATGACCAGATCCAAAACTATTTGGAAGCCAATAACCTCCTTGGCCTACGACATTCAGGCTTCCGCCCTAGCCATGGAATGGAAACGGCTCTACTGGATCTGAAAGTCCAAATGGACCAGCTTAAAGACAAAGGTAAACTAGCCCTGCTCCTCCTACTCGACCTCTCTGCAGCGTTTGACATAGTCGATCACAAAATTCTCTGTAACCACCCATCGTCTGCAGCCCACTTCTCGTCTAAGGCCATTCAGTGGATACAATCATTCCATACAGACAGAACAATGAGTTTTCTCACCCAGTACAGCAGCACAACCAAGCCTGGTCACCTGTGGTGTACCACAAGGGTTGTGTGTCTCACCAGCACTCTACAATATTTTTACAAAACCCTTATTTGACTGACTCGATTACTTGGGTGTCACCTACACTAACTGTGCCGATGACACCCAAATCCTCTTTCCCATCTCTAGTTCTCATGTCGACTCTGCCTCTCAAGTCGTCTATCAAAAGATCCAAACCTGGATGGCCCACCACGGTTTATGCTTAAATGATGAAAAGACTGACCTTTTCCTCCTAGGATCACAATTGCGACTTAACAAGCTTGATGACTCCTTTAAATCCTTCGATATAGATGACATTAAGGTGTCTAAGGTAGTAAGAACTCTAGGTTTCTACTTGGACTCAGCCCTCACCTTAACCAAACAAGTTAATGCCACAGCGTCAGCTTACACTTCTAAGCTTATCAATGCTTGCAGACCCTTTCCATCTTCAGACAGCTGCATTACATTAGCCAGAGCACTTATCCTGTCCAGATTGGACTATTGTAATGCCCTATACGCTGGCACCTTCAAACAGGTGCTACAAAAGAATGCCGATACTGAAAAACTCCCACATTTCCACAAGGAACTCCCAATGACTACCTGTCCAAGAACGCATCCTTTTCAAAACTCTCACTCTGACACTTAAAATAAAATCTCAAGATCCCAATCCAACAGGCCCACACGATCTGCACGCCTGCATTTGCTCTCCACACCTAGATTCAAATTACATAATGCGGTCAGGGCCGGCCTTAAGGGCAGCAGCGCCCCGGGCAAATTGGCGCCCCACCACGCACCCCCTGGTTAACAGGGGGCGGGGCGGTCCAGGAGGGGCCACTTTAGGTTAAATAGGACGCGTTAGCACCCCATTGCGATTGAATGAGCCTGCCGCAGCGGGTTCATTCGATGGCAATGAGGCGCCTGCCACGCCTTCTGCCACTGCGCCAGCTCGGGGGAGCCCTTGAAAGATTCCCCGGAGCTGGCGTGGTGGGGGGCTAATGGCGCCTTTTCTTGTGAAAAGTGCCCACGGCGGAGGGGCGCATTTAAATGCACCTGCCGCCGTGGGTACATTTTACAGTAAAAGCCCGCCTGCTGCGCCTTTTCCCACAACGGCAGCTCGGGGGAGCCCTTGCAAGACTCCCCGAGCCGGAGTGGCAGGGGCAAAAGGCCCCTGGGGGGCGTGGCGCCCCGGGCAGTCGCCCGGCTCGCCCCCCCCCCAAGGGCCGGCTCTGAATGCGGTAGATAGCAGCTTCCCAGCAATAGAAGCTAGAAATTGGAACACTCTCTACCAGCCAAACTAAAATCAGAAGGCTCTTTGTAGGTCTTCCTAAAACTACTGAAAACCTGGCTCTTTACTCCGGGAACTCGTTGCTAAGTCAATCTGTTCAAGCAGCTATCTAAATAAGTAACAATCGTAATAAGACACTATAGCCAGGTTGTTTTATACAGCCGGTCTTATTTAACCTTTCACTGTTTTCTCCTCTTCTGTCAGAACAGCGCCTAGATGCCCTTGGGCTGGGTGCGCCATATAAATTGCAAAAATAAATAAGATCGAGGGGCCTTCTCTGAGCCTTCCCACAATCTTGTGGTTGAACTGATCCTGCGGAGGGTGAAAGAAGGAGGGCAAAAGCCCTAAGTCTTCAAGTACTGGCCCTGCCGAGGTTCCCTCACTGAGGGCTAATTCTTCTGCAGAATCCAAAGGAGCTCAAAAGCGCTCTACAGCTGCCAGTAACAGCTCTGCCGAGGTTCCCCATCTCAAGACTAAAATGGATTAAAAAAGGCCTGAATTGAATTCCCTGTGGTGAAAATGGCCTCTGTGACGCAGTTCATCTGAGGCAGTGACAAAATGACAAATCAACCCATGTGGTCTGAGGTGGCCATTTTGACTAGCTCTTTCACACCAACGTTCTCAATGGCTAGTGCAGAGGGGCCTATATTTGGGGGCGATTAGCATTTTCCATGGAATGTGGACAATAGGAATCCTTTCTGCCCTTCAATGGACTGGCGTGCTCGGTTCCGCTGCCACAGTCTCACTCCCTCCTGCGTCCGCGCCTTTCGTTTGTGTATCCAGCTGGTGAAGGGCCACCCTGGCAACCAACCTCTTTAAAATCTTGGGGGTATGCACCTCCAGAGCGGCCTCTACCCACTCCTGTGCCTAGACCTTCCCCTGAGGACGCGTTCTTTGGCAGATTCCAGGCCCTTATGCAATCTGACCCGATGAAAGCATACTTTAAGGATCTATTCAAAGAAATGTATCCTAAGCCTCTTGAGCCGCAGCCTGCTCCTACTACCCCTCAGCAGCTTTCGGTAGTGCCACCCCCTCCTCTTCTGTTGGGGCCCCCTCCTACACTGCCACCACTTTCATCTGTGCTTAAGACGCCCGTTGCGCAGTCAAGTATGCCCACAGGGTCTGATGTACCGCGTACTGCGGATCAGTTTTCTGTTCCCGTTGCATCTGACGAAGACCAAGCAGACCAGGATAGCGAGGACCTGCCCCACTCTGAGCCTATCGTGACTGGGTCGTGGATAAGATGGCATTGCTGGGTATTCCTATAGCTAGCCTCCGGCTCCACAAGGTGTACATTCAGGAACCTTAACTCGTCTGACACAGGAGCGCACAGACCTTTTCCTTCAAGAGGATGTGCTAGCTGAAGCCTGCAAGGTCCAGCACAAACCTTGTTCCAGACAGCACGTAAATGGGAAAATTGATGCTTGCTACAAGCTACACTCGTCAAAAGACCTACCCTTGACTACATGTCCACTCCCCTCATCAACGGTGGTGGCAGCAGCTACGCTCCAGTCCAAGCCATCCTCCACATCCTCAACGGCTGCCTCTTGCGTCCTGTCCAAAGAGGAAAAAGTTCTCCAGAATGGGGTCTGACATGGATTCACATGCTCATAAATATTCCACGTCATCAGGCTGGGAATCCTCACTTTCACTTACAAACTGTATTTCTCCTTTAAACCAATCACTTTCCTCTGGGTCATACTGCCCCTATCCAATGAGTCCTCTCCCTAAGCTCCTCCGCTGGCACCCATCTTCAGATTTTTACTGCACGCTTCAGTGTTGGGAGTCCTCGAGTTTGCGTTGCAAGCTACTTCTACGTTGTTTCGTGTTTTCTAAAGCAAAAGTTTCTATTTTTTGTTCTGAAAGAGCCTGTGTGCTCTCTTCTACATCTGCTGACAACAGGGATACATTGTCTGGCAGTTTCAGCGCCCCTCGAGGGCGAAGATCATCGAAGATTCCAGAAGGCCATTAGGCCTACTTCGCACCCTCCAACCATGACTGAGGAGAAGGAAGGAAGATCCCTCTTCAAAGCTACGGAATGTGTTTGTTGAGGACAAGCACCTGCAATGCCTCTACTGCCGGCATCCAGACCACAAGGAAGGAGAGTGCGAGATATGCCTCGGTTTCTCCAAGAAGGCGACGATGGATAGGCGCCTTTTCCTTTTTTTTAATTGTATTTGGTTAATTCAAATCCTCAAGATTCAATTAAAATGTCATAAAAATAGAATAAAACAAACGAAAAAAACAGGAAAAAAGAAAAAATATTAGCTCAAACCTATAGATCAATCAGCTGGGATTCACATTAGAAAAAGACCAATTACATTCATTCCATATACTCACAGCAATTGGTAAAACCCCAAATGATGTAAAAATAAATTAAAAAATACATTCACATCCGTTAATACATACTCTCAAGTATGATACACTAGTTCACCAAATATTTCAGATAAAATAAACTCAAAATACATTTGCATGATTCAAATGACTTCAGATCAAATAAGAGTTTACCCCAGTAACTATTAGTAATTAACCAAGTCTACAGATTCAATGATTTAATAAAGCCCGGCTGGGCCAACCCTTCACGGATATTATAATTTTCAAGACAATGCTTCCATATCATGTCTTCATCAAACACAAATGGGTTAATTGCTAAAGGCCCCAGGTACTGTACTCTTAGGCCCTGCAGTGGCAAACATTCAAGCACCAGATGTCTTAAGGTTTCCAATTTCTCCATACAGAACCTGCAGGCAGCTAAATCTGCCGTGATAAGTGTTAAGGATTTCAATCAGGCACACACCCAGGTCTCGCCTAGCATGTAGTGCGCAATGAAATACATTTTTATTATTTCTATAGGTTCAATATTCTGAATGATATACCACTCATATCACACCCGTCTCAAAATACCCCCCAGGTCCCACTGGACCAGGAATCAGGCTAGTTGGTAAAAGTAAATATATATTTATTTAATATTCAAATCACAGAAGTGTGTATGTATGTATGTATGTATGTAATGGCAACATGCTGCTAGAGCACGACACACTTTATAGATGAAATTGATGAAACCATTAGTGATGCGGTCATTTAAGCTTTTTTGCACTATGCATTTTATGTTCTACAAGGGTTGCCTAGTATGTACCAGGTAAATGTGATACATTCAGGTATGTGATTAAACCACAGCGTTAAAGAGAAGCTAGAATGACCAGATGCTAAATGCTTAATGGCATTTTGGACTTTGTCGCTCAAATAACATGCTGCTAATGCATTAAGCACTTTACCTTGAAAAACAGATCGCCTAAACACATGGTGGTTACATTAATAATTCCCATGTGAAATGTTTCGTAAACTTGCAATATGTAAAAAGCTCTATGGGTATTGGCGCTGTCACTGTCCTTCAACTACACATATGGTAATATGCCTTATTATCTATCAGCCGTAGTATAAAAATGTCAAGAGTATCAATGCACCTGATTGCAATACGCTGTGTGGATTTATACTATTATTGTAAATATATTACTGTGCATATCAGAATGACACTCGTAGAAAGTAAAACGTTGTTGGTTACTTACCTAAAACACTAGGCCAATATGGCCGACATGTTCTCTTTGGGACTGCAGCAACCTAGGAAAACTAGTCCTTTGACTGTGTTTACACCCAATTTTCTTGGGCTGCCTCGCTTTCATGTCTTTTTAAATATTTGTTTGACAATGAGGTAAATCGTTGTGAACAAGCGGCGAGTAGGCCGCGGAACGCGTGAACGCCTCAGCAAACTGATTGCTGCACTTGGGAGGACCTGTGTATTTTAGTCGTTTTGGATTTTAAAGGGTTTCCATGTTTTTGTATTGTACAATTTTCCCTGCAAGAAAAATAAAGGAAGGTAATTTTGGCTAACAAGTTGTGGATCCGGCAGCATTTTTTGTTCCAATTGGGATTGATTTTGCCTAATAAATACTGTTGCTTGAACCTTCTGCATGAGAATGGCAGTCAGTACTTTGAACATTTCTACACGCCGGAATATGTCGGCGTGGAGCTAAGCACCAGTGTCAACGTTGGAGGAGGAGCACGCGGCAAACACCGATAACGCTGACATTGTGTCCCGCAGTTGCTCGGATTGCAGCACGAAAACACGACGACGAACGGGAGTACGGGGCAGCAGCCAGAAACCCCTTTTGCAAAACTAACCCACACGTTGGAGAACGGGTGGCAAAGTGGAGCGGAAGTAGTACGGAGGCTGCGCTGGGAAGCGGGACAGTGTGCCAACAAGAACATTTCTTGCAACCCTTATTCCTCGTAAAAAAAGTACATGACTTTGAATGACTATTAAGATTTTCAAATAGAGTTCCACAGTTAGGCATTTTTTGTCTGTCGATCTACAGGCACAACCTAACAATATATGAGCCGGTATTCCCACACCTTGACCACCTCATTTTCGGGGAAACAATAAACATGGCTAACTCCCAAGTGCACAAAGAAGCAACACAACGGGCACAAGCCCTCACACTTTTTAATGAAACATTAAAGCCAACTAAGAAAGACACATCTTTTACAGCAATGCCCAAAAATTATAGCGAGATCGGCCTGCTTAAAGAATTAGAAAAACTGCAACGCAAAGAAGTGAGCAAGTGGTGGGAAGAACATTCACTGAAGAATTATCTAGAAATGGGCAGAATACCCCGTGGGTTGAGAATTCTCACTATCCCATCATTTGAAGAACAAGATCCACTTATGTTACAAGAATGGAGCGACGCCACAAATGGCTGCCCAAAGACTTTCTTACTGTTGCTAATTAAATATGCAGGAAGTGACCGCATTGCACTGTTAGAAAAAATAACCGAAGTGGAAGGCAAATTGAAATTACTCACAAACGGACGAAGGGAGGAAACTTAAGAGTATAATGGAGAAGAATCTAACAGAATATGAGGAAGAAATCCAACAAAGAAAACAAAGTTTCAACTGGACAAGGAGGACTATGAAACAGGGAGAGTATATACCTTCGCAAAAAGGTTTGACCAATTGAGACAAGCATCACTGAAAAAGCCACCACCAGCCACCGAAGAAAGCACAGCAAGCACTAGTGAAATTTCCTCACTATCAGAATCAGACCTGACTGGGAGTGATTCAGAGGAGCCACAGATATGCCTAAAATTTTTAGACGAAATGTGCCTGCTGTGCCAAGACGGAAAAAAGAGCAAACAAAAAAGAGGTGGAAACGCAAATCGGGGCAAGGGAAGAGGCGGCCGAAACAAACGAGGAGGGGACAAAGGATTAGGAGTGTCCCAGAACAATATCCCGGCCAGATCTCTGGGCTCTGGCAAATGAATGGTGATGCTGAACCTAACAAGGGTATGTTCAAAATAATAAATTTGTCAAACCATACCCTCACTGATACCCAGTGCTCCAGATAAGATTTTGAGGTGGGAGTATTTTACTCCCTATTTGTAAACTTTGAGAGTAAACGTGATTTTAAGAGAGTAAAAAGGACCTTTCTCCTTTGCAAGAGAATAAAATGTATACGACATACAGCCGACGTGTACAAAAACTGTATGGAAATCATTACTATGCAGAAGCTTTCTGCATTGTGACAGAATACACCTTTCATTATTTCTGTAAGATGTAAGGTCTGGCCATATGATTTCTCCTGTATATATTTAAATGTTGAAAACACAAAAACCTAGCCAATTACATAGTAAGGCAAACATGAATTGTATTGTGTTTTTTGAAATTGTATAGCAGAATGGTCTTTTGATGTTTAATGAAAGTCCTAATTTCCTGGAGCTATTACTACCTAAAGGTGTGCCAATGTTATGATACAACAGTGCAGGCAGGCAAGGAGTCCATGCTAAATTCTATATCTAATCTAATGGTCAGATGGTTAGATAGCGCTTTTGGCAAAGCGATGTACATAGAGCATATTGTCATGATCACTGCTTCCAAGGAGTCAGGAACAGCCCAACATCCTTGGAAGCAGGCCCCTAACCGTCATCTTAGGCACCAGCCGGTCCCCACTGGGACCTTTGGGACCTTGTCCTGGCGCCGGTGGCACCAGGCTCATCAAAGTCATCGGTCCCGGCACTGGAAGCGCCGGGCTCATATTATGTATGAAGATGCTTGGGTGGACTTACCTGCAGCAGACCATTCTGCTTACTTACCAGCCACTTAGAAGTCCTCTGTGAACAGGAACTACTTTCTTACCTGGGTGGGGCAAGCTCCACTCCCTGGATACAGCACTGGAACTCTTCTGGAACTGGAACTCTTTTCTTAGCTAGGCGGGGCCGTGGAGGAAGACGCCTCATCACTCCAAGGCTATTTAAACCACACCCGATAGATGAAACGTGCTTCGCGTTATTCTGCATCTGCAGCAGAACGCTCACCGAGTCTGTTCCAGCCTTTCTTCTTTCGATCCTGAACCTGCAAGAATTATACTTACCATTCCTGTATCCAGTCAACAACAGCACCTGCAAAGACAAGAAACAACAGGTTAGCAAGGCAACCTTTACACACAGTGCTTACTCACCCGATTCATCGGCTGCGGCCATTTCTTCACGCTGCACCTCCGCCTGTGAAGACGAAAGCATTGTTATTACTTACCGGCACCCCGCGAATTCCGGATTTCTTCACGCTGCATCGCCGCCTGTGAAAACAAACGAAGAGACATTAGACAGGTATTTACTTACGCCCGTCGCGCTCGTCACAATAGAACGCCTGCAAGTACTCCGGCGTCTCTTCAGCACGAACTAAGCAGCAAGGAAAAAAGACAGTCTGAGCGCTTGCATTTACTTACTCATTTCCAGGCGCTTCACTCCATCTTCCATCTCCAGAGTCCTGCAAGACAAAAAGGGAAAAGCATTATATAGAGTCCTGTTCAATATTAACGTGCCACGCACCTAAAGGCTATAAAGACTAAAAAGGTGTCCGGAAACTCGCTGCTCGTGCAGTTAACGACGGTAACGATCCTCTGAATTCAAGAGGCCTATGTTTCACCAGTGAAGGAACTGGCAACGGCACCCTGCACCAGATGCAGATGGAGAGTCCAGCATTCACCTATCTAAGGTGAGCACGTTGACCTGGGGGCTCTACGGAGAAGCTAGGAAGAGAGGGAGAGAGAGGGACATTCAACAACCCAGACCCTTAACCCCCATATTCTTTCACCTGCAGAAACCTCACCCTTCGAGTTCGACACACAGTGAGAAGAGGTTCGACCCCAGAAGCCAATCGAGTCCTGCACATCACTTTTCGAGTCGCAGACACCCTCCTGCCAAGACCAGCGCCTCCATGGGAATCAGGTGAGCGTTACACATATATATCACAATTATCACCAAACCGAAGTCGGTACTCCTTTATCGACCTTGAAAGGATGAAAGGCTGAGTTGGTCTTGCCGAAATTCGAACCTGCAACCTACAGACCATGCACAGAGTACAGCGAGGGCTCAACCGGCTGAGCTATCTTATTGGCTAATATCCTTCAGAGGTCGGTTAACGTATTATCGACTGAGGTGTAATAATCACAGTGCCTAAATGTTGGGTGAACCATGTATTAAGCGCTACATATAGTTAAATACCACTAGATTATCACAGGGACAGGTTTTGCTGATTTTCTATTTCAATTACAAATGTAACTTTCATTTGTTTGTTTTTTTTAACAGCGCTTGCACTTCCCGCAGATTCAGGTTTTGGATATTTTAATTGTAGTCTTGAAGATTTGAGATGCTAGAACACCAGTGATTGCCAATACACCAATCACTCAACCTTGAGCAATGACTCTGCTGCCACTGACCATTTATAGTAATGTACCCCATTTAATGCAAGGTTCAATGGATGTAAACTAGACCGGGCATTGTCCTCATTTTACACACGTCTTTTATAATTAGAGTGTAAATGAAATTATAAGAGTAAAAATTATCTGCCTCCGCATGATTATACGCACAGCACAGGAACTTTGAAAAATACAATTGTGAAATACTGGTTTGCTTTCACTGGAAAAAACATAATTTGTTACAAAATGTTAATTCTCAATTGCAACTTATTTTTCCATTTGATTAATTATACAATCCTAAAATGCTAGGAAATTAAATATGCACAGTGCTTGTTTGCTCCATAAGCATTAACACAGCAGAATCTGAATGGAAATACACCATTCCTTTAATCACAGTGTGCAGTTTCTTTTTTTAAAGGCTTCAGAGAGATCCATTCTGTTTCAGAGGCTTTTATCAATGGCTTGCAATTACAGCCACGCAGATAACAATCAAAAGAAGTGTTCTGGTTTGTGTCAAGTAACCTGACCTTTGCACTGCCCTCTGATCAAAACGGGGTGTGTAAATGTACACAGGAAAATAATAAAGCTGTTGTATTTACAAGATTTTCATGCGTAAAAAGGCCAGGCACGCTCCTTATCTGGAGCCCTGCTGATACCCAACACAAAGTACTTGGTTTGGGTCTTAATTTTTGTCCCAATGCGAAAAATGATTATGTAGAAACCAGAATTGACCTAGACAATTTCATCCGCAAAGTGCGTCTCAAGAAATTTTTTGCAACAAACAGCTGGCACCAACGCAAAAAGGAGGCACAAACGGGAAGAACAGAAATTGAAATTAGAGAATTGGACATATTGTCAGATCTTATGGAACTTGAAAGCGGCACAGACATGGGTGCAGCGGCAGGGCCCATAGATCTTAACGATGTAGGCATCAACACAGACTGGAGGGCCAAAGGTAGTTTAAAATCGAAATCAAGATTTAATCCGACCTCAAATGTCAGCAGTAACATCGATGTGTTTCAGAGCTTAGTAATTGAGGACTTAAAAAGTTTACGCAGAAGAACTAAAAACTCAATATTTAAAGACAACTTAACCTTGAATGAGAGACAAGCTCTGCACAAACTTCAGGAGCTCAAAAACTGTATAATCAAACCCTCTAACAAGGGGCATAATATAGTCCTACTCAACGGAGACGAATACATCAAAGGGGCGTATAAACAACTTAACGACACAAGCTGCTACACTAAATTGAAGTCTAATCCCATGACAGAGTTGGATCAGATGGTGAAAGTATTCCCGGACAGATGGGAGCAAAGAGGCATAATATCCGAAGACACAGCAACATTTCTGTGGATCAGTCATGCTATAACACCTACTATATATTTCTTACCGAAAGTTCACAAAAATCTGAAAAAAACCACCTGGGAGACCCATAGTCTGTCTCATAGGGTCAGCTTTGGAAAATGTGTCCAAATACACAGATGAAGTACTGTTCTTTTTTGTTTCTGCTCTCCCGTCATACATTAAAGACACCACAGATTTTTTGTGCAAGATTGAAGATATCCCTTGGGAAGCGGAATATCTAATGGCAACAATGGATTTGGTTTCGTTATACACATCCATCGGACATGAGCATGGTAAAAGAGTGTGCGTACATTATCTGAATACGAAATCATTGAACTACTTGGAACACACACAAATGGTGATGGAAATGATCAATCTTTGTTTAACGAATGTCTTCCTCTTCAACAATGAATATTTTAGACAGGTTCAAGGAACCGCAATGGGCACAACATTTGCACCCTCATACGCAAACATCATGATGGGAGCATGGGAGGAACAAGAGGTCTGGGCAGAGACGAATCATGAATTTACACAAAATGTCTTGTGGCTCAGATACATCGATGATTTGTTCATTATCTGGAAGGGTACTGCAAAGGGTTGGTTGGACTATGTTGAAAAACTGAATCAAAACTCTAAAAACCTAAGATTCACTGAAACCCATAGCAGGACTCTTAATTACCTTTCTAGACGTCATTGTAAGAATAGTGAACAAAATCACTTGCGAATTACATAGGAAAAAGGTGGGTTCAAATACAGCACTACATGCACAGAGTGGACACCCAAAGAGTTTGATTTGGAGTGTCCCCTATGGTGAATTTGTAAGACTGAGACGGAATAACACCTCCTTGAAAGCATATGATAAAGAAAGCAAGATCACAGCCGCTGGTTTTCAACGACAGATTTATCCGAAGCAAGTCATTGAAAGGGCTTTCCTGAAAGCTAGACAGCTAGAGAGACATACCTTACTAACAAGCTGTCACAATAAAAAAGAGGAAACAGAGGAAGAAAAGAACAATACTAGGGTTATCCTCACTTTTGACAGAGAAGCCAAAACTATTCGACACATTTTGCAAAAACATTGGAATATTCTTTTAGCAGAACCAGACCTCGCTAAAAGTCTTAAGTCACCCACAGATGAGCTTTAGAAGAAACAGATCTTTCAAAGACATCCTGATCCAGAGGTTTATAGACATAATTTCGAAGTCAAAAAGTCGAAAAAAAATGTCGCAAAAAATGTCGAATTTATTTTTTGACGTTTTTTTTCGAAATGGGAGGGTTCCCCCCAGCCCCCGTTTTTTCTTTTTTTTTTTTGTTTTTACCTATTTTTTTATATAAACTAGAGCTCAAAAAAAAATATCGAAAAAAAAAAATAATTCGACATTTTTTTTTCCGACATTTTTGATTCGACTTTTTTGACATTCGAAATTTTGTTTTCGATATTATGACTGGACACCTGATCCAGAGTTTCATGTCCAAAGATGAATCTAAGATACAAACCAATTGGTTGACTATGAAAAAGAAGGGGTTCCATAAATGCACAAGGTGCAATATTTGCAAATATGCAATAAATTGTGAAGCATTTACACATCCGGTGACAGGCCAAAAAACATGGATCCCACAATGGATCACATGTGAATCTGATCATGTGGTTTATGTTCTTACCTGTCCCTGCCAAAAATGGTATATTGGCAGCACGAAGTGCAAATTTAAAATTCGTATCCAACAACATGTGTGTGCAGTTTTGCACAACGATGCCAATTACCCCATGGCTAAACATTTCTCTGATTGTCACCAAGGTAATATTGAGAATTTTAGTTTCTTTGGACTACACAAAATAGAAATGGGCCCAAGGGGAGGAAGCGAGAAATTGTTAAGACAAAAAGAAACCTGCTGTATCCTGGACTTTGAAAGCAAACAACCCGATGGACATAATATCGATGAAGAGTTGTATACCTTTCTGGGGTGCTAAACAAACTCCCATGTTTTCCTGGTATATATATTTACAAATAACTCAAAGGGGAAACAGGCGTATAGGTATTAGAGTCCCTTACCTAATCTAAAAGAGAAGCCTCTCCTGAGTATTCTGTTAGTTCTCCAGTACCCGGATTGAATGGTTACATAGCAACAAGATGTGTTGATGGTGAATCGTAACAGTACTAACACCAACTGTTTTAACAGTTGTAATCAAGGTTTTACGGTTTTAAATTTTTAATGTTTTTAGGTGATTGTTTCTTTTTACACTTATGTCTATTATAAATACTGAATGAATTAAATGATGGTGAAAAAGGAGGTGTAACAGGTGTTACAAAAGGACACTAATTCCCATGCAAAATGATTTGGTGATTATGCTGACTAGCATCAGTTTAATGCGAGTACAATAAATGATTTATTGGGGCATTCTCAAGATAGGTAGGGCATAATGAACAATCATGATTTGAACTATGCACTATTGGTAGTTGAACATTGGCTGAGCTGGTATTGAGTTGAAATTGTGAAATAATGGCAACATGCTGCTAGAGCACGACGCATTTTATAGATGAAATTGATGAAACTATTAGTGATGCGGTCATTTATGCTTTTTTGCACTATGCATTTTATGTTCTACAAGGGTTGCCTAGTATGTACCAGGTAACCGTGATACATTCAGGTATGTGATTAACCCACAGCGTTAAAGAGAAGCTAGAATGACCAGATGCTAAATGCTTCATGGCATTTTGCACTTTATCGCTCAAATAACACGCTGCTAATGCACCAAGCACTTTACCTTGAAAAACGGATCACCTAAACACATGGTGGTTACATTAATAATTGCCATGTGAAATATTTCGTAAACTTGCAATATGTAAACCGCTCTATGGGTACTGGCGCTGTCACTGTCCCTCAACTACACATATGGTAATATGCCTTATTATCTATCGGCCGTAATATAAAAATATCAAGAGTATCAATGCACCTGAATGCAATACGCTGTGTGGAATTATACAATTATTGTAAATATATAACTGTGCATATATCAGAATGACACTCACAGAAAGTAAAAAGTTGTTGGTTACTTACCTAAAACACTAGGCCAATATGGCCAACATGTTATCTTTGGGACTGCAGCATCCTAGGAAAACTAGTCTTTTGACTGTGTTTACACCCAATTTTCTTGGGCTGCCTCTCTTTCATGTCTTTTTAAAAGTTTGTTTGACAATGAGGTAAATCGTTGTGAACAAGCGGTGAGTTGGCCGCGGAACGCGTGAACGCCTCAGCAAACTGATTGCTGCATTTGGGAGGACCCGTGTATTTTAGTCGTTTTGGATTTTAAACGAATTCCATGTTTTTGTATTGTACGATTTTCCCTACAAGAAAAATAAAGGAAGTTAATTTTAGCTAACAAGGTGTGGATCCGGCAGCATTTTTTGTTCCAATTGGGATTGATTTTGCCTAATAAATACTGTGGAGAGTGCAGCTTGAACCTTCTGCATGAGAATGGCAGTACTTTGAATTTTGTATGTATATATATATATATATATATATATATAAGCATAAGCAATCACCAAGCGGTGACAATACAATTCAGAAAATAAGTAAAGCAAAAGTTAAGCATTTTAATTCACTTATAGTAATGTAGAATAGAAAACACGGGAAAAGGAACAGTTTTGATTTGTGAACAGATAGCGTTTAGGTTGATATTTCCCCCTGCAAAAACCTTAAGGCACAAATGAGCAATCCTACACAGAGGTCCGTAAGCCGCAGGTATTCAGGAATGAAAGACAATGTCTAGAGTTTGAATGCAATCTTCCCTCCCCAAACATTAGAGAAAACCGTTTTTGGAAATTGACACTTTTTAAACTGACAGGTGATAATGGCTTTGTGACACAATGCAAAGCGGGCAAAAATGTTAAAATTGATGGAAATTCTCATGAGAGCAACACTAAACAGATTCTAACACACATGAGCGACAAGATGAGCAACAGTACACACTTTAGATCAGGATGGGAGTAAGAAACACTTTAGATGGGAAAAGGCACGTGTGAAACCTTTGAAAATGTAAATTCACGGCAAAATGTCATTATGCGATTTTTGTTAAAAATGGGTCGAATATGCTGTCCCGATGCAGTTATTGGTGGTGGATGTAGCTAAGTGTCTTAGTTATAAGTGAGAGTTGAAATTACGTTTCTATCTATAAAATTGAAGAAGTTATGGAAGTTTTAGTGAGAGGCATTTTTGAAATAAAAATAGAACAGAGAAAAGCAGGAATTCGGTTTTAAAAATGACACATTGGTTTTATTACACTATATTAATGACTATGAAAAAGAGAATGTCACCCGTAAATCTCCAGTTACTCACGGCAGCTTCTAACTCTTCACGTGTGATACTCTAGTTTCCGTTCTGTATGGGAATTGCTTTATTTAATCCAAATCACTAATGGTTATGGTTTAAAGACACAAAATGGGAAAAGCGCAAGAATGGTTCTGACAATGTTAGGGTTCTGAAGTTAAAGTTGGGATGGGTTGAGATTGGGATAGGACAATGCAAATATACTATTGCAGCGAGGTGTGGCTTGCCACGCAGCGTCCTTACGCCACAGGGTCCTTTCCTCTGACGGGCTAACGGTTCGAACACAGCTCTGATTCGCGGCTTCTGTTTCGTTTCGTGCCGCAGCCAGTGTACTCTCTCCAAGCCGGCGTGTCCCCCTGAGGTCGTGGACGCGGTACGCGATTGGTGTGGGACCGGCCTGGGGGGGTGATTACATCGGCGCTTGCAGGACTGTCTGCTGCGGCACCGGTACTGGCTGCCTACTGGCCGTCAACATCGAAGCGGCACTGGTCTGGGAGGTGAGTGCCTTTGAGCCTTTGTGCCGTCTCTTCACCTTCCCGGCTTTGTCTCGGAGTGTCAGCCCCCCCCTGTGGAGGTCTTGTGGTGGCTTTGTGGGCTGTGCTTTTTGGGGCTTCCCTGACACTCGAACTAACACTAATTTTGATTCCAAAGCCCCAACTGCTCATGGCGCCTCTTTCCCCCACCGAAGACGACATAAGCTGTCACCTCCGTAGCAGCAAAATGCCTGTAGAACAGGATCAACAGGACCAACAGAACTACAGGGAGGGGAAAAACTGCAAAACAGGGAAAGGCGTTTCCTTAGCGCCAGTACAGCTAAATTTGGAAAACACCAACGCAACCTCCACTCGCCTACCCACCATCCCTCTGCTCTTGGGGGTACCCTCGTAGGTTGGTGGGTATAGATGAGGTGGTCACAGTACAAACGACCTCTTAGCCCCAAGTTTGGCGACGGGTTTGGATGGAAGCGAGAAGGCAAAAGCGCCTCCCCAAAAAAGCGCTTTTCACCTACAAGATCGGTAGCCCACCGAAATTCACAACAAGCAAAGCCCCCGGCCGTTTTAACGTTTCGTCGAGTGATTCCTCGCCAGAGTCTGTCGTAGGACGGTTGAGGCTCTGGTCTAACCGGCTGGGAGCAAAGCCCTCGGTACGATCCACTTATGACGCTACGCTTAATCAATTACTGGCAGCAGGAGTGCGCCTTCATGCCATTAGGCAGAAGTCAGGTGTGAGTGATTCCAACACACAGCAGACGCCCATGCAAGGGAAAGTCACCACAGTACAAATCCACCAAAGCACAACTCTACAAGCATATATTTCAAAGCAGCAAAAGCAGCTGAAGCGAAAATCATGCCCATCAGCAACAGCTCGAACGACTCTTGGATCACGGACATCGAAGACCACCTGTCCTCCCCAGCTAGGCGATCAGAGGTGGACTCTGTGTTTGGAGTGTCGCTTGGGGCGATTTCCCCTCATAAAGTAGTGGCAACAGAACAGACTGAATTATTGCACCAAACCTCAACAAATGATGAGGACAAGACGGGTACCGACCCAAGGCAGGACACGACAACTCAAAGACCCTATACCAAATCGGTGGATGACTCTGCCCCAACTATAGGCGGGGCCCAGCCGACACCCACGGGGTCACCAACCACAGTTCCAGCTAATTCTAATCACGCCCCAAAGTTACTATTTACAAAGGGGAATACCAAACGCAAAACCAGGCTGGAAAAACTACCGCCAAAGAAACTCCGAAAAGTACCTGGAAAATCACAGGGGGGCGCCAAATGTTTGGCAAACCCGTTGATTTCTTCTTCCTTGAAAGAATACTTCATAAAACAATATATATCAGATCAGGGCCACGAACCTTCGGATGCAGAAATACTGGAGGCTATTCAAGATCTTTCCCCATGGCCAAAAGCTTGAAAAACCGACTCAAGCCTTCACGGTCCACCACCACCACCTCAAACACCTTCTGTGCACTCAGCTAAGAGCACAGATCAGAGCTTAGAGACAGAGTTCTGCACCTTGTCCCAACAGTAAGCATACGGAAACAAAAAGCTGCCAGATTGAAAGGAGAAATGGCCAAGATTCTTGTGAACCATTAAAAGAGATTGTAGACATCGAGTCAACGCCTGAAGGAGTGATTGCTCCAATCCCGGATGTCCCAGTAAGAGACAGACTAAGGCGGGATTCTAAGACAAGCCAATCAGTAGATCACCACGCATGGACACTTCCACATATCCAAGGAAATCACGGCAGATCGTCGGGGGAAACTCTGTATGCCATGCATGAAGATCTGCCGCCCGCTGAGAGAAGATCCTTGGAAAGATCAGTACAGTCACAAAAGGAAAGAGGCCTCTACACCCTGCCGAAAAATAGGTGGTGGAGTGAAATTCCAAGTATGGCAGAAAAAGAAACTCCATCAAAAAAATCAGATCTGATGTCAATCATGTTGGCCCTTACAATATTCTTAAATCCATTTAGCAAGCTCTGAGTCAATCCACGAGGCCCTCAAAGACAACACTTCAATGATAAGCTCTATGAGTGAGAAATTGATCTTCATTGAAGGGTATCTAACCGCCGTTGAACGTAACTCGAACAGGATTGAAATGAGTTAGAAGAAAAAATGGCCAAACTAGGAGCCGATCTGCTGAAAAACAAACCCGAAATGGGCCAACCCCCTAAGCTATCTCTAACAAAATCTACTCAGACATCAGAGAATGAGAAGCTCAAGGACATGGCTCCAATCTTCGTAAAATCATTAAAAAAATGCCCTTACCCGTACCAAACCAAGACACTGTAGTCCGGACTCCTGGAAACACAAACTGGATAAAGGAAACAAACCCTCCCAAGACCTGCACGCAAGAAAAATTGAGTGAAGTTAATTTCCAAGCAGGCCTTAGTGTTACAGGCAATGAATCATCTAAACAAAGGACTAACGGAAGTTTAGAAACAGCAAAAATCCACGAAAAAAAGGGCCCAGTCTTGATACTTAAATCGAGTGGCGATCCAGACCCGTCACAAGATCTATTGGACATCTCACAGCATCTTGAAGTTGAAGAAGAGACTCCTGCATCAGCGGACCTCTCAAGGGTCCCTTCCGAGTCACTCCAAATAACTTCTAATATACAAATGACGGCTGTCATACAGGATGGGACGCAACGAAGGGAAGAGGACCCACCAACACGCACCTATAGATGGCGATCAAACTCACCAAGTGCTGTTCTAGAAGCACTCAGAGACCCTAAGAAAAGGGGAAAGTCACCTACACAGAGACCGGACAAGGAAATTAACCCAAGATCCGAACGAAAATATCAGCATGGCAGGCATAGAACTCAATCTCTTAAAGTGGCTTCGAGAACAAATGAGACGGAAGCCAAGAAGAGCCATAAATTAGACGAATCGTCGCTCTTCAAAGTGGAGTAGATCTCAGCAAAAGATAGCTACTTAGTGCTAAATCGCAGGACTGTGTTAAAATTATTGAGGAAAGTCGATAAACTTCGACACCTAACATCAGACGACTTCATACTTGTCGAGCCTTACCACCAAGAGCACAGAGCTAAAGCATACCTCCATGTAAGAAATAAGGCGATAAGTGAACTCTCCACTGAAGCAACAAAAGATCTTCGACATCTCGGACTAAAGATTCAACAACTACAGAAGCCCAAGGTAGCCCAGGTGGTTAGCGGAAGGTTAAGAAGGGACTCCTCGAGGCATCGGCAAAAATCCTCTTTAGCAGACACACCCGACGAGCCAGGATGGTTAGCTCTTAAGAAAAGACGGGAAGAGGAACGGCCGAGACATCACAGCGATTTCCCAAAAACCCAGACTCAGGGCAATTATGTATCACCGGGTTTGTTACAAAGAAATGTGGAGAGCATCCAGGAAAGACAGCGCATTGAAACAAAAACATCACAAGTGATGAGGGGCCAGAAAGAAACACCTGTATCCAAACCATGGAATTGGATTTTGGATACCTTTTCACGTACCCAAAAGAAATAGCAGCGACCCCTCTGTCCCACGGCCGTCAAGAGACAAATCGAGAAACCATCAATTCAGCCCATAGAAAGTCCTCTCCAAATGGCATCATGGAACACTAGAGGACATCGCCACCTAACACGACAAAGTGAGGTACATTTAGGCTCCTTCGACCTTTTCTGTCTACAAGAAACTTGGCTTCTGGCCGTCTCACCGGCAATAAGGTCCGGTATGGGACGACCTTCAGCGGGTCTGCTGACTGCTGTTCGCCTTGGATCTGGAATGATCCTTAAGGGAAAAATCATAGAGGGTTACGGCATACTTGCCACACAAATCACATGGTGCCGCCACAATCATAATCAAGACCTGTGGACACAGACAGAATTGGCGATTATTAACTTGTGTTGGAACCCGGAAAGAGCAACAATCGAAGACTTCTGTAACTCCATAGCCAATATCATTGACGAAATCACAGTTGACTGGAAGTTACCAGACATGATAATATGCAGAGATCTGAACGCTAAATGTGGAGTCATAATGTCAAGTGGTCAAGATCAGATGTCTGGTCCTCCGAGGGACGAAAGAGGTAAAGCTTGGTCCGAGCTAATGAAGTCCAGAAAGCTCCATAATGTGGCGTCACTCCAAGACCGTAGAATCCAAATCCCAACCTGGGAAAGGTTGGGTGCTTCAGCCACCTTGGATTACATCTTCATCATGGAAGGCCTGATCCGGCACTTTATAGACTTCACAGTACGGAAAACTACTGAAAGTGACCACAATCTCCTTTGTTGTCATGGGGCGGGGTATTGCAGAAAAGACACTACTATCTTCCCAATGTCGAGTCCAATAAACAACAAAATCGACTTCAACTATCATCCGATAATGTAAGATCTTTCAATGACAACCTACTAAAGAAACATGGCTGCTCAAGCAGAGGCTCAGCAGAAACAAGACCTGAGTATATGTCCCTGCTAGTTGCCCACAAAGTGAATTTCACTGGCAAGATCCAAAATCAGTCAAACTACACTCGCACGTTCAATCATGAGGTGGTTGCCAAGCGTCAGGAGGTAAGAAAGTTAAAAAAAATAGCAGCAAAGGCAGGAACCACTGAATCTTGGTATGTATACCAAACAGCTAAGAGGCTTTACGAAACATGACTCAAGCACAAGCGACAGATTCTATACCAGAACGATGCTGAAGCCATGCTAAACAACCTGGACTTCAAGGAATACTTAAGATTTCTGGACGCTTCTCAAGAGCATTGATGGTCAAAGTACACCAATACTTGCAAACTCTGTATCAGAACAAAAATGGATTTCATGGACCTCTACCGGCCTTACCCAACTTCAGTTCCCCAGACGCAAGCTGCTATTGCAGAACTGTGGATACATTTGGGAAATATATATGACATCTTTAGATCAATAGGTAACTTAAAATCCTCGAGGGCTCCGGGACCTGATGGGCTGACCAACTTGGATCTCAAAAAACACCCGGTCGCCTGGGCGCACGCAATTGACGAGCTCTTTAGATATTGCCGAAAGCAGACGCATGTTCCGAAAACTTGGACAGAAGCAGTCTTGGTCCCGATTTTTAAAAAAGGGGCAAAAGCTGCCCGGCAAACTACAGGCCTATAGTGCTACTTGACATCATTGGCAAAATCTTTGCGTCCCTTTTGCTACTCCACTTTAAAGAATGGGCCACAAATTCGCCAGCAGCAGATATATTTCAAACTGGCTTTCTAAAGGGAGCAGGTACAACGATAAACCTATTAATTCTCAACATCATTAAAGCGAAAGTGAAAAGAGGTGCTCCAAAGGTCTACATGGCGATGGTAGACCTGTCTCAAGCATTCGATTTGGTAGACCGATCCAAACTATGGTCAAAACCTTCCTCTTGGAATTGCCCGGGCCCCCTACTTGATTCAATTAGGGTGCTCCACACAGCAACATCATTGCGGGTGCGCCTAAGTCGGCAAGGGATCCTCTCAAAACAGATCCACACAGAGCGACGAGTAAAACATGGCTGTCCTTTGGCCCCTGCCCTGTTTATAGCCTTTATCGGTGACTTTCAGGAATCTGAAAAAACAGTGAGATCGTTTCCGCCGAAAGTGGGAAGTAGCAAAGTGTCACGACTATGGTACGCCGATGACCTGATTTTGATGGACCAGATGGCAATAGGTCTACAACAGCAATTAACCAATTTGTCTGCATATATGGGATGCAATAACTTACAAATCAACAAAACAAAAATCAAAATTCTGGTCCTATCAAAAACAGCAAACAAGCAGCAGCCTTACACCTCATGGTTTCTGGATAAAATGAAAATTGAAGTGGTCAATGAAAACAAATATCTGGGAGTGATGCTAGACAATACACTGATAGAAAATTCTCTCCAAAATTCTCTCTGGACAAAAATGAGAAATTTGACAGCACAAACCCGAGCAGTTGACAAAAGATTCGGGAAATTCTCATGGAGTCCAGCTCTGCAGTTCTATAAATCAAAAGTAGTCCCAGCGATTACTTATGGGATGGCAGCAAACTTAAATCTGCCAACTACGCTCTGGATCCAGTTAGAAGGATTTCTATGGAAATCAGTGTTGGGCTTACCTAAATCAGCCCCTATTCCAGCGATTCGGCGCGACCTTGGCCTAGCATCCCTAGCTTCTGTAGTGATGCGAAGCACCTCATAACTCTACAGAAAAAATACTGATGCCAAACTCATCACCTATTTTCCAGATCGTGGCCTCTGAAATCGACAAAGGGTCTTGCAAACTCTTAACTGATTGGGTTAAGAAAATCCAAATCAATTTAGAAGAAGTAGCTTGCAACGAAGAAATCCTCATCTCAAACCCGACCCGAGTAAAAACTAAATTAGAACAAGAAGACTGGATTGATACAAATGCCAAAATACAACTCTACAAATCCTTAAAGCACCTTCCTCCCTCTCACAACCAGTTAAAGGTGCCTTTAAAGTACTGTGAAAAATTCCCAGAGAAAGACTTAAGAAAAACTTACATGCGCGCTTGTCTAAACTTACTCCACACGCGGGAAATTTTGGCTATTAGAGCGCTGTCGCCTACATCAAATTGCCGGTGTGTGGTGCCCAGGATCAAGTAGAAACACTCCGACACCTCCTCATGTTGTGTCCAGCTTTAGCACCCGAAAGACTAGTCTACATGACACCCCTGATCGTGCAGCCGTCGACACTGAACGAAGAAACCTGCTGGTTCAGGTTAATAGCAGGAGACTCAGCCAGATGGTCCAGGACAGCCGCCAAATTTGTGACGATGGCGCTCAACAAAGCAAATGCCCCAGAACTCACCGCGCCTCCTGTCGATGTCTCGCCTGGGCCCATGCAAACTGGTGTATTTCTCAAACTTTACGTAGCAACTGAACTTGAAGTGGTGTCTTAAATGTAGCGCACAAACAGTAAAAAGTTCGAATTGATGCAGGAACTTGATTTTTGTAAAAACCATATAGGTTAAAAACAAATTAAAAAAAATATATATACTATTGGTTACTATTATTCCTCTTGATACTTACAGTCCATTGTCATTAAGATTGGACCGTCAGAGTTCTGGTCATCGGATCGGGTCTACCCGCAGCAGGCCACTTCAGGAGGGATCGGTCAGCTGGGCGGTTCTGGTCAATTGGACTGGCACCTCAACTGGATTTGGAATGGATCGGCCCTTTTGGTCACTGGACACGGTAGATTAGCTTGATGGCGAGTTTCAGCAGGCAAGCGGGAATGGTAGCAAGCCAGACTGGATCAGAATTAAATTCCCTTATGTTTGGGATGGTTGAATTTGGGCCTAGCTAAAAAGAGCTCGGCAATGCTGAGGCCTGGATTCTGCAAAGAAGTCCAGAATCAGCCGAAAGATGAAGCATTCTGGAACAAGATGAAGGAGTCCGGAACAAAGCGCTGCGCGGAAATCAGGATGTGGTCAAGAATCAGTGTGTCTGTGTGGTGAAGTTCCTATATTTATCCTACCAAGTAACATCACAAAGTTTATGGTATGGGCAGAATTTCAAACCACACTCTCACGGCTGTGAGTGGCCAAAGGTACTTACCTTGTTCTGGTTGGCAGTCAGAACAGAGCTGTCATCTTTATGATGAGATTTCGGAACTCCCACATTGATTTTGACCAAAACTTAACTTTTGCACAAATGTACATTTCTAAAATTATGCCCCCTAATAAAATCAAAAATATACATTACATATTTGATGGGTTATTTTCACATTCAATCCCCAACTCTGTCAGAGCTGTCTTTGTCATTCTATGGAATTTTCTCAATTTTAATCATAACAGTTTGGACTAATAATTTCTAATTCAGTACATATCTGGGTGATTATCACTTGAGCATGAATATACAATATTAGACTTATAGCATTAATAGTTTTGCTACAATTAGGGTTTTTCTGTAACTTTGGTTCCTTGGGTAATACAGGTTCATTAATGTCTTCAAAGCAAGGGTCTAAAATTAGATTAACATCTACCCATTTTTTGATTTGTCCTCCTTCAGGTTGCACAGTTAGAGTTTCAAACTTAATCATAAATAAGGATTTAAACCCCAAAAGTTCTGGGCAGTTTTTTGTTGTAACTTTCCATTCAACAGGCAACAGCTCTCACCTTCCTTTGATCAGGGAGGTGTGTCCTCTTCCTTGAGAGGGAAGCTCCCCTGTAGAGATCAGTAGGCAGCCTGCCATTGTCCTGGGCTCAGCCAGAGACGAAAGTCTGATGAGCTCTTTGGCAATATGCGGGTACCTCCAGCATCCATTAAAGCTTCCTGTATCAAGGGAGTGTGAACCGAAGTGTCCTCTTTCCCGGGCTGGGCAATGTCAAGTCAGAATTAAGTAGTTACTTAACTCCAAACTGGGTTACTTTAAAATTCACTTTAAGGTCTTTCCTTTAAAACACATAAAAATGAAGCACAGTTTACAAGGGATTTGAACATTTACAGAATGAAGCCCTTCACAAACATGTTAAATAGGCGAATTTTGCAATGTCTTCAGGGAAAAGAAACACCTTTCTAAACTGGGTTTTTACATCTACTTTTCTTATGCAGCACACACACATTCAACTCAGCATTATTCTGTCTTGGAGTGCTGGAAATTGTCTGCAATCTGGAAGTAAGTATTCAGCTTATGCTTGGAGTTTGCTCTGCCCAGCTGAAATTGATATGTTGCCACTTTTATCCGCATTTTTCCTGTGTAACTGAAAACAAATTGTTGCTGTACTGATGTTTCATAAAATACATCTCTTAGCTGCTGTCAGTCAGTGAGGCCCGGTTTCTTCTGACTGCACTGGATGGTCTGTGGTTTCAGCACACTTCATTTTAATGGTTCACTTGGCAAATTACTGAATTTAGCGCCAAAATAGCACTTTGAAGGTTGTAATTGATTGGGAAAGCTGCATTTTAAAGGGCGTTTTCAGTTTTTAGCCCACCTTTGTGGCCTTGCTTCATGTGACATGTAACAGCACCCACTGGCATTCTCCTGCAGTGAGTTCTGTTTTTACACAAACTTTGACTGTGGCAGGGGTGTGCAGCCTTTTGTGATTTATGAACCATGCGCAGTTTTGCAGATTTGGCGCGTCCCGGGGTTAGCGCATCCATTTTTGCCTGTTTCTTTCTCCATTGCCAAAGGGGTGTAGTGGGGCGCATTGGTATGGGTAAAAATATCTCCTTAATTGAATTTCCCTTGTCGGTAGTAGATTCCATTGCACCTTAATTAGAATACCTCTATAGATTTGGAAATTGTAACAATACCCTAGTCAGGTTACCTCTTCATCTATGTTCATGAGACAAATGACTCATTGATGGATAAGAGTGGAATGTATCAATATTCTGGATCCAATCATAGTCAAATAGGGCTCGCTTAGCCTTAATGGGGTTCGAGATCAGTGTTTCAGGAGACTCTCCAATCTCATTTAGGATATATTCAGATCGCACTCGAAAGGCCATTAGTACACGAGTGGTCTAGATTTCTACCCATTAGTTGGTATAAGGAATTGGATGTGCGCAATGATTTTTTAATAGAGTACAAGAGAGGCCCATTGTACCCGAGCCCAAAGCGACACAATCCCCAACTCAAATCTGATTGCTGATATCTGCACCACATTTGGTACCCCAAGGATTCTCCTCCATGTTATTCCCTCAATTGTACTCAGTATTTTACATATGTTATCAGATCTTAATTCTAGGCATTAAATCAATTTAGGCACAATTTTGCCTTCATAAAACATCACTGCAGGTTTGAGGGAGAATCTACCATACTTTCGTTCAATCTTAATCTGGGCTTCTAGTTGTTTCGCCTTGTGCATCAAGGCCTCATTAGCGGTTTTAGAGCCTTTATAGGCAAAAAATTGAAGCCCAGATAACGGACAGTGTCTGCAAGGCTCAGGGGCATACCTCCAACAGTGCACACAGATCCTTTGGTCATTGCTTTCGTTTTTCTAAAGGCAAGAATCTTCGCTTTGGTTGGAGTAATAATCAATCCGTTATCCTTGGCGTAGTTCTCAGTTATTCAATGATCTTTGCAGCCCAACTCTAGTGCAGTCAAAGATCAGTACATCATCTGCGTAGATAAGACGTACCATTTTTTTCTTTTCTTATTTTAGGAGCAACCAGCCCTTCTTTAGCTAGCGATATCATTACATCAGAGAAATACTGATTGAATAGCCAGGGGGCCAGGACACCGCCTTGCCTGAACCCACGATAAGCTCTTATTCTCCTCGAGATGTCACCTTTTTGACCTAATCGGACCTGTATGCCACAGTTTTCATAGACCCCAATGAGCAATCTCAACAGCCCATCAGGCAGCTCCCATTTAGTGAGTTTAGAGCATAACCTGCCACGGTCCACACAATCAAATGCGGCAGTTAGGTTTATCGAGGCCATGTAGGTGCACCCCCTAGTTTGTAACCAAGCCTCTTCCGGCACACATTTGAGAGCCAGGCCATTAATGTTTGTAGAATGGCCCTTCCTAAAGCCTGTCTGAAATTGGGCCAACGGATGGTAAATAGTAGCCCAATCCTCCAAATGTGAGAGCAGGAACGCTGAAAAGATTTTACAATTGCCGTCAATAAGTGAGATAGGTTGATAATTGCTAGGGTCAGTCCTGCCCCCACACTTAAAGATAGGGACCACATGTGCCGTATTCCAAGAGCTTGGTGTAATCCCTGTGGTGATAATATCCCTGAATTCCAAATACAAGAGATTCATCCACATATTTCGATCTATTCGTGAGGCCATTAGGGCCTGGAGCGTGAAATCAGTCCATAAATAGTGGCCAAATCTAGCTCAAGGTCCAAAGTAGCAGTTCCCATCAATTACGGTACAGTCGGGCTAATGATCGACGGAGGACCAAACCTGTCCTCATAAAACTGCACCCATTCGTGTTCCGAGAATTAATTAATTTGGGTTATTCCATAGTTGGGGTCTTGCCCATTCACCAAATGCCAGAAAGAACTAACATCAGATTTAATCAGTATCCCCAGCATCATTTCTGCATCTTGCTGTAAAAGAGAATGTTTCAAGAGTTTACAGTAATTCTTGTAAGACTGTCTGACCTTTCTAGTCAACTCATTACGGGTAACCTGCTCGGAATTGGTGCGATTTATAATTCTAATTTCCCTCCTCATCCTTTTTGCTTCCACCAATTCAGTGCTATAACCATGAGTATGCCTAGGAGGTTGTTTACTCTTACTACATGTACCTACCGCAAGTCCAGAGACTAGACCGCCAACAAGCATCTGAAACTCATTCACATTGAAGCAGTTCATTTTCCACTCATAGGTGGATAAATCAAGTATGTTTCTTAAATTCAAATTCAACAGATGAATATTAGTCTGTCCATTTGACTGCATTACCAGCCACATTAGCAGTGACTTGCGGCTGTATCTGAAATTCTCTAATGCATACTGGCAGATCCAAAAAGGCAGTCAAAATGGAGTGATCACGCCAGTCATTTTTCAACACCTCAAAGGACTGGTAGTGATTCATTAAGTAGGAGTCAACAAAGATGTAATCAATCAGAGAGTAGTTATTCCCTCTAGGCCACGTATGCCAATCCAAGGCAGAATGATGTTCAGTCTTCCTTCCAACTAGGGGCTGCAATCCACGACCCTCAAGCCCAACCTTCCAAATTCGACCCAAAGATCTCTTCGCTAGATAGCCACTAGTTAAATCTTCAAAGTTCCACAGAGAATGCTGGGGATCACAATCTGCATTAAAATCACCTTGCACAATAGTTCTCCTATTAACATATCTCTCAGTCTGTTATGTTACCTACATTCTCCACAAAAACATCCAGTGCCAGTAGATGTTAATAATCAGAATTTTAACCTGATCACTAGACAAAACTCGACCCCCAAGGCTCCAAATGGCAGATTTACAATTTTTTCCCCACTAAGGCCTAGTGAATTTTCCATTGCAATTATCAAACACCCCGAGGGTCGTCCACCGGCACTTTCTTTAGCTGGCTGCACGAATACACTGAATTCTTAGAATTGGGAAAGAAGTCAACCACGTCTCTTGGAGACATATACAGTTAGCAAGTCTTAAATTATTCATACAAGTCCTGTTTGAGAAAAGATGGATATTACCTCGAGTGTTCCAAGATTTCAGTTAGCGAAATCTCCTCCCAAGCAGTTGCAGAACCAGTCCACTTATCACAGGACCAATGTTTGCCACAGGGAGGAAATTATGGTTGCCCAGTCCATGTCCTTCCCTCCCCCATTATCAACACTCTTCGTTAAGCCCACTGTCTCAATCAAGTGCAGCACTGTGTGAGATTTATCATCGTTGAGGTTAGAGTCCCCCTTCTCCCCGTCCACCCACTGAACCTCAAATCCCATCGAGGATAATGCCTCACTCTGAGTATGGATAAACTCCCCCACCAGAGGCCAAGTGAATAACACTAGTACCCATCTGGTCCCTCCCTAGTAAAGAAACTCTCAATATCAAGCGAGGCCAAAAAAGCAAGTGAGGGGATTGTGGAAAAAATAGTACGGATGTTGGGGCGATTCAGGCATATGTTGTTACTAGGATCAAGATTGCTACTAATTTTTATTTGGCGTAGCGTGTTATTGCAGCCCTTATCAGTAAGCCCCAAACCTGATTGGCCAATAGATTTAAACAGTTTTGGGCCCCCTCTATTAACTAAAGGCAGGCCAGGTCTACCACTGTTATCCATACAAGACTTGGGGCAATACCTAGGGACATACCTAGTGGGATAATGCAGGCGTAATATGTCCTTTACCCCCGCTGCAATTCGGAGATGAGTAAGCAGAGCTGGTGAAGCCACCATAGCCTCCAGACACTTTGATTTCCCCCACCACACCTCTCCCTTGAGTTGGTTGCACTTGCCTCAAATGCTCTAGTGGTTGATGGCTCCTCAGAGGGCCACTCTAGCTCCCCCCGATGAACAAAAGTGACAGATCTACCCACCCCATGATTTTGCTGAGTTTGGATAGAAGTAGATGCCCCCTTACAGGGTCCCCAAACAGAGACTATGCGATCGAGAATTTCCCAAGGAGGATACACAGCCCCACAGCCCCCACCAATTGATCTCAAAGGTAAGGGTATTACGCCTTTGTCCGGAGACCCCGATCGGTCCCACCATCCTTCAGTTCATTTACCACTGGAGGTGTCTCAGTACGCCCCAAGTTAAGGGGGCACCTGTCTCAATAACTATCCCATCGGTAGAACCTTATATATTTTCATCAAACTTGGGGTCCGTTTGAGCAGTAGAGTCCACCACCTTGATCTTTGGTGAGGGAACCACGTTCAATGGTCCATGCACAACCACTGGGGACAAACTGGATCGGAAGAGGGTTCTATGTGCAGTTCTAATGGAGGGAGACAGGCTCTTACGTGCTCCCAATTTAGATCTCACCAGTTTCCCTCTATCTGCAATCAGACGTTTGTTAAATATTCGGGGGGCAATTGGCACTTCATCAGCCCCCCACCCCCTCGTTCCCACCCGCCCGACCTTAGGTAGCTCGTTAGTAAGATCAATAATAGGGACGACTGGGTCACCAAGGCACAAAAGCAGGAAAACTGGTAGGTTTCACATTCGTGCCCAGCCCGAGTCTGGGATCAGGCTAGGGGGTGATCAATCATAACATCATCAGATATTTCAATAATGTCCACCAAGTCACCACCCAAAATAGGAGGTTGAGGGCCAGTAGGTTGACCCTCCCACACAGCTTCCAACTCCCTAGAGCCAGGGCAACAGCGGCCAAAGCGAACTTCAGCCCCAATCTCCAAGTTTAATCGTGACATCAGCCAAAGCTGCGTTTGTGCACTTTAGTTCGGGCCAAATATTGTCATATAGGGAGACAAGATCTCAAAACTATGTTTAATGCCGACAGTAGGACGAGACAATTGAATACGCTCATCAACCTTCCTCAAAGTATGATGAAGTACCGATGAGTCATTCAGAGCCCCCTGGCTCATCAGAGGTGATGATTCGGGATTGGGAGTTTGTTCATGGTTGGAGATATTCCGAGCAAGAATTACAAGGAGAGTTGGTGAATCCACAGTTGAAGCATCCCCAACCCGCTGTGTTGCTCATTCTGCAGATTTGGATTGATCAATCCTCAGTTCCACTTCTGCTTGGTCAGCGACTTCAATAATGCTAATATCATTAAGATCTCTCAGTCCAGAGACGTTAGGTTGCATAATCATTACCGGGTGGTCTAGCATAGCTTTACACTTCGCAACAGGAAGGGTTTTAAGTTCAGTGCTAGTGGTAACTAACTTAGTACAATAATGGTCCATAGTGCGCTGTCCAGAGATTGGTCTAGGAGCTGGGGTAGAATTTGGAGTTTTATACCGCAAGGCCCGCACTCCTTTTTCGGAATAGTAACATTGGACTTTGCAATCAACATGAGTGGTTACATTCGGTAAAATCAAAAGATGGTTATACTGATCCAGTGATAATGGAGCCGGTTGCAAATTTATTCCAAATGTTCCAACAGATTGATTCGGCCCCACACCCTCATCCTGCTGATTAATCAGCATAGAGTTAATGGCAATGTGAGTATTGCAGAGTGTAGGCAGCTGTGCAACTGGGTCTTCATCACTGTGAGTTCGAATCACAGGACCCCCCAACAGTTCCTCCGCGTTTCCCATATGCACTCTATTCAAGACTTGGATAATAAATAAATCTGTTGGTGAATCTTGAGTGTTAGCTGTGTCCAGGCCTCCCCTGCTACGCAGGCCAGACCGCATTCTATATTAGTAAAAAGAAAAAAAAAAAGAAAAGTTTGCTAGTAGGGCAGGTCTTGGGTCAAAGAGGAAAGCCGCACGGCGAACCCCCGCAGTCCCCAGGAACAACCGCTCCACTGACACTCCAACTGGCAGCCAAAGCCGCGATCAATTAACAGAGGCCAAAAAAAATGAGTACATTTTTTTTAAAGCGTAGGGGATAGAGCACAGCGGAGGAAGCAGAGGGTAGAAAAAAAACACCATTCCAATAGGAGGACAGAAGCTTACCGGCTACAAGCTAACAGGCTAACAGCCAGCAACCGCTAGCTGTCAGTAACTGCCTCGACTAAGTCGGTGCCGGCAGCAAAAGCGAGTTCTTCAATAATAACTGGGCACAGAGCGTTTGCAAAACTGTGTACAACAGGCCCCAGTATTTTCCAAACACTTCAGCAGATCGTTCCAGTTAGTGTGAAGGCCAAAATACCTTGAAGTGTCCAACCGTATTCCAGTGCACGGCACACACAGTATTGCTCTGGCTCCTGGTTCGTTGTTAAGCTGCGTCTCTAACCTTTGATATGCAGCACCAAACAGCAAGATTCGCACTGCCCATGTCACCGCAGCCGAGCTTCAGTAGGCACAGTAAACTGATGGCGTGGCTGTACGCCAAGGCCTCTGTCCCGTGCTCTGAGCAGGGTCATGCCTCACCCAGGACCGGACGGTCCAAGGAGCAGTCTTCTAAGTCATTTGAGGGTGCCTCATCCGTGGGTGCCCAAGACAAGGCCAAGAACCGCAAGTTCAGGTCCATCTGAGTCGCTGCAGTAGTGGGTCCCACAGTGAAAAGGGCGCAATCGTCATCACCCTCCGCCTCCATTGCCAGCCGGCAATCGAGCACCTCCAACCCGGCTAAACTGTGGGAGAAGCCTGAGAAGCCACGGGCTGAGGCGAAGGCTGAACTGCCAAAGAAGGACCAATCGGCACAGGATAAGACTTGACGATGGAGCTAGTGGCATCTGCTCTCATGAAGGATAAGGGGCTGACCCTGGGATGGTAGCCCCCGCAGCGCAAAAGGTATTCCTGCCCCCGAGGCATGAAACCCACAGCAGTGACTTTGGCAAAGTCTGCTGGCACACCAGAGAAGGGGACACCGTCTCATAACCCGGTCTCAACCCCTCAGGGTAGAAAAAAGGGGCGGGGCAAGGAGGCACCCAATCAGTCTCAGGCCATGGCCCAAACCACTGAAGTTTGGTCCACGGACAACTAGGGCTTGGAGTACTTGCACACGGTCCACGAGGACGTGGAAGAGAAGGACTATGACAACAGCGCAGGGCCTAGTGTTCCGATCAGGCCAGTTTAGCCGAGTGATGTGCCTCCGGAGATCCATAAGAGCATGCCACAGGGCCTGGTACCAATGGTCCTCCAGGCCTCTGATCAACCGTCAGCGAAGAAGAGGAAGTGTCATCCGACGCCCCCATTTCAGCCTCCACATCCACGTCGGGCGCCCTCTGCCACAGCGGACCCAGATACGGGTACGGGAACGGATATGGCCAAGACAACGACAGACGAAGACAAGGATATCTTTGCAATGGGCGGCTGGTTTCTGCAACCAAGGGCATCCCCACCGCATGATGTGGGGTCGTTTCATTCCCTGATCGCCAAAACCTCCGAGCTATTCCAGATTGTGCCTGAAGAAACCAGGAAGGAGTGTTTCTTTTACCAGAGGCGTGAGGCCAAGAGAAAGATATCCATGGCGGTGCCCCTTCTGGATGACGTGTTGGAGGAGGGCCTGGCCCTCTTGAAGAACCCTTGCATGGCTCCAGCCAAATGGGATAGGCTGGAGAAGAAGTACTGGGTGCCGAAATTGCCTGAGGTCGCAACCATCGCTGGATTCTGGGGTTTTGGCAGCCGCGAGGAAACGGTCGGCTAACCCGTCCTCCTAGTCTTCAGTCCCTCTGGACAGCAAGCGAAAGAAAGGTGATTTACAACACAGTGTCCACCATCAAGGCAGCCAACGCACTGGTGATCCTCGCCAGGTACGACAGGGAGCTGTGGTACAAGCTGGGTCCTATTTCAGAGTTCCTCCCCAACAAGAAGATGGAGGCAATCGCTCTCTTCCAGGACGGGGAGGTAGCGTTGGATCACTCCATCACAGTGGTGCTGGACTTTGTCGATACAGCGTTCCGGCAGATGGGGAACAGGGTCTGCTTTCATTGCCAGGGCTGGATGAAGGCCACAAATTTCCTCCAGGAGGTCAGAGCAAAGGTAATGGACATGCCTTTCAACAGAGAAACCATCCGAAAGGTCGAGTCCCTTCAGGCTATCATGGCGGATACGGAGATGGTCCGTTCCCTGGGTGCCCTCCAGCAGCAGCATTCTTCTTGTCGCTCCTCCAGAGGAAGGTCGAGCAGGTCTTCCAAAGGTTTCTCCTCATCTTACCGTCAGCTTTCCAGATCCACGAATCAGGAAGCCTACAGAAGCCGTTCCCAGGCATACGGTGGCATGCTGTTCCGAAGCAAGCCTGAACCGACCAGGACGTCGGCCCCAACTGTGCGCCCCGGTGGGAGGCAGGCTGATGAGGTTAGTCAGCGAATGGGAAAAGATCATTGACAGATGGGTGCTGGACCCTCTCGCCCAAGGACATACCCTGGAGTTTCAGCACAGGTGTCCGCGGATCTCTTGGTGGCCCGTCAGTAGCAGCACATCCCTCAGCTCTTGGAGGAGGTATGGGCCATGCTGTGAAAAGTGGAGATCGATCTGGTTATCTAGTGACTCTGGGGCTCTGGAGTCTATTCTAGATACTTTTTGGTCAGAAAGAAGACTGGGGGCTGGAGGCCCATTCTAGACCTACGACGTCTGAACAGATACCTCAAGTCCCAAAAATTCAGGATGGTCCCATTGCAACGTGTGCTCGGCCAACTGGAAAAAGGGGACTTCTTGACGTCGCTGGACCTGGACACTTACTCCCACTTCCCCCTTCACAGGAAACACCGAAAGTTTCTATACTTCGTAGTGCAGGGACAGCAGTACCAGTTCAAGGCCCTGCCTTTCTGCTTGAAGTCAGCCCCCAGAGTGCTCACAAAGTGCTTGACACCAGTGGTGGCCCATCTGCGTCTACAGGGTTTACATGGATACCCGTACCTCGACTGGCTCACTCGGGCCCGCTCGCGAGTGTTAGCCGCCGGACACACAGAGGCGACTGTCCAGCCACTGACGGATCTAGGATTCTTCGTCAACTATCCGAAGTCCTGCTTGACACCATCGCAGAACGTGCTGTTCCTAGGAGCCAGACTCAATACGGTGTCCTGCCTGGCGGCACCCTCGTTGGAGAGGGTAGCAGTCTTTCAAGTGAAGGTGCAGCAGCTGTTGTCAATGAATACCTCCATGGTGCGAACCATCAACGCGTTGCTCGGCATGTCGTCGTCCTGAATCTACCTCTTCTGGCTCTGCAGGTTGCAGATGAGACCTCTTCAGGAGTTCCTAGACGCTCGCTGGATACAGGTGTCTGGAAGCTTTGCGGACAAGATTCCGCTCGACGAGGAGTTCCGTCGGGCGATAAGGTGGTGGGGTGTCCGCTCCAACATCGCCGTGAATACGGGGTTTCAAAACCCTCCATACCAGGAGACGGTCAGCACAGACTGTTCTCTGGAAGGCTGGAGAGCCCACACCGAACGTCTTCACGCCAGAAGCCTGTGGCTTCCGGCATAGGACCTCCATATCAACATCCTGGAGCTACGAGCAGTGTTCTGGGTCCTCAACTCGTTCTTTCCATCTCTGAAGGGCAAGGTGGTGAGGATCTTCAGACTACACCACCACAATGTTCTACATCCGGAAACGGGGGCACTCGATCCCCAGCGCTCTCCAAGGAAGCACAGGACTTGTGGCGCTGGGCTGTCTGTCAAGAGAAGTTCCTTGTTCCTCTTCACCTAGCGTGAGCCAAGAACACAATCGCAGACTCCCTCAGCAGGGAGTTGCGCTCCTGCCACGAGTGGTAACTTCGGTAGGACCAGGTGGACTGCATCTTCGCCAAGTGGGGTAGGACCCAGATCGATCTGTTTGCGACGGCGGCAAACTCCAAATGCCAGAAGTCTCCCAGCAGATTCCACCAACCAAGGAGAATGGGGTACGCGTTCTCCTTACCTTGGGAAGGCTGGTTTCTGTACGCGAACACACTCGGTGCCAATGCAGGATAATGCTCATCGACCCCCGGCGTGGCCGAGGCAGATTTGGTATCCGTCTCTGCCTGTCAACGTTGCCCCCGGTCAAGCAGCCTGTAGTCTTGGATCTTCTCACCAGAGAAGGAGTTGCAATCCTGCATCATGATCCAGGATCGCTGAACCTGAGGGCATGGCTCCTGCAGCCCTAGTTTGGTGGATACGGAAGAGAGGTCCTCGCCAAGGCCAGAGCGTCATCGACTTTAAAGTACTATGGTCACAAGTTGAAGTGCTCATCTACGTGGTGCCGGTCGCAGAAGATTACCCCGGTGAGTATCACGGCCCTGTAGATTGTTCCGTACTTGCCCTCCTTTGCCTGGCACACACTTTTATCAAAATGCATCTGGTGGCTACATGCCGCTTCACCAGGGCACCAGGAAGATCTTTGCTGTGGTCTCACTGACGCGTCAAGGAGTTCCTCAAAGGACTTTTTCGATCTTTCTTGCCGGCGAAGGCTCCTGCCCCGACGTGGGAACTCGATGTGGTTCTGATGAGGCTCATTGGGGGGGGGGGGGGGCCCTTGAGCCGATGCATCAGGCCCCTCTCAAGTTCCTCTCGTGGAAAACTGCTTTCCTTGTGGCCATCACCTCTGCCAGGCCGTACCTGACTTTCCATGAATCGTCAGTGGTGCGGACACACCTCTTTCATGGTGAAGGTTCCGTCGCAATTCCACCTCAACAAGCCTTTGGTGTTACCCCTTTTTTTCCTGAAACCTTTGTCACCTGCTGAAATGGCTTTGCACTCGCTGACCTTTGCTTGTGCCCTGAAGTTCTACGTGACACGCACAAAGAGTTTTCGGAAGACTTCACAACTGTATTTGAACTTTGGTCCTGTGAACCATGGACAGCCTTGTCCAAGGCTTCCATCTCAAGGTGGCTCTCCGGCTGCATCATGCACTGTCATCGGTTGGCGAACCAACCACTGCCTGGCCGTCTGAGAGCCCACTCCACCACAGCGATGGCTCCGATGACTGCGTTCCTGTCTGGTGTGCCCCTGCAGGACATCTGCAGGGGTGCTATGTGGAGGTCCACGCACCCCTTCACAAGGGTCTACTGTGTCGACAGGGATTCCAGGCAGGAGTCCAGAGTTGGCCAAGCAGTGCTGTGCAACCTGTTAGCTTGAGATGAATCTGTTCCAGAGGTAAGAGTTGATTGCTTCTGTTGAGCCTTGCCACCTCCTGCGGTTTTGCAATGTTGTACTGCTATGTATTTGTTATTCATGAGCATGTGAAACCATGCAAGACGCCATGCTGGAGAAGGAACAAGTTACTTACCTGGAACATTTGTTCTCCAGCATGGGTCTGGCATGGATTCACATGCGAACCCTCCCTCCATCCCATGTGTGTCTCTTTTTGGTCATACTGACACGTTACATGCTTACCAAATCTGAAGATGGCTGCCAGAGGAGGGGATTGGGGGGAGGACTGTCATTGCATGGGGGCAGTATGACCCAAAGGACAGTGATTGGTTTAAAGGAGAAATACAGTTTGTAAGTGAAAGTGAAACAGTTTTTTCTTTTACAGAGGATTCCCAGCCTGACGACGGGGAATATTCATGAGTATATGACTCCATGCCAGACCTATGCTGGAGAACAATAGTTACAGGCAAGTAACTTGTTCCTTCTTGAAGCCATTGGGGGGGGGAAAAAGGATTTTTTTCAATAATACTCTACAGCTACACCGGTCCAATACCAAAGTCATCCTGGCAGCAGAAAATCTCAAGCTGTGGAAGGAGCTTTCTGAATTTCAGGAATGTACCCCTCCGGACAGGCTGGAAGATTTAAAAAAAGGACCGCTCCGATCCCAGACTGCTGGCTCATGACCTACTGGAGTCTGCGGTCCATCATGTAGACACTTCTGCTCGGGGCCTTATGTTTGGAGCAGACCTCTCCCGCCAAGCATGGTTGCATGCTACAAAGTTCTCGAAGGAGGTTCAAGACAAAGTACTTTTTCTTCCCTGACAAAGGTAAAGAGCTGTTCCACTCCTCCACCGATGATGAACTCAATAAAACAAAGGCAAGCATGCAAATGGCTAAATCTTTGTCGGTCCTTGCGAAACCCCCAGATAAAACGGTCTATACGCCGTGGTCAGGGACCTAGACCCAGGTCCTTCTCAAGTTTCAGAGGGTTCCAGGAACGCTGTGCACGCCAGGCAGAAGATTTCTATGGTGGGACTTGCCACAAACAGCAAAGGCAAAGTGGCTGATATTTCTCTCTGTCATAAGCCTCCTCTTCTACAACAGGTGGTCTTGCCGCTGACAAACCATCTAATTGATGTTGTTAATCGGTCTCGCGAGACTCAGGTGGGAGGACGAATATCGTCTCATCTGGAGGCGTGGCAGACAATCTCATCAGACCGATGGGCTCAGACTGTTGCCTGAGCGGGCTTTCGCTTGCCCCACACTCTCACCCTCCTCTTCAGCAGACTGGGGCGCCCTCCCTCAGAGCGAGGTATAGAAACCTCTGCACCTCACTGCGGTGCAACCTGTTCCCTTGCAGTAGCAACGGGAGGGCTTACTCCTGTCTGTTTACAGTGCCCAAACCCAACCAGGGTGGCCTGCGCACTTTCCTCAACTTCAATGTTTTCTTACCCTAAGAGAAATTCAAGATTATCACGCCCAGTCAGATAAAGCCTTCTCTCTGGAAGGGGGATTGGCTCAGTGGTGTAGATCTTCAGGACGCTTATATGCATATCCGGATCTGTGGCTCACACCGGAAATACCTTTGGTTTTCCGTGGGAACGGACCACTTACAGTATTGTATGCTGCCGTTTGGTCTCGGCTCGGCACTGCATGTCTTTATGAAGATGATGGCGGTCATCGCAGCATTCCTGAGACTGGAGTTCATGCCTATCCATATTTGGACGATTGGATTCTGCAAAGTCCCTGCCCACTGGCTGCAACGGCCAATTTTCAGTCACTCCTTCAGCTCCTCTTCCATCTGGGGCTGTGGTGAACTGGCAGAAATAGTCTTACGGTTTCTCAAGACCTGATTTTTCTAGGTTTCCTTTGGGATACTGTCAGTGCCAGAGTGTTCCTAACGCAGAACAGAATTGCGGAATTATCGGCCATGTGCCAGCTTTTCCTGGAATCCTCCAACATGCCGGCTTGGTGGTTCCAGAGACCTTCTGGGCTTGATGGCTTCATGCTTGTTAGCCCTACCCCTTGCGAGACTGAAGATGAGACGCACCCAGCTTGCTCTTCAGGACTGCTGGTCCCAGGCTGTGGACCCAGACTCCAAAATGATTCTGATCCCATCCTCCATGACGGCGGATCTTCACTGGTGGTCATCCGCCAGCAACCTTTCAGTGGGAACCTCATTCCAGGAGCTCTGCCCACAGGTTATGGTTACAATGGACTCCTTCTTCCTAGGGTGGGGGCGACACTGTGCCACCTTGAGGTATACAATCTGTGGACGCCCCAGGACAGAATGTCTCATATCAATTACCTAGAACTCCTGCCAGTTTTTCTGCCATTTAAAGCCTTCCAGACCTTATCAACAGAGTGGTGCAAATTTGCATAGACAAATCGGTAGCAATATTCTACATCAACAAGGAGGGGGGCACCAGGTCCCCTCCTCTGGTGGATCTAGCTATCCAGATTTGGAATTAGGCAGTCAAGCACAATGTCTGGCTACATGCCGTGCACATTCCGGGTCAGGTCAATGTTGCGGCAGATTCCTTGAGCCGCCAGTCTCTGGCGAATTAAGAGTGGGAGATGAACAGCAATGTTCTTTCCAAGATTGTCCTGGAATATGGGGCTCTCCAGCAGTGGACCTCTTTACGATGGCAACTCCTTTGCCGTCGATTTATTGGTCACTCTGGAAACTCAAAAGCACCTCCAACTGCACTCTCCTCTTCATAGCTACTTGGTGGCTAGCCAGGTTCTGGTTTTTGGAGCTGCAGCACCTATCGATACGCAACCCGATCAGGTTGCCGCAGATTCCCGACCTCCTCCACCAGATCAATCGCCATGTGTGGCACCCCTCTCCACAATCTTTCAGCTTGGTGGCCTGGTACCGGAGTTCAGGTCCTTACCGCAGTTTAATCTTTCAGAGGATAATATGTGCATAATTCAGGTGCCACGTAAGCCTTCTACGGGGCCTCAGTACAAAAGTAAATGGTTTTGTTTTTGCCATTGGTGTCTAGCTAAACAGCTTGATCCTTAACAGGATTCTATTGAGTGTGTTGTCTTTTATATTAGACTTTGCAGCCTCTGGTATTCATGTCTTGTCGTGCAGAACGTATCTATCAGCCATTGCAGCTTATCTGTCTACAGACAGTTGCTCTTGTTCACTGGCAAACCCAGTAATCCAGAAGCACTTCGCAGGTCTTCTTCACCTCTCTCCGCCAGTCAGGCCTCCTCACCAGAAATGCGATCTGAACGTGGTTCTCACCGCTTTGTGTCGCAAGCCATTTGAATCTATGGTCACTACCGAGCTCAAGTTCCTTTCTTGGAAAGCGGTCTTCTTGATTGCGATAACATCTGTGAGAAGAATAAGTGAGCTTCAAGCTCTGTCGAACATCCGTTTCTAACTTTCCACAAGGATAACTTTGTGCTTCACACTCATCCTTCTTTCTTTCCAGTCTCGGAGTTCTACATAAATCAATCAATAACTTTGCCGGTTTTCTTTCCGATTCCGGTCTTGAATGCAAAGAGGTTTCTACATAACCTAGATGTCCGAGCTCTGAAGTTTTACCTCGAAAGAACAGGGGAACTTAGAAGTTCTTCACAACTGGTGACCCAAAAGGTCACCCAAAAGGGAAACCGGCTTCTAAAGCATCTATCTCACGCTGGATCGCTTCATGCATCTACTAAATAGTATTTTTCCACCAAGTTTCACTGCGCTGTCCGCGGACGTCTGCAAATCCAAGATGGCGGGCATTCCCAAAAATCTGACGTGCTTCACGCTCTTCACCGTCCAATCAGCAAACACGTTGCATGTCCGCGGACATGATGCAAGCCGGTTGGCCAATCAGGACACTGTCCGCGGAGCGAACAGGGAAGTGTGTCCGCGGACCGAACATAGAAATCACATTATTTTTTGGGGGGTGTCCTGAGGACACTATGCCTGTCCGTACTGTTCGTAGGCAAGTTGAAACTGTTCTAAGAACACTCATCATGTCCGCGGACATTAAAAGTGCCCAAGGCTCTATGCCCTGGCCACAACCACCGCAGCATGTCACACCCATAGTGCCTTATAACTTTGGGATCCAAGAACAAATTTATAAGCAACAAAGTTATAAGCCACTATGGGTGTGATTTGCTGTGATGGTTGTACTTATTATAATATACTTACTGTTTGGTTTAGTAACTGGAGTACATGTATTTCTTGTTCATTTCTGTGATTAAAGAAAAGATCATGTTAGTATTGGTATTTTGTAACCACTTATAACATTGAATAATCAATATTTGTTTTTTTGACCCTCATATTTTGTAGATTACAAACCAGTGTACTGTGCAATTTTTTTGTTATGCTGCAGTCTATTTGTTTGTTTGATTTCAGTGTTCACTTGTTGTTTATGGCTAATGCCCTATATATTGGCTTGTTGCAGATTTTTGGAGCAGTTAGATACCTGTTGACATATTCTATCAGTCTATTTTTTGTTATAATGAAGTGGTATTGATTTATCTCTTTTTTTTATTGTAACACTTTGGGGCAGTTAGATACCAGTTGGCGTATTCTAACTATTTTTAGATAAAATTTAGTAGTATTCATTTATCTGTTTAGTTGTTCTAGAATCTTGGGGCAGTTATGTAGCTGTTGGCATATTGTAACAGTTATAGTTTTTTAATAGAAGTTTAGTTAATAAATGTTGGTTTTAAGAAGATTAAATAAGTGTTTGTAAGATTTGCAGGTAACCTCTGCTTTAGAGTAATGGTACTATCATTACATTCAAACCATCCACATTTTTTTTTTTATATATGCAGTATAGTGACCTGCATTGGTTGTGGCTCCTGTGTGGTAGATTATACCTATTGTTGTGAAGGTTTTCTTACCAAGTGATGACCATGTGTGAATCCAGTCATCTTGCAGTTGTTTTTGGTACCATCTGCATTGCAACGTAGAAGCATTAGTATTACGTATTTACTATGTGTTTGTATTAGTAAGGTGGAGCGATTATCCGAATTGCAGGTAGTACATAATGTACCATGGTTTGCATTTTGTACAAGTTGCTGAAATGGAACAGATCCACAATTAGGTATTGATGCATACACAAAGCGCTCATTGGGGATTTGTTCTTGTGTCTCATTGTTAGAGAGAGTACATTTATGTTTCCACATGTATGAAATCTGGAAGATTTCATTTATAGGTATGTTTTTGTTTTCCAGTAGTAGTAAGTAAATTAGACATTCTTGTGGATCTTCCTGTGAGTTTATAGTGAATTTCACCATTCCAGCACAGTAGTCCAATTGTTGTTTTATTCCATGAACACTATACGTGTTGTCAGGATTGTTTGTTGCGTTTCTATGAAGTACTAACATTTGTCAACACAACTGGTCTGTACTGTGTAAGTAAATGTTGTCAACAATTGGTGGTAATTGAAATAGAATATTCATTGCTACATTTGCGTAGCAACTTACACCAATTACATTTGAAAGTTTAAATGGGCCACATAGTTCTGTATCTGAGTGCTTTTCTTTTGAGTTTGTCTTCCTTCTTTGAAGAAATACCTGGTTTACTTTCCCTAATAGTTATTTTGTTTGTGGTACTTGAAGTATTAGTTTTTTTTATTCTCTTTGGAGGATTTGCAGTTACATCCTGTTGCATTTCTGTTTGATTCAGTTTTCTTTTAGAACATTACTTTTTGTGGAACAGGATATGTTTTTAGATGGGGGGTGTATAGTGAACAAAGTCTATTGTATTCTAAAATGCAAGGAATATCAGCGTTTACTTTACTTGCATCAAAGTTGATTAGAAATAGACCGTCAAGTGTACGTAAGCGTGATAGTGCTACGTAGCTCATGCCTTCTTTAAAGACTGTTGCCAGTGTCTATCGATGCTTTGTCTAGGGTAAGACCTTGTGATTTATGAATGGTGACTGCGTATGCAAGAGTTAGAGAAAATTGTTCTCTGCGTACATACATGTCTTTGAAGAGAAGGAATCGAGCTGTTGAGCGTCCTATCCTTTTCACTTCTGAAAGTTTGTCAAAGAGAATATTGACAAACTGTTGTTGTCACGTGGGTATGTTTGAAAGCCCAGTGCTCCATTAACTACTCTTTGATCCACGTCAAGGTTAGGTTTAAGCATTACTCTGCAATTTAAGGATAATTTTAATATTTTTTCCAATCCAGCTGTGTTGGAGATTGAATTTTCTAAACTATTTAGTCTCGTTGTGGCTTGTTGACACATGGGTAGTGTCATATCATGTATGTCTAGTTTGTCTGTGACGATAATTTCAATTATTGGTTGCTTTTCTTTTTTTAACATTGTTTCATTGAATTTGAAACAGCTTGCAAGAGTTGGCATTAAGGCCATATCATTGACATTTTTGTGGGCTAATTGTTCCATAACATCCGTAGCACATGCATTATCGCCATAAAGTGCATGAATGTGCCGAGTTTTCAATATTGCTTGTGCTTATTGAGATAATATACCAACTCTAATACTTTTTAAGATGTTGGCATAAGTGAGATCTGCAGATTGCCGCATGTTTTCTGTTAATTCTCTGTATTGGAAATGTTGCCAAAGGTTGACATTTCCAATGCTGCCAACAGTTTTACGGCAGAGTTTGTGTCCTAAGGTTTTAAAAATAGGCTCACCTTTCACTGCTGTCAATTGAAGATCATCTGCGAAAACAATGTGTTTTCCTCCAAAGAGCTCTTTGTAGTTTGTTTTGAGTACTTCTTGTAATCTGAGGTGAATCAAAGCCAACATTAGGTTGGAGACCATGCTAACTTCATCTATTAGTAGCATTTTCATTCGTTTTAATACTCTGCGTAGTTCCATTGCAGCTTCTGTAGAAAGTTTGTAATAGTCTCATTTGTTTTGGTGTTCTACTGGCAGGAGTAGTAATCGGTGTAAAGTGACACCGCCTATGTTGTAGGCAGCTAAACCTGTGAGGGCAGTGACAACAGCTGACAGTTTGTTGTTTGTCAATTGTTGAAGGAATTTACTAATGATTTTGATTAAGAATATTTTGCCAGAACCAGCTTCACCACTGACGTACAGTAGTATAGGTTTGTAATTTTGGCAGGTGCATTCTTTGTTTTCATGTTGTACATCATGTGCAATTTCTTTTGTTACTACTTCAAAAATGCTACGTTGCTCATTGTTTAATTTTGATTGTAGTATAATTAAGTCTTCTTTATCTTCATACTGACACATGGTGTTTTCTACTTCTGTCATAGCTAATTCTGCCTCATTTGTTATTAGTGGCTCTCCCAGTGGTTCTTGGCTTCCTGTTACAGAAGGTTGACTACGTCAGGAATGTCCTTATCTAGTTGGGCCTGGAGTTCTTCTTCGTGTTGCTGTTCATTGTGCAACATTGTTTTGTACTGTGTAAAGTTTACATCAGTTATAGTGCTTTCATTTGCTTTGAAAGCGTCTTCATAGGAGTAATAGTTATCTAGTATTTCTTCTTCTTTTCTTCATGGTTTAAAGAGTTGTAGCAGGGACATATAATATAGTTCTTTATGTTGAGGAGTCTTTAATGACAATTTGATATAATTAATTAAATTTGTTTTGGGTAGTTTTACTAAGCTGCCTTCACAATTTGACACTCTGTATTTACCTTTTTTTTTTTCATCGGGTTTTATATTATTTTTGTATGTGAAGTTTTGGGCTATGTGGTATAGACACATGGTTTCCAAAGTGGTACTTCTGTTTGGGTAGTATGTGTCCAGTAAATTGTTTTTTAACCCCAGCGACGAGCCGGCTCATCAGTGGAAACCCCTCCAGGTTGCCACTGACGAGGACGAGCCGGCTCCTCGGTTCTGGCACTTTGTTTTGCTCGGTCCCTGCAACGCAGGGATCGAGCAAAACTGTAATCCAACCCCCGGGCTATGTGAGGGGGAGATCCCCCCTCACTGCCAGGGGGCCGGATTACCTCGTTTCACGTCGGCGCGCGTGACGCACGCTGGTGTGAAACCGAAAGTAATTTTCACTGCAGCAGCCATTTCGGGCTGCTGCAGTGAAAATACAAGGTGAGTCTTCACCTTTCTCCTCCTCGATCTCCGGCTGTATTTCAAGCCGGAGATCGATGGAGGTTTCTAACAGTACTCTTTGTGACAGCATTGCTGGGTGCGGATCGGGCGCAGGGCGCCCGATCCATGCCTAGCAATACCAACTAGACACCAGGGATGTCTTTGAATGTGGGGGCGTGGGGGCTGCTTACAGTGAGCAGCCCTCGCCCCCCCAGCCCCCAATGCATGGGGGCATAGATATAACGACCCCTGGGGCAGACAGGAGACCATCTGCCCCCAGGGGAGGGGGCATACAAAAAATATATGCCCCCAGTGGGTGGGGCAGTAAGGTTTGGGCACCCTGGCGCCAGATTGGCACACCAATGTGCCCCTCTGCGCCAAGGCAGGTATAGTAAAAAAAAAAGAAAATAATTCAAAATGGCAGGCTGCCCTTTAGCGCGGGCGGAGGGGCCCCCTACACCGCCGTGGAATTTTTTAATGTGAAGGGGGTGCACCTCTCCACCCCCAACCCAATTGGGGGGGCCCATCTCATGTAGCCCTCCCAGGGGCAGGTAAGTTGGGGGGCTGTCCTGCAATCCTCCCTGGGCTCAGGCGTCCCTTCCTAGGAGCAGATATCTGGTCCCAGGGAGGGCTGCATGACATGGCACCCACTCCATTGCGGGTGGGGGGGGTGGTCAACGGCCCATCCCACTAGAAAATTCCCGACCCTTTGGGGTGCCCCACCGCCCCCCCTAAAAAGCATTCCACCATTTTCTTTTTTCCTACCGCCTACATGTGGGAAAATGGAGCAAAATTTGGCCGAGATACCTCATGTAACAAAAAAGTTACAAGCCATTGAATGGCCACATACCGAAATCGCCAAAAAAGGTCCTGGCACTGGGGAGAAATACCCATGGCATTTAAGGTGTTAAAATGTCTTGGCTGTTGGGATCATGTTTGGCTATTGTTTCTGTATCTTCGTATGATTTTAGAACTTTTTCTAGATTTAGCAGGACCAAGACTTAGCCATACTATATTTTCAGATTTTCCATTCAAAGCAGTACCAGTTAAACTATCTGCTGCTTCATAGGAGCCACATTCTCTATGGGAGAGCATTTTTATGCCCAAGCTGTATAATTTCTGAGACAGTGTTTTGTCTGATGACAGGTCATTCTAGAGGTCTTGGAGCTCTGTTTTTTCTGATTTGGTTAAGTATGCTGTAACATATCGTGCGACTGCAGCGGAATTGTCTGCAATGTACTGCACATCTATGTTTGTATTCCATAAGTGGGCAATGATTGCAATGTAATCATTGATATATTTTTCTTCTTCTGTTCTTTTTATGTAATATGTATTTTTAGGTGATTTACCTTTAACACTATGTCTAACTGAAGACATAAAGTTGTTCACTTGACCTGTTTTTGTAACCGGTCTAGGGAAACCAAAGCGGCATTTGGTGTAGTATTTCCCTTTGTTTTTGTATTTGCGACGACAATATTTGCCACATTTGTGTCTTTGAAATTGTAAAATGTGTGCATGAAGTTCACTATTTGTTGCTTCCGATGCAATTTCACAAGTGACATATTTTTCAATAAACTGTAACACAGTGGCGTCATTGTCTTGACCAAATTTAGGAACATCTTTAATCCATAAAAGCATGTTGATATGTGGTGCTCCTCTGGCTTGGTATTCTTTTCTCCAAAAGAAGTGTTGCACTTCTCCGAGGGGAGGAACAGTGTTATTACAAATAAAGTGTAGCATAGCAATGAAGCGATGATGAAAATATCTTGAAACATTAACAGGATCTAGAGAACAAAGTTCTCCAGGTGTTAGTATATCTGTTTGTTTTGTTATTGTTTGATATGCATAGGAAATCATGTAAATCTTCCCATGCATATTCTGCACAACTTAATGTAACAAACCAAGTGGGTGGGCCAAGGTTTCTTAACATACAAAGTACATCTCTGTGACGTTGAAACCCGTATTCTTTAGTACCATGCATGTGTGCTAATAGATTTGTAATATCTGGTTGTAAAACTTCATCTTTTTGTTGCACTTTTTGTAATAATTGTGTAGCTGACATATTTTGAAAGTGGGATCCTGATTTTAATGTGTGTGCAACTCCGTAACATAAAGTTGCTAGTTCACTTTCAAAGAGTAGGTGGAATATGTATTCCACATTTTGTCTGGGATCTTCAGAATACATCCGTAATGAGCGATATTCTGATGCTGTTATTTGAATAGGTCTATCATCCTACCTTTGCCAGTAGGAAAAAGTAGAGGAAAAGCATGTGCTTCTATACTTTTTTCCCCTATGCTGATTGGTGATCCTTTTGTTTGTCGCATTTGGTACGTTTCTAGTGCATCTTCTATGGTGTCATTAGAATGCAATGGGTGAATTGTATAATGGTCTAAAGTATTGGATATTGTAGCAGGATCTAGGAGCTCAAATTGACTAGTTTCTTATGTCTCTTGAATTATTTCAGAGGTATCCTTCAAGTTTTCTTCAATATTAATTTCTTTGTAGTATTCATTATTGTCTTTTAGATATTGCAAAGCTTGTCTAACTTTATGTAAATCTACCAGTTGTTGCCACATTGTTTTGTCTTTTGTAGGTACACCATTTACTAAGATAATTAAAGATTGCTCCATTGGACGTTGCACTCCTAGAGCGTGCACATTTTGTTTTAGATCTAATGGTAAATACACTACTTTTCCACGAATAACTTTCACTAATTCAGAGGGAGGTAATTTTGCTGTTTTTGGTTGAAGGCGTATTATTGCTTGAAAGGGGTGCACTGTTTGAATTATGATGCTCTCATATAAATTGAATTGTTGTAGGGGTTTTGGTAGTGGATATAATTCCAAATTATTTGTGATAGCAGGTGAAGGAGCTTGGTTGTTGTCAAGTTTTGTAGTGCAGTAACTGCAAAGTATTAAGGGGTCAGTTATTTCGTTATGTTTTCTGCTATAAGGTAGAGAGCTAATTCGAACCATTTAGAATCTTCATTGTCTTCTATTTTGTATGTTAGGTCTACAGTTTTTGTGTTACTTTTTATAAAAAGTTCTGCGGCAACATACACACACATGGTTTGGTACTTCAGCAGATTTAATTTTAAATTTCACTATTTCTTTTTTGTGTGTAGGTAGTAGAAGGTTGCCATGCATAGAATTGTTGCTAATTTGCTTTAAAACTATTTCATTCTGTCACTTCCAAAATATTTTTTCTGGATATAGTCGATTTTTTCAAGTAGGTCTTTTGCTGTACCATGTAGAAGAATGTCATTTAAATTGGCTAGTGCTAAAGCAGGACTTGCAAGTAGGCCCTGAAATGCAGACCAATGAATGTCCTTGTAGTCCTGTGTACTTGCGCACTGGACAGGTATCCATATTCTGCAGTAGTTTAATTTTGATTTGGTCTTTGCCTTTCACATATTGATTGAGGAATTGGAGTAAAGACTTGAAAGAGTTTTTGGCAATGTTACACATTGACGTGTATGGCCATTTGTATATTAGACATTGTGATTCAGTTGAATGGAGAGGTGATTCTAAGTTTTCTGGGGATATTTTTGTGAGCAGTATTTCTTGTTCCATTATGGTATTATTAACTTTTTCATAACCTCGTCCACTGCTATGTATGGCAATTGTATTTTTTTTGCTTTTGTTTGTATGCTTCTTCATTAAAATATCGTTCTGTTTGTAGTGTGACTCCACTCACCTCCACAGATATTTAAGAAGTTATTTCTGTTGACATTTCGTTTGAGAAGTCTTTTTTGTAATTTAGTTATTAGTTTTGTTAGTGGTTTCATTTTGTTTAACACTGAAATAAATAACTTTCTTTTGAGAAGGATTGCACTGTCTATCAAGGCTTCTAAGATTAATTTCCTAAGATAGGTTTCAAGGGTTGTGCCTGATTTCTCTCCTGTTTTTATAAGCTTTTGAAGGACTCTGTGACGGAACATTTTTGCTAAAATACTTTTTTTGGTATGCTTACTTGGCACTATATCAAGATTTATAGGAGCAGTTTTATCTGTAGTGGTAGCTGAATTTTTGTTAATTGTTTTCTGGTTCGTTTTACATTTTGATAGAGGAGGCAAAGTTTCTGTACTTGAAGCTTGTTTTGTTTAGCTAAATGACTGTATTAGCTGTTTTGTTTGAACTTTTTTTTGCAAATTCTGCTAGAGATGGATGCTTATTTTGTACACTTCTATTTTCATTTGCTCTGCTTCTGCAGACTTGATTTTTGGTAGGCATTCTTTAGGGTCTGTTGAAAAAAAATAAAGAAGGTATGGGTTGGGGTGTTCTGCAATGTATCTGTGCTGTGTGCATGAGTGTCTGAGTATGATAAAGATGTATGTGATGGTGTGTGATTGTGCATTGGGCAACTACAACTAGTTGGGATGGGTATTCTTGAATTTATGTGCTACTAAACTGGGGTTCAGATGACAGTAGAAAGTAAGCTAGTGGTGTGGAGAAGTACAAATAGTAAATATAATGGTATACAATTAAAACTGTTTTGTTCTATAATATCAAAATTCCAGGGGCTGGGTTCGGTCATTAGTGCGCTGAAAAATAGGAATTTGTGCACCATTCTGCCTGTAAATCTCTGTTTAAGAAATGGGGATTTGTGGACAGAATGGTGCACAATCTCTATTTCTAGGCGCAGAAATAGCATGAATTAACCTTAGTGTGTGAGTAATAGTACAAATATTATGGTGGTATTCAACTTCCTTTTTTTCATGAATGAGCAGGTTTCCTCTTAGTTCTTTGTACTTCAAATTCGGCTGCTTCTTTTCAAGAGAGTGGTCTTCACTGCAATTGTAAAGCAAACAAATTAGTAATTTTGTTTGTATATAGCACTGATTTTAATTTATACATTGATGTTTATGTTTTTGTACAAGTATTATTGTTATTCGAACATACTGTGTGCATGCAATTTTGTTTGAGTATGTTAACTCTTTATATTGTACTTTAAATATGTTAGTTCAACATGCTTTGCAACTCCCAGTGGCTGCTAGGATTAAGTTCAAAACCCTCTGCATTATCCACAAGGCCTTCTGGGGCCTGGGGCCAAAATACCTTCAACTCTCTCTCCCTAAATATCTTCCTTCCCGAGCCCTTCGCTCATCCGTATCCAACTCCCTCAGGGTCAGCCGCGTCTCAAAGCAACGAGCTGGAGGTAGATCTCTCTCTCCGCGGCAGGGGCCTCCTTCTGGAACAGCCTTCCTGCCTCCCTGAAACTTGGGGAGAACCATCTTCGGTTCCGGAAGCACCTCAAAATCTTCCTCTTTGCTTCTGCTTTCTCTGTCCCTCTCCCCTGCTAAATTCTACTCTAAAATTGCACTGAATCTGCAACTGGGCCACTCTCACTGACCTTGGTCCTGGGCCTAGCCACCCTCCACTTGCACTGCCTCTCTGGCATCGCATCCCCTGCACTGCAGGACTGTCTCTGTATCCCTACAGCCCCCCCTTCCCAGCACTTGCCTGCACTTACCTTGCACTTGCCACCAGCTGGCCCTATTTATTTATTTATTTTTATTCTACTTACTTGTACTGCACTTCCCACTCCCTTTCCCCTTGCACTTTTCCTTTCCCCTACCCCTGCACGTGACCGGTCTGAATGATACCTGGCCTAGTAGGATCGTTGTCTGTCTTCCCCTTGTTCCCCCCCACCTCGTTGTGCCTTGAAACACTTGTGTATAGGCGCATTACAAATGCCATATCATATCATCATAACTGTGTGTGTAAAAAGAAATTAAATAGCAGATAAGTTTGGAAGTGACAGTTGATTATAGGAGATGGACAAAATTACAGTAAGTTCATTTTATAGGTTATACAAGCTAAAAGTCAGTTAATCTGCTTGTATGAATCTATAAGAATTGTACTTGTACTATACAGAAAATATGCATACCTGTAGTTTGTGTTCATGCATATGGATATGCATGCAGCTGCAAGTAAAAATCTTGGAGACTTTTACAGTATTTCTTGTAGAAGGTGCTTTCCAATGATATGACACTTGTACTCAGATATTAACAGTACATTTGAAGTGCTGATCTATGATGATGCAGTTAGATGCAGAGGTCTTGGATGTAATTGGTGGATGGTCGTGTGATTGCTTAGCTATATCCAGTGAGGGAATGGCACAGAAAGTGAAATGGAAATGGTAGAAGGACTGTCCATGTTACAATATGTCCGCGGACATCGCATGTTACATCTGGGGATTTTGGGGTGGCGAGGCATGAGAATGAGCAGAGCAAGGGATTGGTCAGTAAAGTTTAGTGGGTGTGTTGTGCCAGGAGAGAGTTTCTCAGATACTCTTTTTGCTGCGAGAAGAACAGATAGCTATGGTTGTGTGTTTCAGAAAACAGATTGTTTGGATTTTGAGAGACTCATGGATACATTGGTTGAAGGTGCATGCAGAAAGCTGTGGAGTAGCTGTAGATCTTAGATTCCCACATGTGGAAGTGCACTTGCATGGAGTTCGTTGAATGAAGTGGTTGGACTTGCTACCTCTGTGCTACTTTGGAGGCAGAGCAACATCCAGACATAATTGTAATTCATTGTGGAGGGAACAGTTTAGGACATGTGTCTGGAATTTCTTTGCAATTTGCAATGAAAGGAGGACTTGGGAAGGTCATGCACTTGTTTCCAAATTCTCAAGTAATTTTTTCACAGATTGTGCAGACAAATGTGGCTTCTTTCTTCTTCATTTGGTCCACAAATGGAGAAAGCAAGGCACAATGTCAGTAAGGCTGTTTGTGCCTTTCTAAGGGATTTTGGCATGTCCTCTTTGAGGACATGCCAAAATCATTTGTTTCGTAGCACATACATTTTTCGCAGAGATGGAGCCCATCTTACTTATGCTGGCAATCAGATTTTTCTGAGAAATGTACAAAATGCATTGCAACCTTTTTTGGAATTACAGCATCCATTTTGTAGTAGGTGTTGAGCATTTCAAGTTTTTCAAACACACACCACCAAAGGGCTCTTTTCAGAGCCACCACTTCCTCCCAGACAAAACTGCAATGGTTATGATAGAGTAGCACCCCAAAATTTTAGATGTCCAGACTTCTAAAAATACACAGGGCCCTGCTTCATTCATTTTCACTTCTATTTTTAAACTGTGAAAGGCGGCTCTGAAAAGAGCCTTTTTTTATTTTTGTTTCATTTTTCTTCTGTTTTTTTATATACGACACACTAGGAGAGGAGGGAAAAGGAGGTAAGGGGGGACACCAACCACAGGGATAAGAAAGGGCGGGTGGAGAGAGGAAGATGTAGAGTGGGTCTTACTTGGGTAGTGAGCATATCTTCTCGTGCTCTGAGACCAGAGTCTCAAAAGCACTTTGAAGTCTCTCCCCCCTGCAGAGTACTGCGTCGCAGTACATGTACACAACTGTGACCCTCGAAAGGTAAGGGTCATCAGTATTGTGTATGGCCTGTGAGGCACTTTGAGGAATACGCTGTCCCACAGGAGTGTTCCTTGTGGTGACCGGATCGGAAACGGAGGATGTAGTAGAGGAAGTCAACCTACTACGCTCCTCGCAAGGTTGTACCCAGTGTGGAATGACTTTAGGTGTTGCTTCATGGTAGTTGTCCCAAAGCTGTATGAACCAGGCCTCCCGCGACTGAGTACCATTTTGCACTCGTTGCAGGTGACTCGGTTCGCACGCGCCTTAGGTATGTTATCATGAATGGTAAATAACTGCCACACCCAAGACTCACGCCGAGTGTTGGTAGTAGGGAGTTCCACTACCTCATTCTCGTCATCCTCTTCATCCTCACTCCTGTTCCCCTCTTCAGGCCCTTGGGGAGGTGGTGGTGGTGGAGGGGGTGGAGGTGGTGCTGAGGCAGATGTAGCACCAGGTGGCAGTACTGCAGCCATTGATGCCATTAGGTTTCAGATGAAAATCTGGAAAGTTAGCAGCAAAATGCACTGTGTTCTGTAAGATAGCCAGAAACACAATGAGAATTAGCTCTAGGGTGTGACCTATTATAAGGGTGCTTGTGCGCGGTTCGCGGACATGTGCACTGTCCGCGGACAGATCGAAAACCAAAAAAAGGTTCAAAAAGTATCTAGAAACTCAGGATTACTCTACGGCACTTGTGCTATGGTGAGTTATTATTGAAAAATATTGTGGATTGCTTGAAAAGGTAGTTTTAAATTGTTCGGGGACACGAACAGTGTTCGCAGTCAGAACACACGCTCAGCGTGGGTGCGGTCATATGATAGCTTCGCGAACATGTCTGCGAAGAGAGCGGGTGTCCGCAGGACATCAAATGCACTGAAACAGTTTTGCGCGTTGGTATTCTACGGACACTGTTCGGGTCCTGAAACTAATTAAAAGTGCATCACAAGTGAAACGAACAGTTACGAACAGGTTTTTGTTCTTAGAACAGCTTCAACTCGCTTGCGAACAATACGGACAGGCATAGAATCCTCAGGACACCCCCATTTTGTTTATTTGCGAACATCCCGGGACACTTGATGTGTTCTTAGAACAGTTTGAACATGCTTACGAACAGCACGAACAGATCTAGCGTCCTCAGGACACCCCCATTTTGTTTGTTTACGAATATTTTAGGACACCGTGTGTGTTCTTGGGACAGTTTCAACTCGCCTGCGAAGAATACGACGGGTCTAGCGTCCTCAGGACACCCCCATTTTGTTTATTTACAAACATTTCAGGACAACGCATGTGGTAGTTTGATTGCGGACATTCCGAACACCAAGTGTGTTCTTAGAACAGTTTCAACTTGCATGCGAACAGTACGGACAGATATAGTGTCCTTAGGACGCCCCCATTTTCGTTTCTTTGCGGACATTCCGGACACCCGCGCTGTCCGCGGACACCTGAACTGCTTTTTAAAAAAAGACAAGAAATGAATTAGGACACAATATAATAATTTTACTTTATTTTATATGGATGTTAAATTTATGACAGAGAGGGTGAGGCAGAAACTGGCACAAAAACAGGGGAATGGGGGTTTCATTAGTATTTGTATGATTGTTTAACATACCATGAATGGCGAATTTCAGGGGTTTTTCTGTTTTACTTAGAACCATAACGTCCCTTTAACCAAGTTATTTTACTGAATTTCATAGGTTTTTAGTAGCGCAACTTAACAATAGTTTCTCTGACTTTATGTACATGTAACATGGAAAATACTGAATCCCCCCTCTACTGAATTTGATGTCCGCAAACTCTTCTAATGTCCGCGGACATATGCGGACAACAGCACCACTACCCAAAAAGTCTGGGGGGTATGTTTAATTGTTTTATCCTAACATATGAACATTGTACAAATTCACAAACCAGCACACATACATATTATATGTATTAAAAATTAAGAAGTGTAACCCATATATATAACACATTAACTATTCATTTAAATACAATATGTTCTAAAATGGAATATACCAAAAGAAGAAAGATATTCTTCCAACATGATTACCTCACAGAAACTCCACAACTAAGAGCAACAGCTGATCCACAGACCAGTAAGAACACACCTTACCAGAAGCTAGTAAGTGTACTGCATTTTAGTTGTATATTTGTTAACTTTCTGTATTAGATACAAAAGAAATATATATTTTTTTTCTCACAGAAATGTCTAGTACTCTGGAGTGGCTAGAGGAGCATTTCCCACGTGAGAAAATGTCTGAAGATAGTGAACCTAATGGTAGACACTTTACTATATAAACCAATTAATAAATATTATTTTATATACATTTTATTTTGTACAGACCATACAAAAATTGAAAATAGTAAAGAAAAACAAGTATTGGATAAGACTCTCCAGCACATGGAAGAAAAAATGGACCTACTCATGGCAAATTTCAACAATTTAAAAAACTTTGTGGAGTATCACTTGAAACAAAAAACTAGATGCCATTGTCCCACATGTACCTGTCCCCCCTCACCATATCCCAGTCAATTATCCCCAAACCCTCTCCATAAACCAAAATGTTTTGATGAGACTTCCATCTCTTCTTCACCTCATATAAATCCTATGACATCACTGATAACAACACATGTGCATTCAATGTTCACAAAAAACTGTGTGCAATGCATTCCTGTTAAATGTTCACAAAAAAGTGTCGAGGATTATTTGCATAAATATCATGAGCTACTTAGTGCATTAATCAATACGTTGATATAAATACATTCTATTATAAATTCTATTGAGTATCTATACTCATGTAGAAACATACGCATTGTGTGCAACATACATGATGGAAGTGTAATATACATAATTTTGCAATATTCAATACTGAAATGATGATTACTTTCTTATTACAGTTTTGCATACTGTTATACATGTCATAAGTGGCAATAAGAAGCAAAGTAACAGGTGGTTTTGATCCCCGAAAGTCCACGAACACTGCAGATGTCCTGGGACAGTCCTGTGGTGTTTGCATTTCTGCATTACAGGGATGGTGAAAAGCAGTTTTTGGATGGCTTATAACTTTGGCACCACTCAATGAAACTGCATGTCATTTTGGAATTTGATTCTAGAACTAATTCCAAATGGTTTTGCAAAGATTTGTGGAATTCTGTCAAGAGAGGGCAAAATTAGACGGGGGGGGGTCCCACCATATGGTAAAGGCTTACAAATGTGGTGCCTTTTGACAAATCTGCACAACAGTTGTCAAACCGATTTTGGATCTAGATATAAATGGTTCTGAAAAGTTTGGTGGTATTCTGTCAAGAGGGGGAAAATTAGAGGGGGGGGTCCCAAAATAGTGTGAGTAAAAGGTGTACAAATATGAATATATACAGGGTAAGTATAGTAATAAAAAAATTATCAAAAGTGCTGATTAACCCTAATGATTATCTTAATGCATAGAACCAATTGCTGTCTTTCAAGCCTACGCCTTCCCTTATGTATATATTTCATAGGACATGACTGGACCCTAAGAGAATTACTGTGAAAAAAAAATTGAGGGTTAACTCTACTAATATAGTACCTTTTTCAATTATTTCCTGCCTCCTACTGAAGAAAACCATGTGCACGAGATATGTCAGTAAAAGAATAAAGGGGGAGCCAGATATGTGATGTCATCAGTGATGTCATCAATGACATTTGTGATGTCATCTTTGATGTCCTGGGTGTTAGTCTTAGCAGTGCACAGTGGTGGCGCGAGTTATGGTTGTTTAACTTACCATAACTGTCGAATTTCAGGGGTTTTTCGGTTTTACTTGGAACCATAATGTCCCTTTAACAAAAGTTTTTTTACTGAATTTCATAGGTTTTTAGTAGCGCAAATTAACCATAACGTCCCTTTAACAAAGTTTTTTTTACTGTGTGTTTATATATACATATATATATTTCTGAGGCTTGTGGAATCTGCTTAGATCACATGCTGTGCATAGGCCGACATCTAGTGGAAGCTGCAGAGTATTACAGTTTGTTTTTTCGAAACTCGAAAATGGGCGTCGACACAGGGCGTGCCAGTAATACTATCCCTAGTTGACGTCCACTGTACCCAAGAGCCCTCAGATCCTCAGATTGTTTTTTTCCGCCATACTGGTCGGAAGCATTTTGCTGAGTCCCCTGGTCTTAGTCATACTTTTGCTAAAATATTGATTAATTTACATCCTTTCCCCATCCCAACGTCGAACTTCGACACTCGACGCCGACTTGGAGAAGAATTCAACCGTCGGCTGCTGCACGACGGATTTGGGCCTCGGAAGACCTCTGGCCTCGGCCCGGGCCTTGGAAGGCCTCTGTCCTCGGCCCTGCAAGTAGGGAGAGTGGGGGGTTGGACATACTCTACACTCTTGGTATATAGGTACACCTTATACATTTCCTACACTTACCAGCCCTCTGTCTCAAGGTGCGTATGGAGGGTACCCCTTTTCAATTCTGCCCCAAGTGCAATCGCAAATACCCTTGGGTCGTCAGGCACGCCACGTGCAATCTCTGCTTGCCGAGGGACCACCCCGAGGCGAACTGCAGAGCGTGTAGTAGGTTTAAACCTAAGACACTTATGGGCCGTTCGACGAAGCGGTGGGCCCACCACGCCAGGCAGGCGGCCATGGCACGAGGGCGCCTTCAGCGATGCCGTGCTTTCGGACGGCGAGGGCATTACGGGTCGAAAGACAGCCGAGCGCAGGGCCCCGACCTCGGAAGGTCGTCCGACATGGCGGCTATGGGGAAGACCCCCGCCGACACAAGCGCTTCACACACCACTCACACAAAACACACAAAGTCCAACCGAGACTCGACGACGTCGAGTTCTCGGAAAGAGGCACATACAGAACGGTCCGAATCGGTGTCCTCTGGACGTTCTCGATCGAGATCGCCGCATGACTCAAGGCAATCATCCACTCTTGCCAAGAGTGCCTCGCTCCCTAAGCTAACAGAAGTTTGATCGTCGGAGGACGAAGACGACTTCCACCCCCAGGCCGCTCTCCAGGAGTCGGAGCCCGCAGACAAGATCACGTTTGAAGGACAGGGACTCTACCCCCGATCCTCGATGCCAGGCGTCGAAAACCTCTGGCGCCACAAAGGGACAGGGAAAACACTTTTCCACTCACGGGGAGGGAGGAAAACAGCAGAAGAAGCAGCCACTGCACTCTTCCACACCTGTGAAACACTCCACTCCTCCTAAACAGACAGACAAGACAAAGTCTGCTACTATTTCTAAAACCAGCAAATCTATCCGGGATAAGTCTCCTAGACTTCTGAGAGAGTCATTCCCAGTTCCAAAGAATGGTCGATAGGGTCATGTCAAGGATGTCTTCTTTGGCAGACTTATGATAAAGGTCCAGACCATTTCCTTTCATATAATCCACAAGGGGCTACACCCTTAGGTTCTAATGATCCTATCCCCCCCCGAGTAAGAAGCCCCGTTTGAGACACCTATGAGGTCTGCGGACCCCTTCGATGTACAACCATACTCACGGCCATACTCACAGTATCAATTAGAGACTTCCTTTGGTGAGGACCAAGAATTTGGCATGGTAGAAGAGCAAACCGGGACAGGCTACTATGGGGATGATGAGGACCAAGAAGAGGAAGAGGAAGACCCTGAAACCTAAAGAGTAGATTCCCCGGTGGAGAAGGAAGCCCCGGTTACCGACTCCCCTGTCGATAGCCAACCCCTCCTGAACGAGGTTCTCGCACGAGCAGCAGAACATTTCCATATTGACACCCACAGTGTCCAGGAAGAGAGGGACTTCGCCGAGGAGTTAGTGGGAGAAAGGAGGCCTGTTGCCCAGACCCTCCCTATCCTTAAGTCTATTCAGCGAAGAATAGACCCGTCCCTGGTGAACCCGAACATTACCAGAGCGGTCAATCCCAGAGTTGAAAAACTTTTCAGGGCAGCCCAGTCTGACCCTCTCTATATAAGAGGACATCTGAAGCCAGACTCCCTGGTTGTCACTAACACTCGTAAGAGGGCTGGAACACCCTTGTCATCGGCAGAAGCTCCTCCAGACAAGGAAAGCAAAAAACTATATGGTTTTGGCAGGAAAGTAGCCTCAACGTCCGCCGATCAGGCAAGGATTGCAAACTCCACCACCCTGTTGGCCAGCTACAACTGCCATCAGTGGGAAGAAGTCGCGCCACTCGTAGCCTCTGCACGAGAACCCTTAAAGAGCCAGTTAGCACGAATTTCTGCAGAGGGTAGAGCCGTGTCTGGTTGCATTTTAAAAGCAACTTTTGACGCCGCGGACGACGCAGGCAGATTGATAGCAGAAGGTACTGTTATCAAGAGACATGCGTGGTTACGGCAGTCTGCTTTTAAGGCAGAAACCCAGGCATCATTGTTGGACAAACCGGTGGAAGCCGATCTGTTTGGTAAGGCGGTCGAGGACGCGCTGAAGAATGCCAAGGACGAATACGAGACACTAGTCCCTTGGCCAGTTAACCAATAAACCCCCTAACCAGAGAGGCAATGGTAATTTTCGTCGCCCACGCGGCCAAAATTCCCAGAGAGGATCAAACTATTCCCAGGGGCAGGGTACACAGTGGCACAACAACAGCCAACAGTCTACCCAGGGTTACGGCAGGGGTAATAGGAGAGGACGTGGTAAAGGCAGAGGCAGCCCCAGTAGAGGAGGCGGCACGCCTCCACCAAAGCAGTGACGCTCGGTTCAGGGTCCCTTTTCACGCAACCCCAGTAGGGGGGCGCATTTCCAACTTCACCCAGGCTTGGGAAGGGATCACATCAGACAGATGGGTGCTGTCAACAGTATCCGCAGGGTACTGTATAGAACTACTGCAGCGTCCCCGGAACCATCCTCCACGACAAAGAGTACACCCTTTAGAACATCAGAAGATTCTCCTTGAGGAGGTCGCCAATCTGCTAGCAAAGGACGCGATAGAACTCGTCCTGGGACACCAGGTAAACAAGGGTATTTATTCAACTTACTTCCTTGTGCCAAAAAAAGATTTGACAATGCGCCCAATATTGGATTTACGGCCTGCCAACAAGTATGTCAAGCCCCAAAAGTTTCGAATGACTACGCTACAAAAGGTAATCTCCCTCCTAAAAAAGGGGTATTACATGGCAACCTTGGATATGAAAGATGCCTATTTTCATATTTCCATGTTCCCAGCGCACAGAAGGTACTTGCGCTTCAAGGTGGATAGTCGGCACTACCAGTTCAAGGTACTGCCCTTCGGGATAGCTTCGTCACCAAGGGTATTCACCAAGGTACTGGCGGTGGCGGCTGCACACCTACGCAGGGAGGCAATCCTGGTGTACCCTTATCTGGACGACTGGCTCATAACGGGGGAAACCCCAGTAATTTGCAGAACAAACATTCAAAGGACTATCGACCTCCTCCACGAATTAGGCTTCTCAATCAACGAGAAAAAGTCAAGCCTGGTGCCAAGCCCCTCCAAACAGTTCCTAGGAGCAATCCTAGATACTCAAGAGGGGTTGACATTTCCTTTAGAGGAAAGAATTCGGAATATACTACTACAAATTCCGCAATATCAGTCCGGTCACCAAATAACGGTACGCAAAGCAATGCGTTTGCTGGGCATGATGGCGTCATGAATTTACCTGGTCCCCCACGCGCGCCTGCGCATGCGTCCCATTCAGGAATGGTTGGCGAAACAGTGGTCTCAGGCAAGTGGTCAGTGGGACGATTTAGTGGTCGTTTCGCCAACACTAGTACAAGTCCTTCACTTGTGGACAAGAGAGAATCTTGCACAGGGGAAACCCTTTTACGATCCCGAAGTACAGGCAGTAGTCACTACCGATGCATGTCTGACGGGGTGGGGAGCTCACCATCTCCACCACACAGCTCAGGGTCTCTGGTCTCCCTCAGTGGCCAAGAACCACATCAACCTGCTAGAGCTTCTGGCAGTATTCAGAGCGCTTCAAGCGTTCGAGCCCTACCTACTAAACCTTTCAGTGCAAATTCGGACGGACAGCACGACAGCCATGTTCTACCTGAACAAGCAAGGAGGGACTCGTTCGCCAAATCTGTCCAAGCTTGCCCAGAAAATCTGGATATGGGCACTCAGACGGAACATCTTCCTGTCATCACAACATGTTCCAGGTGAGCTCAATTCCCTAGCGGATGCTCTGAGCAGAGACTCCCTCCCAGAGGAACAAGAATGGGTTCTACACCGAGAGGTCGTAGAAGATATCTTCTCTCAGTGGGGTTTCCCCACTATAGACTTATTCGCCACAAGCGAATACAGACAATGCCCAGGATTTGCATCCAGGTTCCCCCAACCAGACTCCCAGGGGAACGCCCTGTGGATGAACTGGTCAGGGATGTTTGCGTACGCTTTTCCACCAACTCCTCATCAGGAAGGTGGTCAACAAGATGAACAGAGAGTCGATGACGCTCGTCCTAGTTGCTCCCATGTGGGCAAGACAACCGTGGTTCCCACACCTACGCAGGATGACGGTGTGCGAGCCCATCAAACTTCCGTCCTGGTACAACCTACTGTCCCAGCACAAGGTCAAACAATGCATCAGCAACCCAACTCAATGAACCTTGCAGCATGGCTCATGAGGTCATAGAGTTTGGACATCTCCATTTACCACAGAGGTGTATGGACATCTTAAAGGAATCTAGGAAACCAAACACAAGGCACTGCTACTTTGACAAGTGGAAGAGATTCGTTATCTGGTGTCAGAGTAGACAAATCAACCCAGTTGATTGCACTCCTTCCACTATTGTTACATACATACTCCACCTGCTAGATGCAGGATTGGTCTTTAACTCACTGAAAGTACACCTGGCAGCCCTGTCGGCATACACCACTTCCCATAACAAGGTCTCGTGGTGGAAAGTACCAGTAGTTAAAGCCTTCATGGAAGGAGTAAAGAGACTTCACCCTCCTATTTCAAACCCACCACCAGGGTGGGACCTTAATGTGGTGCTATCTAAGCTCATGGGCCGCCCTTTCGAGCCCATGCATAAAAGCAGTCTCTAACACCTGACTTATAAAACAGCCTTCTTAGTAGCTATTACTTCTATAAGAAGGGTCAGTGAAATTCAGGCTCTGTCCGTGCAGGATCCCTTCTTTACTGTCCATAAAGACAAACTGGTTTTACGCACACACCCTAGGTTCTCACCTAAGTTTATATCTAAATTCCACATAAACCAGTCCATCGAGCTTCCGGCTTTCTTCCAGGACCCTCTAAGCTCGGCTGAGGTGAAACTACACACCCTAGATGTGCGTAGGGCGGTCCTCTACTATGTAAATAAAACCAGACCGCTAAGGAAAGCAGATCAACTGTTTGTCTCAGTAGCTACAGGCAGAGAGGGGGATCGCGTCTCTAAAGGTGCCATCTCAGAGTGGATTATTAACTGTATCCAGCTGTGTTACTCTCTGAAAGAACTCTGCCTTTCACGCCAAGAGCCCACTCTACTAGAGGCATTAGGGCCACTCTGGCTTTCGTTGCAAATGTACCCCTTGACACCATTTGCATAGCAGCTACTTGGAGCTCTATTCACACTTTTACTCAGCATTACTGCATTGACACCCATTCCAAGGCAGATACATAAGTGGGACAAGCGGTTCTAAGACACTTATTTGCTCATGACCCTTCTCACATCCCACCTCCTTCTTCAGGTTCTGCTCGCTAATCTATGCACAGCATGTGATCTAAGCAGATTCCACAAGCCTCAGAAGGGATACATTACTTGCCATAATCGTATTTCTGATGCTTGTATCTGCTTAGATTCACATGCGAGAAGGCACATGGTTGCTTGTAGTCTTACCTTTCTATCTATCTGCTTGGATTATCTGTACTCACGCTACTCCTCATGCTACCTCATGTCAGAAAAAATACAATCTGAGGATCCTAGACGCGTGAGGGATCTTGGGTACAGTGGACGTCACACTAGGGATAGTATTACTGGCACGCCCTGTGTCGACGCCCATTTTCGAGTTTCGAAAAAGAAACTGTAATACTCTGCAGCTTCCACTAGATGTCGGCCTATGCACAGCATGTGAATCTAAGCAGATACAAGCATCAGAAATACGATTACGGTGAGTAATGTATCATATATATATGTATATATATGTATACACACACAGTAAAAAAACTGTTAAAGGACATTATGGTTCCAAGTAAAACCGAAAAACTCCTGAAATTCGCCAGTTATGATAGGCTAAGCGACCATAACTGCACGCATCACTGTGCGCTACTAACGCTAACACCCAGGACATGAAAGATGGCATCACAAATGTAATTAATGACATCACTGATGAAATCACATGTGCATTTACTTTTCAAACGAGGGGTTGTGAATGTAATTTTACCAAAAAAGTATCAGGGATTATGGGCATATGTGTTATAAAGTACATACCTCATCACGCAATGTAGTGTTGTGAAGAAAATTCCATTGCAGTGTTCTTTCTAGTACAGGAACTTACTCATACAGAAATCTACGTATTGGCTGCAGCATACATCATAGAGGTGCTATGTTTGTTATTTCCAAAGTTGTATAATAAAAAGGTGAATATTTCTGTATCACACTTTTCTGGTCTGTGAAACATGTACTAAGTTGGTAATAATGCATCGCTTACCACATATTTCTACTAAAACGCACAAAACATAAATAGACTGCAAAGCATAAAAATATGGGGCTTATATATGGAGAGGAAAGTAAGCATACAAGACACAGTATCATTACCAACTGTGTATAATCTACATGATTGTATTCACGCAAAAAATGATTGCTGTGCTTCAGACCTGCTTCTTCCCCTATACATGAACTTCATAAGGTGCGATTAAATTGTAAGGCAAGTATTGTACGAACAGGTGAGAATAGCAATGTCTATAAATGTAATACCTTTTGAAAATGTATTTTCCGACTGTCAGTAAATACACCCACCTAGCCTAGATATGGCAGTGAACAAAAACAAAGGGGCTACACATGTGATGTCATCAGTGATGTCATTAATGACATTTGTGATGCCATCTTTCATGTCCTGGGTGTTAGTGTTAGCAGAGCACACTGGTGCGGGTAGTTATGGTTGCCTAGCCTACCATAACTGGCGAATTTCAGGGGTTTTTCGGTTTTACTTTGAACCATAATGGCATGTTTGAAAAGTTTTTTTTAGTTAATTTTACGGGTTTTTAGTAGGGCAACTTAACCATAACGTCCCTTTTAACAAAGTTCTTTTTTTTACTGAATTTCACAGGTTTTCTGAAGGGGGACCTAATCATTACATCGCGTTCTTAAAATTTTTTTGCTGAATATACACTATCATCATGTGATCTTGGGAGATATGTAGTATAATTTGATTACTTTATAGACATGTAACATAGACCATACAGAACCCCCTTTGCTATCGATATTGGAAAGGCACGGACTGAGCGCCTGTCTGCGGACGGCAAGGACAAGGTCAACACTACCCAAACAGTCAGTGGGTATCTGAAATCGTACTATTGTGTTACACAAAAAATGCTCAACTTTGAAAAAGGACACATAAAGACATTATAAGTACTAGTAAATAAATGGGGAAACCTAAACGTCTGAAACAAAAACCATGCATTTAATGACCATCTAGAATGAAATGGATTATACCATAAAAAAAAGAAAGCATGTCTCCAACGTAATTACCCCACAGAAACTCTGCAGCCAGGACCGGCAGTAGACGCACGCACTACAATGCAGACAAATTACAACAAAAGAGTAAGTGAACTTCATTTTTCTTGTGTGTGTACTTTTTTTGGTGTGAGGGGCAGAAAAAATAATTTCAAAGGGATTGTGTCCTCCGACGTATTCCTCATCTTTGATAGATCATCTCCCAGCTTGCTGGCCTCGGAACAGGTTTTCAGTAGAGGGCGCTGCACGTCGACGTCCCTCGAGCCGATGTCCCTCGACAGCCTCCGTATCGGCGCTGACGTCATCATGCGTATAAATAGACTCGCGCAGCGTCCATTGCTCAGTTCCGTTTTTCCGCGCTTCGTGGGGCCTTGGAATATCGTTGCTCAGTTCTTCAGTCAAATATACTTCATTATTCCTCGTGAATACCGACTCGTACTCGATGGCTTCCTTACCCGAACTGATGACTCCACAGTCCGGCTTTAAAAAATGTCGAAAGAATGTTGAAAGAAAATGTCGTTGACGGATACTCACAGGATCTGTTTGTGGTGCCTGGGAATCGAGCACCATTGTTCGGAGTGCGAGGACTGCATGTCCATAACGGTGAAAGCATTGAAGGAGCGTAAGGGGAAGCTCGAGAGAGGTAAGGCAGTTAAAACTTCGAAAGTTTCCTTGGCGGAGTCGAGACATTCGTCTCCTCGCCATCATAAAAGACATTCTCGTTCTAGGTCTCGAAGCAGTTCCCTTCACTCTTCGAGATCTAATCATTCTAAAAAGAGATGTCGAAGATCTCCTTCCTCGTCTTCCGTTTCCCCGAAAAGGGTCTCCTGCTCCACAAAACATAGCTCTCAGGCTGAGTGGGAGGAATTCAGGAAAAAGATGTTGAGCGTCTTCGAGAAAGCGGCCTCGACCCTCTCGAAGACTGCTGAGGGTGATACCCTGGGTGAAAGACCCGAAAAATCAAAAAGCTGCGAGTCGCAGCACCCGGCGAAAGAAGCCACTCGAGATCGTCACGAACCCTCGAGTAAAGGCAAAGTCGCGTCTTCGACGCCGTCGTCGAAGATCCCTTCGACGCATAGATCAGCGTCTTCGACGCCGTTATCGAAGGGTTCTTCGACGCACAGGTCAGTCGAGTCGACGCCGTCTTCAACGCCGAGAAAGGACAAACCCACGGCCACCTCACAGCCAGTGGCCATACCCAGAGCCTCGATCATGAGAATGTCGTTGACAACCTCGAGTAGAATTCCGATACTCTCGAGTTCGAGGCCTCTACCACCTTTCTCGACGCCTTTTTCGATAGCTTCGAAGCCTTTAACGTCCGCGTCGACGACATCGTTTTCTCAGCCAATCATGACGAATTTGGCCCCTTCTGCTCTGGAAATGGGATTTATACAATTTTCAAGACCTGATCACTCCAGACTCTTATCTATTTATGAAGAAGGGGAGGATTCAGATCAGGAAAGGCCTTTTGATTTGCAGGGATCTGAAACTCCTATACCAGAGGAATTTACCTCTGAGGAAGGTAGGCTGAAAGACCTCCAAGAATCCTTACAGGAAGCAAGTGGGTTGGACACTTCCCCAGAAGTGGAATTTGCCAGACCAGACCCAGTGGGACATGCTGAAACCCATTATAGAACCTTGATGGCCAGGATAATAGAGTTTATGGGGTGGTCCACACCCTCACCTGCTTTTCAGCAAGACGACCTCAGACATCTTGGTCAAAGGTCCACAGGAGAATCCTGTGGTGCCATTTCATGCGGCATTACAAAGGAGAATATTGGCAAACTGGGAAACACCTGAGGTAATCCCGGCGGTTAACAAAAAATGATCAGCTAAATATAGGGTGTCTTCTGCTGATCCTGAATATTTATCCAAACAACCAACTCCGGAGAGTCTGGTTGTTCAGGCAGCTACTTCATCAGGTAGTAAATCGGCTTACCGTACTGTTCCACAGGACAGGCATGATAAGGGATATGACTCTATGGCCAAAAAAGTATTTTCTACATGTAGCATAGCGTTGAAATCCTTCAGCCACACACTTTGGGGAGTGTGCTTCATCAGCGGCTGATTGCCTCCCGGAGGGAGAAGAAAGGGAAGCGTTCCTAAACATCATCAAGGATGGTAAACAAGCTATGTGCGAATCCCTTCAAACTGGCATTGATTCTGCTGACAGCATCAGCAGGGCCATGGCGGCAAGTACAACAACCCGGAGATTTGCTTGGTTGCGAAAATCTGGTTTTGCTCCAGATGTGCAAAGCAGACTTTTGAATATGCCCTTTGACGGCTCTTCTTTGTTTGGTAAGAAGGCAGATGACAGTTTAGAAAAAGTACAAACATCAAAAGCAGCAGCAAAATTCCTGGGAGCTGCAATCCGTCAGACACTATATCACCCCTTAGGAACCTCGTGGAGAGGTAAGTCCTTTTGCTTCTATTCCGCATTCGAAAGAGGCAGAGGACAGCCAGTTCAAAGGGGTCCGACTAAATTCACCCAAGGTGGACGGGGTAAAAGTACAAAAGCTGCAGCAGGTGCCTCTTTATCCTTGGCATCTGCATCAGCCGCCTCCAAACCGCTCTGAGGACTCTCCTCACAAGACACCGGTAGGTGGCAGGTTAACTCAACATCTGACGGAATGGCAAGCTATTACGTCAGATGCTTGGGCATTGGAGACAGCTGCCCAAGGTTACTGCTTGCCTTTTCTACGCATCCCTCAGAGTCATCCACCGGGGAACAGCTCTCTGAAAGTTCCAGATCTGCTCCTCTCGCAGGAAATTGTAGACCTGCTAGAGAAAGGTGCCATGGAACCGGTACCTGTAGCGGAGAGGAACAACGGCTGGTACTCCCCCCTACTTTCTCATACCGAAGAAAGACGGAAGACTGAGACCTATCTTGGACTTCCTCCTCAGGAAGGACAAGTTCAAGATGGTAACTCTCTTTCAGATCCTTCAGGCCCTCCAGCTCCAGGACTGGCTGCTATCTCTGGACCTCCAGGATGCTTATTTCCATGTGCCAATCCATCTCAAACACAGGAAATACCTGAGGTTCGCAATTGGCGGCTCTCATTATCAATTTCGAGTTCTGCCATTTGGGCTGACCTCCGCCCGAGGGTCTTCACCAAGCTAATGTCGGTAGTGACTGCAAGTCTAAGGAGGGAAGGGATTCTCGTCTACCACTACCTGGACGATTGGCCTATCAGAGCTGTATCTCCGGAACAAGCTCCGATTCAGCTAGATTGTGTCTGCCACTTCCTTCACAAACTGGGCTTCTCCCTCAATTTAAAGAAGTCACAGATGATACCATCACAGAGCCTCCAGTTCATTGGAGCGGTCCTGGACACTTCCCTGGGAAAAGCCTCGCCACCAGAGGTGAGGGCTCAAGATATTCTGCAGATGGTCACCAAGTTTCAAAATGCCCGTCTCCCAGCCTTCGACTTTTTGAGGTTGCTAGGCCTCATGGCATACTGCATCTTCCTTGTGCCAGAGGCTCACCTGAGAATGAGATTTGTTCTTTGGCACTGAGAATTCAGTGGTCGCAATTCTCAGGGAGAATGACAGACTACCTTCAGGTTCCGGACAAGGTGGCTCGAGACCTTCAGTGGTGGGCCTGTCAGAAAAACATCTTGAAGGGAGAAATATTTCGGCAACCGTGGCCGGAGACAACAGTAGTCACAGCTGCCTCACTCACGGGGTGGGGAGCCCATACCAACGACTTGACCATCAGCAGTCGTTGGTCTTCATCGGAGTCCAGACTACATATCAACCTGTTAGAGCCGAGAGCAATCAGACTAGCGCTGAAGGCTTTTCTGCCATCTGTACAGGGGAAAAATGCCCTGATAATGACTGATAACACAGTGGCCATGCACTACCTCAACAAAAGAGGAGGCGTAGGATCACTGCCACTGTGCAGAGAGGCAATGCAGCTCTGGCTTTGGGCAATTCAAGAAGGAATCTCTCTATTGGTAGTTCACCTAGCCGGAGAGAAGAACTTGACGGCAGACGCTCTGAGCAGGCAGGGCACAGTCTCCCAATAGTGGGAACTAGCTCAGGAAGTCCTTCAGGAGATCTTTGCCCTTTGGGGAACCCCTCAAATGGATCTGTTCTCCACCAGTACCAACAGGAAGTGCAATCTGTTTTGTTCAAGGGAATTTCTCCTCAAATGATCAGGAGGTTGAGAAGATTGCGGAGGACCATGATCCTAATTGCCCCAGACTGGGCCAGGAGAACGTGGAACCCAGACCTTCTGGACATGTCCATCTGCCCTCCAATTCGTCTTCCACTCAAGGAGAATCTTCTCTCTCAGAATGGAGGGCAGGTTCTCCATCCAGACATCAGAACCCTCAACCTTCACGCCTGGCTTCTGGCTACAAGGATTGGAACCTCCCTGATGACGTCATGGAGGTGTTGCTTTCGGCCAGAAGGCCAGCAACAAAGTCTTTATACTGCTGCCGTTGGGACAAATTTTGCAGCTGGTGTAGAGAAAAGAATATCGACCCCTTTTCATGTGGTACACCAACGGTGTTATCCTTTCTACTCTACTTGGCAAATTCAGGCCTTCAAGTTGGCACTTTCAAGGGCTATCTCGTAGCGCTATCGATCTTCAAGCGCACTGCAGAGGATCCATCGTATTTCAAATTACCCTTAGTAATACCATTTCTAAAGGGATTAACTAATGTCTACCCTCCAAGACCGTTCCAGGTTCCTTTATAGGAAATTTAAGACAAAATGTAGTCTTAAATTTCCTGATGGGTACTGCTTTCGAACCACTCCACTCTTGTTCGCTAAGATTTCTCACCCTTAAAACTGTCTTATTAGTGACTTTAACATCTGCTAGAAGGGTGAGCGAATTACAAGCTCTATCTTGTAAACCCCCTCATACAATTTTTCATAAAGACAAAGTTGTCCCACAGGTGAAGTCTAATTTCCTCCCAAAGGTGGTTTCTGAATTCCACATCACTCAGAAAATGACCTTACCTTCATTCTATCCGCCTCCCCATCCGGGGAAAGAGGAAGAAAGACTACGTAGGCTGGACCCAAGGTGGGCTTTAAGCTTTTACATCAGCAGACTTGCTAGGATTAGGCAAGCAGACCAACTGTTTGTAGGTTACTCAGGACACAGATTGGGACTACCGATAACAAAACAAACCATTTCCGGATGGATTATTTTGGCCATTCTGGAATGTTACAAACTAGCAAGGAAAGAGCCTCCTCAAAATCTTAGGGCTCATTCAACTAGGGGTATCGCAGCCTCCTCGGCCCTCCAAAGAGGGGTTCCGGTTCGAGACATATGTGCGGTTGCCACATGGTCGTCCGCACATACCTTCACAAGATTTTACAACCTGGATTCCTCCTCTAGTCAAGAGACTAGGTTTGGCAAAGCCATATTACATTCTGTTCATTCCTAAAAGGAAACATGGCGTTTTGCTCCCACCTCCAATTACATACCACTGCTATGGGAGTCTATCAAAGATAAGGAATACGTCGGAGGTCACAATCCCTTCGATGAACATATCAACCTGTTAGAGCCGAGAGCAATCAGACTAGCGCTGAAGGCTTTTCTGCCATCTGTACAGGGGAAAAATGCCCTGATAATGACTGATAACACAGTGGCCATGCACTACCTCAACAAAAGAGGAGGCGTAGGATCACTGCCACTGTGCAGAGAGGCAATGCAGCTCTGGCTTTGGGCAATTCAAGAAGGAATCTCTCTATTGGTAGTTCACCTAGCCGGAGAGAAGAACTTGACGGCAGACGCTCTGAGCAGGCAGGGCACAGTCTCCCAATAGTGGGAACTAGCTCAGGAAGTCCTTCAGGAGATCTTTGCCCTTTGGGGAACCCCTCAAATGGATCTGTTCTCCACCAGTACCAACAGGAAGTGCAATCTGTTTTGTTCAAGGGAATTTCTCCTCAAATGATCAGGAGGTTGAGAAGATTGCGGAGGACCATGATCCTAATTGCCCCAGACTGGGCCAGGAGAACGTGGAACCCAGACCTTCTGGACATGTCCATCTGCCCTCCAATTCGTCTTCCACTCAAGGAGAATCTTCTCTCTCAGAATGGAGGGCAGGTTCTCCATCCAGACATCAGAACCCTCAACCTTCACGCCTGGCTTCTGGCTTCTGGCTACAAGGATTGGAACCTCCCTGATGACGTCATGGAGGTGTTGCTTTCGGCCAGAAGGCCAGCAACAAAGTCTTTATACTGCTGCCGTTGGGACAAATTTTGCAGCTGGTGTAGAGAAAAGAATATCGACCCCTTTTCATGTGGTACACCAACGGTGTTATCCTTTCTACTCTACTTGGCAAATTCAGGCCTTCAAGTTGGCACTTTCAAGGGCTATCTCGTAGCGCTATCGATCTTCAAGCGCACTGCAGAGGATCCATCGTATTTCAAATTACCCTTAGTAATACCATTTCTAAAGGGATTAACTAATGTCTACCCTCCAAGACCGTTCCAGGTTCCTTTATAGGAAATTTAAGACAAAATGTAGTCTTAAATTTCCTGATGGGTACTGCTTTCGAACCACTCCACTCTTGTTCGCTAAGATTTCTCACCCTTAAAACTGTCTTATTAGTGACTTTAACATCTGCTAGAAGGGTGAGCGAATTACAAGCTCTATCTTGTAAACCCCCTCATACAATTTTTCATAAAGACAAAGTTGTCCCACAGGTGAAGTCTAATTTCCTCCCAAAGGTGGTTTCTGAATTCCACATCACTCAGAAAATGACCTTACCTTCATTCTATCCGCCTCCCCATCCGGGGAAAGAGGAAGAAAGACTACGTAGGCTGGACCCAAGGTGGGCTTTAAGCTTTTACATCAGCAGACTTGCTAGGATTAGGCAAGCAGACCAACTGTTTGTAGGTTACTCAGGACACAGATTGGGACTACCGATAACAAAACAAACCATTTCCGGATGGATTATTTTGGCCATTCTGGAATGTTACAAACTAGCAAGGAAAGAGCCTCCTCAAAATCTTAGGGCTCATTCAACTAGGGGTATCGCAGCCTCCTCGGCCCTCCAAAGAGGGGTTCCGGTTCGAGACATATGTGCGGTTGCCACATGGTCGTCCGCACATACCTTCACAAGATTTTACAACCTGGATTCCTCCTCTAGTCAAGAGACTAGGTTTGGCAAAGCCATATTACATTCTGTTCATTCCTAAAAGGAAACATGGCGTTTTGCTCCCACCTCCAATTACATACCACTGCTATGGGAGTCTATCAAAGATAAGGAATACGTCGGAGGTCACAATCCCTTCGATGAACAAGTTACTTCTTACCTGGTAACGTTCTTTCGATGGGATGTTCCTCCGACGTATTCCTTATCGCCCCTCCCATCCATCCCCGCAGTAATACTTCCCTTCTGGTTGCAGCTTACGCTCCTTCAAGGTCAATAACCAATTCATGTAAAACAACTGTTAACGTCAAAATGGAACTGAGCAACGGACTATGCGCGAGTCTATTTATACGCGTGATGACGTCAGCGCCGATACAGAGGCTGTCGAGGGACATCGGCTCGAGGGACGTCGACGCGCAGCGCCCTCTACTGAAAAAAATTTCCGAGGCCAGCAAGCTGGGAGATGATCTATCAAAGATAAGGAATACATTGGAGGAACATCCCATCGAAAGAACGTTACCAGGTAAGAAGTAACTTGTTCTTCTTTCTGTTCTTTTGATACAGAAATGTGCAGTACTTTGGAGTGGCTGGAGGAGAATTTTACGCATGGGGAAACGTCCGAAGATAGCGATAGTAATGGTACACAGTGCTCTGCATAAGCAAAATGATGGTCAGTATTTTATGGGCATTTAACATATATATATTTATTTTTAACAGACCAGGAAAAAAAAGGAGAAAGGCCAACAAACGACTCGGAGGAAGACAGGCTGAAAAGGATAGAACTGAAAATGGACACAATAGATTACAATTTTACCAGTTTAAGGCAATTTGTGAGAGGAAAAATACATTATTACTGTCTCACCTGTACCTGCCCCCCTTCTCCATTCCCTAGTGAACCGTCCCCAAACCTTCAAGAAGAAAATAGTCGTTTTGATGAAACATCCATCCCTTCTTCCCCACACAAATCATCTCCTCACAATCAGCCTGTGTTGAACCCTAATTCCCCTATATTTGTGTCAGTATCTGCAGCCCCCTGTATTTCTGTTGATTGAAGTGTGTGTGTGTTTTTAGAAAGTTTTTTAAAAAGACTTAAAATGTTCACGAACAGCGCGCCTGTTCGAGCTAGCCGTAAGCAATAGAATATGGATGTTCTAACGGCAATACACCTACCCGTAGCAATGCCAACCAAGATGGAAGTGATCTTAGAATGCACCATCTGTGCAAGTTGTGCGTAAATTAACAGAATGGGGCGTGCTAAGAACATTATACCTCTCCGTACCGCTCACAAACGAGATAAAACATGTTCCTAGAAAACACCAGGTGTCTGGGATGTATGTAAATGAGCAAAATGGGAGTGTCCTAAGGACACTATACCTGTCCGTATTGTCCGCAGCCAAGATGGAACCGTCCGTTGAACAGGCGCAGTGGCCGGCATGTTTGTTGTCAAACAAAATGGAGGTGTCGTAAGGACACTGGACCTATCCGTACAGTCATCAGATCAGGTACGCACATGCACAGTACACCCATAAGTACTGCGAACATCCCGCCTGTCCCTAACTGTCCGTCTCACTTGTGTCGCACTTTTAATTAGTTGCAGGAACCGAACACTGGCGCGCATGCGCACGTTTGTTATTCTGCATTTGCTGTCCAGCAGGCACGCTTTTCCCTCGCGGATGTGTTCAGGACTTCATCATGTGACCGCACCCACGCTGAGTGTGTGTACTAATTTGCGCACTTTGTCTGCTTCCGCAACATTGCAAAATAACTTATACATACATGCAAAATTATTTTTCAGTATAAAATCACCATTTCACATGTCCCATACAATAGCTCTACCTGTGAACGTCTCATTTATAATTTCTCCAGCGCTTTTGAATGATCAATATGGTCACAAGCCGCACCCCTGGACCCCTATAAATGGCCACACCCCCGAGTTCATCTTCATTGTGCTTCTGGCTATAGAGTTGTGCTGTCTTTACTGCTGTAGTGACCATTAGGCAACTAATACTTATGGCATCCATGGCTACTGTTGCTTCATTAGCCTCAGCACCACCCCCAAAACCACCACCACCACCACCACCACCCAAGGGCCTGCAGAGGGATATATGGGTGAGGATGTAGTGATCTAGGAAGAAGAGAATGAGGTGGATGTACCCCGCACTACAAACACTCGCCGGGAGTCGTGGGTGTGGCGGTTGTTTTCCGTTTTTGGGAACCTACCTAAAGCATGTGCGAACCTGGTCGGGTGTAACCGGTGATAATTGGTGCTGAGTCGCGGGAGACCTGGTGCGTACAGCTTTGGTATGACAACCATGAAGCGACACCTAACTTCATTCCACAGTGCGGACATTCGCATGGTGGTGCCATGTGAAGAACGTAGTAGATTGAGTTCCTCCACAGCATCCTCCATGTCTGATCCTCTCATCACAAGAGACACTCCTGTGGAGGAGCGCATCCCTCTAGCTGCCTCACAAGCCATTTGTGATGCTGTTGACCCTTACCTTTCGAGGGTCACAATATTGTGTGCACTGTGACGCAGTACTCTGCAGGGGGGAGAGTCTTCGAAGTGCTTTTGAGGCTACGGTCACAGAGCACCAGAAGAACTGCTCCCTATCTAAGTAAAACCCACCCTATATCTCTCTCTCTCCACCTGGCCCTTCTTATTCCCGTGGTTGGTGTCCCTTCCTTACCATACTTCACCCTCCTCTCCTAGTGTGTCGTGTCCATAAAAGCAGTAAACTGGAAAATTACAAAAAAGGCTCTTTTCAGAGCCGCCTTTCTCAGTTTAACAATAGAACTATCAAGTGACCGTCATAGGTTCCCGCACATTTTTGGAAATGTCCGTGGACAGTCGTAGGAAACACAAAAATGGAGGGTGCAAGCAAAGCAAAACCAATGTACTTTTCGCTGGGAGTAAGTGGTGGCTCTGAAAAGAGCCTTTCGGTGGTGTTGTGTGTGCTTCAAAAACTATAGGTTGGAAAAAAGGGATTGCCATGTAGGTGACTATGATTCCAAAAAAAGTTGCAATGCATGTTGTACATTGCGAAGAAAAATCTGGTTGCCAGCATATGTTACATGGACTCCATCTCTGCAAAAAATGAAAGACCTGCGAAACAAAATGTTTTCATTGTGGAATGAGGACATGCCAACATCTCTTAGAAAGGCACAAACAGCCTTATTCACATTGCTCCTCACCTTCTCCATTTGTGGACCAAATGTAGAAGAACGCAGCCACTTTTGTCTTTGTGCAATACGGGAAAAATCAATTTGGCAATTTTGAAACATGTCCATAATTGTCACAAGTCCTTCCTTCATTGCAAGTTGCAAAGAAATTCCAGAGACATGGCCTAAACTGTTTCCTCTGCAATGAATGATAAGTATATCAGGATGACGCTCTGTCTGTAAAGTAGTGCAGAGAGGTACCAAGTCCAGCCACCTCATTCCACGCATGCGATGCCAGTGGGCTTCCTCATGAGGAAATCCAAGAACTGCAGATAGACCGTAACTTTCTGCATGCACCTTCAACCAATGCATCCATGAGTCTCCCAAAATCCAGATAATCTGTTTTTGCGCACACAGAGCCATGGCTGTCTGGTCTCCTGTCAGGGAAAAGACGTTCTCACTAATTTTCTCCATACAGAACACACCCACTGACATTTACTGACCAATCCCTACCTTCACACATTCTCATTTGCATGCGTCTCCACCCCCGAATCCCCGTTGGTAATAGTCGCCGCCTGCAAACTACTGGCATGTTCGCGGACACGTACAGGATCAGAGCTTGATGACGGTAAATTTAAATATTATTCCCCTTTTCCCCTTTAAGGTGTGCTCTGGAAAGAGCATTTTTTTTGGGGGGCAGATGCCTTACAGACACCTGTTTAAAAAAAAAAAAAAAAAAAAAAAAAAAAAAAAAAAGTTTGTTCTTACTTTACTCCTACAACCATTACAGAACCTTATCCAAAACAAGCCTCACATTCCAAAAGAACATGGCATTTCCCAAAGAAGATAACGCGACACCATCTGCTTCAAAATAAGCCGCATTACTGGGGACAATGTTCTTGTGGCTGCAGAAAAACATACCAGCGTGTAACATAAACGCACGCATGCCGCGATTGATGTTACACCTCGCAATACTTTGATCAGGACAGAAAACAGAACTGTTGGCCCATTTTCCTCTAGGGAGTAACCCAGAAAAAATTAATTTCGCAGTTGGAAAGATGTTGATGACTGCTTGAACCAACTGTTCCAAATCTTTTAACAAAGTACATGAACTCACGTAGCCCAAATGGCAAGCACCGTAGTGCAAAAGTACCACATGAGGAGTGTTCATCGTACGCATCTCGGTGCAAATTTGGAGAATTGCCGCAAAATTGTGATCAGTCTCAGCGCTCCACACCACCTCCGCTCCTCTCACATCAAAATGATGTGCCACATGCCTACTTTCGGCATAGTGCTGTAAACCATGGACAAAAATATCTCCAATGACCAAAACCCTGACCCTCTGCGCCTCTGCCATCTTCAGTATACGCACCGTCTTTCGACACAATAGAACAATGTGAACATCTGATTGGCTGATGCCCACAGTCCGCTTTCCATGCTGGATTTGCTGTAGAAACCCATATGCAACACGCCCTACCCGCGGACAAGCGTTGTCTATGTGCGGCAGGTAACTCTCAGCCAGTCCTTCTACCCTTTCCACATCACTCGCGAATCCATTTCCTCATTGGACACAGCTAAGCAGTCACACAACCTTCCACCAATCACATTAAACATCCCTACATCTAACTCCGTCATCAAAATTTCGCACTTCAAATGTATTATCGATTACTCTGAATGCAAGTCGCATATCATTGCAAAGCACCTACTTCGAAAACTACTGTACAGGTGTCGCGGATTTCTACGTACAGCTTCATGCATGCCTACATGCATGCGTATAAAGTACATGTATGCATATTTTAATCAGAGAACATGTGCAACCCTTATGATTTCATTTAAACAAATTAATGCCACTAAATCTGCATAGGCAATACATAGCAACGCCTCCCCCTTTAAGTGCAAGATGTCCGATTTTTCATTGACAAACCACACTACTTCTTAATGTCTCCCGCATAACCAATGCATACGTTACAACCCTCCCTATTTAGTGTGAAACTTGAATCTCCATTAGAAAATGGCACCATTTTTTACTGTGTACCGCCTACATAAATGCTACTTGCAATGCGATCATATGAGAAAAAGTAAACGCTCCCGATTGCTGTGATGACATCTCCCTTTGAGGGTCTCCCGATTTGTCGAAATCATACTTATAATATGAAAGTACAGAAATGTTTCCCATTTACTATAATGACGTATCGCTTACAAACCTCTCTGCTATAGATAACACAGCTTAAAAGAAACAAGGCATTTTCGTAACCTAAAAATTGTACTCATTTGTGAAGCACGTGCAACTGACATACTGCAACTAACATAGAAAGGCAGCACATAGTGAAGTGAAATGCACACATGCACTGTGTTGAAATATCAAAGGAGAATACTCAGACGAAAGATGCAAAATTAACGTGTACAGTAACATCACTGCTTTAAACACACAGTTACTAACTTCTTCTTTTTACAATCGCAGTGAAGACTACTCTCCTGAAAATCAACAGCATCTACACTGCAAACGACATATCCGAAGAAACCTGGTCATTCTGCAAAAAAAAAGTAAGTACAGTACGACCTTTATATTCTAACTACTCCTCAAACAGACTGTGTGGGTTTTGTATTTAATTTGCACACCAAAGCAAACAGTGATTTCTGAACCATTCTACCCACAAATCCCCATTTATTAAACAAAGAATACAAGGCAGAATGACTCACAAATCCCTTTATGTTTGGAACTCAAATAACATACAGAACCCTTAGAATGTTAGTACTAGAAAACAAATGGCTGTTTCAATGTTATGCCACTACGTTCACTATTAATGCTTCTCCTCACCACTAGCCCACTTTCCACTCTCATCTGAAGCATGTAGTAGGATGCAAACAGAAAAATAGCCTTCCCAAATCATTGTTAGAGGCCAATGCACATTCACACACCACCACAAAGAGTTTGCCCATCAAACTCATGCACGCATGCACACAACACACATACATTGTACAAAAGACCAAACCATGCCTTCTTTTTTTCAACAGACCCCAAAAAATGCCTACCAAAAATGAAGTCCGTAGAAAGGAACGCAGAAGTAGAACAAATAAAAATAAGTGGCCAACCTAAGCATCCATCTGTAGCAGAGTTTGTAGAGAACGTTGGAACAAAACAGCTAATACAGTCGTTTAGCGAAACAAAGGAAGCTTCAACTACTGAAACTTTACCTCCTCCAACAAAATGTGGCACAAAACTCTTCACGAAAAATCGGCTACCAGTACTGCTAACAATGCTCCTATTAATCCTAATATAGTAACAAGACCCTATAGTAAAAAAAAGTATTTTAGCAAAAATGTTTCGCCACAGCCCTTTAGAATCTAATAAGAAGAGGACCGAAATCATCCTCAACCCTTAAAACCTACCGTAGAAAATTAATCCTACAAGCTCTCGTGGACAGTGCAATCATTCTCAAAAGGAATTTATTCATTTTAGTGTTAGATAGAATGAAACCAAAAACAAAACCAAAGTACCAAACTACAAAAAACTTATCAATAAACGGAATGTGAACAAAAATAACTTCTTACATATTTGTGGAGGTGAATGGAGTCACACAACAACCACAGAACCATATTCTAATTAAGAAGCATTAGAGTTGGTGTACTATCTCAGGAAGCACAAGCAATATTGAAAAACCGGCACTTTTCATGCACTTTATGGCGATAATGCATGTGCTGCTCATGTAATGGAACAATTAGCGCACAAAAATGTCAATTGTATGGCCTTATGCCAACTCTTGCAAGCTGTGTCAATTTCAATGAAACAATGTTAAATAAAGAAATGCAACCAATAATGGAAATTTGCGCCACAGACAAACTAGACGTACATGGTATGACACTACCCATGTGTGAGCAAGCCACAACAAGACTAAGTAGCTTTGAAAATTCAATATTAGTTATCCTTAAATTGTAGAGTAATGCTTAAAAGTAACCTTGACGTGGAGCAAGGGCTAGTTAATGGGGCACTGGGTACAGTTGTTGGCTTTCAATCATACCCACATGACAACAACTTTCAGTTTGTCAATATTCGCTTTGGCAAACTTTCAGAAGTGAAAAGGATAGGGCGCTCAACTGCTCGATTCCTTCTGTTCAAAGACATTTATGTACGTAGAGAACAATTTTCTCTAACTCTTCCATATGCAGTCACCATTCATAAATCGCAAGGTCTTGCCCTAGACAAAGCATTGATAGATATAGGAAACACAGTCTTTAAAGAAGGCATGAGGTTCGTAGCACTATCACGCTTACGTACACTTGACGGTCTATTTCTAATCAGGTTTGATGCAAGTAAAGTGAACGCTGATATTCCTTGCATTTTAGAATACAATAGACTGCATTCACTATACACCCCCCCATCTGAAACAATATCCTGTTCCAGAAAAGGTAAAACGTGGTAAAAGAAAACTAATTAAATCAGAAATGCAACAGAATCTGACAGCAAATCCTTCAAAGAAAACAAAAGAAGGTAAAGGTACATCAATTAACACAAGCAAAGAAGAACCTATTAGGGTAGGTAAACCAGGTACTTCCTCAAAGAAGGAAGCGAAACTCCGGAAAAAGCACTCAGATACGGAACTAGCTGGTCCATTCAAATTTTCAAATGAAAGTGGTGTAAGTTGCTATGCAAATGTAGCAATGAATTTTCTATTTCATTTGCCAGCAATTGTTAACAATATTTGCTTACGCAGTACAGACCAATTGTGTTTGCAAATGTTAGTCCTTCATAGAAACGCAACAAACAATCCTGACAACACGTACAGTGTTCACAGAATAAGACAAGAATTGGACTACTGTACTGGTATGGTGAGATTCACTATAAACACACAAGAAGATCCACAAGAATTTCTATTGTACTTACTACAAGTACTGGAAAGCAAAAGCATACCTATAAATGAAATCTTCCAGATTTCATACATGTGGAAACATACATGCACTCTCTGTAGCAATGTCATACAGAAACAAATCCCAAATGAGTGATTTGTGTATGTATCCATACCCAATTGTGAATCCATTCCATTTCAGCAACTTCTACAGAATGCAAACCATGGCAGATTATGCACTATGTGCAATTCAGACAATCGCTCCACCTTACTGTTACAAACTCATTGTAAGTACATAATACTTGTGCTTCTACTTTATAATGCAGATGGTACGAAAAACAACTGCAAGCTGACTGGATTCACACACGGTCAAGTGTCACTTGGAAAGAAAACCTTTACAACAGTAGGTATAGTCTACCATGCAGGAGCTACAACCAATGCAGGTTACTACACTGCATACATTAAAAAGAAATGTGGATGGGTGGAATGTAATGATAGCACCATTACTCTAAAGCAGGGATTGCCAGCTAATCTTACAAATGCGTATTTAATCTTCTTAAAGCCAAAATTTAATGACTAATGTGTACTTCAACATTACCAAAAAATGAAGTGAAAGACTACAAACAGTTAGAATATGCCAACAGGTATTTAACTGCTGTTAAAAATCGGCAACAAACATAACATTAATCAGAAAGAACAAGGAAACACTCAAAGAAAACAAAGAAATAGTTTGTAGCATAGCAAATAAAGTTTTATTTTAATCTGACAAGGATTTTTTTCCCCCAGACCCAAGGATTTGAAAAACAAACACTGGTTTGTAAACTAAATGAGGGTAAAAAAAAGCTAAACTGCCTATTATACAATGTAATAATTCTTCATAAAATGCAAACACTAACATGCTTTTTTCTTTTATCACAAATTTAAAAAGGCTAGTTCCGCCAAGTACTACAGTCATGTAAAACATATATGGATTTTGAACAAATTAAACAGTAAGTATAATTAGTCATTTCATACATATGCGAAACTGCACAGCTAATCTATGGCACTAATATGGTGCAGTGGCTGTAGGCTGGGCCTAGCATCTTTGATGTATAACCTACCACCTACACCCTACGGCCAAGCAACCCAGACTATAGGTCCTACCCACAACCATTGCTGCATATCAAAACCATGGTGCTTCTAATTTGACTACTTCTAAGTTTAGTTTTGGGTGCATGGTCTGCAGCCATACAGCCAAGACACTAGAATGTGCACACAACCACCGCACCGCACCCATGTTCACTTATAACCTCACTGCTCATCACTTCAGTCTTGGGTGCATGGCCTTTGGCCATGCATCCAAGAATCTGGGTCCTGGCCAGAAACAGCAAAGCATATTGCAACCATTGTGCTTGTAATTTCACTACTTATAAAGTTGGTTTTGGGAGCATGGCCCTCCCCACAACCATCTGAATGATGTTTCATAGTACGAGTGTACCTATACTTGTGATATGCTGCAGTAGTTGTGGCCACCGGCTACAGACCTGGGTGTAAGGCCATAGATTTTTAAATGTATGGGTATGCAGTGTATAAAATCCATAGTGGCTTACAACTGCAGTGCTTATAACTTTGTTCTTGGGTGCATGGCCTCATGCACCAAAGACGCTACGTCCTGGCCACAACTACCAAACCATATCACACCTATTGTGCCTTGTTACAACACTATGCATAAATGTGCTGTTGGGTGCATGGCCAAAGGCCATGCACCCATGACTGCAGGGCCTCCCCACAACCACCTGAGTGATGTGCAATATTACAGGCGTATCTATAGCTGTGATATGCTGCAGTGGTTGTGGCCAGGGCCTAAAGTCTTATATGTATGTCCATATATATTTCAATGTATGGGTGTGAAGTGGCTTATAGCTCCAGTGCGTATAACTTTGTTCTTGGGTGCATGGCCTTTGGCTATGCAGCCAAGTCTCTATACACTCTCCACAACCATTTGACCCATAAGCAATACTACAGGTGTATCCATTTCTGTAATATGCTTCGGTGGTTGGGCCAGGGCCTACGGTCTTCGAAGTATGGCCTACAGCCTACGGCCATGCACCCAAGACTCTAGGCCCTGGCCACAACCACCGCAGCATATAACACCCATGGTTGTTTATACATGAGTGACACACCCATACAATGAAACATTGTAACTGTAGCATGCACTCAATTTGTACCCAGAACTCTAGTCCCTGCCCACACCTACCAGATACATTATCGAATGTATGGGGGTGATGTATGAATGTGATATCCTGCACTGCTTGTGGGCAGGGTCTACACTCTTCGGTGTATGGCCTACAGCCTACAGCCTGCAGCCATGCACCCAAAATTGTACGTCCTGCCCACAACCACCGCACTATGTAAAATGCATGTTGGCTTATAATTTTAGAGTTGACAAGTTTGTTCTCGGGTGCATGGCCTTCGGCCATGCTCCGAAGACCGCAGATCCTCCCCATAACCACCTGAGTGATGTGCGGTAGCAGGGGTCTATCGATAGTTGTGTATGCTTCAGTGGTTCTGGCCAGAGGCTAGACTTCTACCTGTATGTCCATAGATATTACAATGTATGGGTGTGCAGTGGCTTGCACCTCCAGTGCTTATAACGTTGTTCTTGGGTGCATGGCCTGCACACTCCCCACAACCATCTAATCGATAATCAATACTACAAGTGTATCCATGGGTGTGACATGCTGCGGTGGTTGTGGCCAGGGCCTAGAGTCTAGGAAGTATGGCCTTCGGCCATGCATCCAAGACTCTAGGCCCTGGCCACAACCACTGCAGCATATCACACCCATGGTGGCGTACTAATCAACAGCACAACCATAGGAAAAAATAATGTAATAATGACATGTATTCAATTGCAATGTTCGCTAACACCACGCGTGTCCTTGGAACAGTTTCAAGGTGCCTGTGCGCAGCACAGACTGAAATACTACTCCTATTAAAACCCTAATTTTCTATACGCACAAACATTCCGAACAAGCCGTGCATAGAGAATACATCATTAACACCTACCGCCTGAACAAATAGTTTTTCACCCATCTCTTACTGTGTGAACCTCCCCAAGCACTATGACACATCAAAATAGGTTTCGAAATAGCATGTTGCCGCTGGTCGCTGCTGCGCTGTCGGCGGATCCAAGATGTCGGGCGCATCCAAACGATCTGACGCAGAACATGTCTCACTGCAGCCAATCGGCAGAGACGTTGCGTGTCCACGGTCATGATGCCAGCCCCTTAGCCAATCGGTATCTTGTCCGCGGAGCGGACATAGAAAGCACAAATCTTTTGAGACCTACTTTTTGGTCGTTTTAAAGAAAACTACTGGACAGATGGGTGCCAAATTTAGAAAAGCACGCTTTCGGGACCAAGCTCCTGCTCCTGTCGCAAATTTGGTGAAAATCCGTCCAGCGGTTTGGGTTGTAGGCATGCACAAAGATTTTCCCCATTCAGTCTATGGGAAAAAAGACGTTTTGGGCCCCCCCCCCCAGACAAATCCTCACCAAACTTTGCAAAAAAAAATCAGAGTGGCCCATATACTTTTTTTTGCAAAGTTTGTTGAGGATTCGTCCAGGGAGAGCGAAGTTATAAGCCGCCCAAAAAGTGCTCTTCATATGGAAACAGCAACTTAACCGGACATAAAAACACACTTTCACAAATATATTTTATATATATAGATTTCACCATCGCCAGTAAACCCCAGACTGATATGCCAACCTTGGGCCAAAATGAAATACAAACACACTTTCACAAATATATTTTATGTATATATTTGTGAAAGTGTGTTTGTATTTTCGGGGTTGGCTCAACCCGCACAATAGTTGGTGGGCTGAGATTTTGGCCCAAGGATCGGCATACCAGTCTGGGGTGAACTGGCGATGGTGAAATCTGACCAACCCCACCCATTCGCCCTGCACAGGGCGTGGTCTGGCCCTGTGCTATCCGTGTAGGCGATTTGGGGATTTCGCTGATTTTTCGATTTTTCAAAAATAGTAGGTTATGACACAAGAAAACATACACACGGATAAGCAGAACCCCACGTGCATGTCCGCTACAGACCCGTGCAACGCAGAGTGGTACTGCTAGATATTTAATAGAAAAGGCTACCTGTGGAAAATCTAACTTCTTGTCCACCTCACATTTTTAACCCCTCACAGCAGTGTCCCTTTCAAGGCCTTTACAACCTCCAGTGTTCACTGTAAACTCTTAGTTGTGGGGTGAATTTTTTAAAATGATTGTGGTGTCATTGCCAATTTTGAAAGGACTGCTTGTTTTCCCCCATCACTCCAAAATATTGTACAATGTAGGCAGACATTTTGATGCTTGATTTCGAAAATTGTTGTTTTTTCATAATTATCGTCGGCCACCCACGCCTCTGTTTCAAGAATTGGCAGCTGCTTGGGCACCTGAACTGTTCAGTGCATGCACGTTCCCTGGCACGCATGTGGCGTTTCCCACATGCAAGGTCTTCTGCTGTGGAAATGGGCTTTGCTGCTTCTGGGTGGCTTGCAAGGGTATGGACCCGTGGGGAGACGGAGGCGGCAGTCTGGGTGCATTAATGTTTTTATTGATTCATTTTGGGGAAAAGTCGGTCTCTTTTCATTACCATTGGATACTTTGAATTGCACGTCTGTATTTGTCAAGGAATGACAAATGAAACGGATGGCATAGTGGTTGACGAAAATATCAAGACATGATGGGGTTGGGGCACATACAACGTTTTGGTAGCTTAAATGGAGCCATAGCTGATCAAATATCAAACACACTCGCTCCCACCCGACCCCATGGTATACCCCTTAGAATGGAGGCTAGTACAGGGGCAAGGCGCTGGTCTTGGAAGTAAGACTATGCAGAGCAACATAGTTTTGAATCCGGATCCACGCTTAGAAACCAAACTCGGGTACGTATTAGGCGCGTTTTAAATACTGCTATGGGTGTATCTGGGCTCTACTAGAATTGCATTATTTCTTTAACCTCTTTTTATTTGCATTGCAGCAGCACAATTTTACAATGTTTGTTCAACTTGTCCCTGTTTATTACTACCCCATGTTGCAACCACCTATCTGAAATGTAAATTCAGTTTCCATATTTCACGTTTGCCCCCACAAGTTTCGCCCTTCCTTGGTGATGGCTCCATTATCTGTTATAACTGTCACGTTTTCCTAGCATGCTTTTTGGGGAAAGAAATAAAAAGGTTTGTAAGTGTCTTTGTCCTCCCACAGCGAATGCAGAACTGTTCATAATTATAATTATAATGGCAGAGTGTTGTCTATCTCCGTGCTACCTGCAGCCCTCGTGTTTGTATCAAGCGAGAATGGACTCAGCCTTTCATTGATACGATAAAATTAGTACTGTTGTCTTGGCTAATGATAACCTATAATGATACTGTGTGAAGAGACAATTTAGGTTGTTGCATGTGTTATCTAAATGGTTGTATTGTTATTACTCCTCATCCAGCCTGACACAACACCATCAGAATGGACTGGTAGTTAAAGTACAGTTCCTAATGATCAGAGAGATATTTAACTCCATGAAAAAATCTCCACGTTTCCACTACCCCCAAATCCCTGAATAGTTTCACTAGCGCTTGCCTATTTCTCCCGTCTGCAGCTGTGGGTGGCAGTGTTTTAGCCAGGGTGGGGTCCATCACACAAAGTCTGCGCCACTATCTGGCCTTCACACCACCCTCCCAATTTCTGCAGAATGTCACCTAGATTAAGGTCCTGTTTCTAATTTGTGGCATATATTGCGATTAGTGTACATATCTGTTCGTCCATCATGCCTTTGAGGAGCAGGCATCTGCCCTCTCTATCTCTGTACAAAGCCTGTTTCTTAAATGTCACATTGGCCCCCAATAGTATAGCCATGCCTTTGGTTTTTTTTTCCAGCCCGAAGCATAATACTGTCTAGGGAATGCTTTATGGATCATCCTTTTTTCAACTGCAGGGAGTGGTGTGTCTCTTGTAGACTATTGATGCTTGGAGGTCTCTTAGCCTCGCCAGAATAGAGAGTTGCTTCACTGGCGAGTTTAGGCCCTGTACATTTAGGGTTATGATATTCAAGTCAGCCATAACTCCTACACCTGGGTTTTTCCAAATATCCAATGTGTCTCCTCCACCTGCCTACGCTTCGCGTCTTCCCATTTAGCGGATCACACATTGGAACCTTCCCATGTATCGGAACTTCAACTTTAACCATGTGCATCAGAGGAGGGGAAACTGGAAATAATGGAGAGATTTCATCAGGAACTTCTAAAGCAGGAGGACCTTCACCCACGCACACAAATAGAATGCATGTCAAAATGTACCCTAACCCAAATTACGACAATGACACTTTACAGGCCCCCATAACGGCACAAGAAATTGCTGACGCCATAACAAATGTATCCCCCAACAAGACCCTGGCACCGGACGGGCTAGGGAACAGATATTATAAGACGTTCTGAAATCAACTACTAGGCCCACTAACTAAACTCTTTAACCATATAAAGGGAAGTGGTACGGTCACGCCCGACATGGGAAGATCGATCACTGTCCTAATACTTAAACCAGGCAAAGACCCTACAGACTGAACTAGCTACCGGCCGATATCACTACTTCATAGTGATGCCAAACTTATGCCAAAGCCCTCGCAGCAAGACTGATGAAGGTATTACCCAAAATAATCCATGAGGACCAAGCAGGCTTTATAACAAGGAGGCACACGCAAGGCAATATAAGGCGGGTGGGGATGTCATAGACTTGGGAACCACGACAGGGCAAAAATTCTCCATAGCTGCACTAGACGCACAATGTGCCTTTGACAGTCTAGATTGGACATACCTGAAAATGGTTTTAAGGAAATTCGGTTGTTGTCCCAATTTCATTAGGATGGTCTGAGCAAACTTTCGACTCCCAACCACGGCCTTCATGGTTATCTGGAAAACCACAGCCCAAATTAAAATACAGAGGCAGACTCCAAGGATCCCCCTTGTCCCCCCTAATATTTGCCAATGGCGATGGAGCCTATAGTGGAAATAATAAGACAGGAGCACAACGTGGGGGTGTGACCTGTGGAGGTGTAATGCACAAGATAGCACTATATGCCGATGACATCATACTATTCTTTATAGACCCTATAAACACACTACTGAAAGCACTGGAAAGGTTAAAAGAAATCGCCAGGATTTCAGGGCTCACCATAAATTTCACCTAATCTAAGGCTCTGAATATAACAGAAGAAGAGGGGAAGATCGACACACTGAATGCATTATACCACCTAACCTGGGAAAGGAAGACAATAGAATACCTGGGGATACACTTACCTAAGGCTTACAAAGGCCTGTATGGGGCAAATCTAACACCCCTGTGAAAACAATTGAAGGAAGACCTACACAAATGGTACGTCCAGGAACTATCCTGGTTTGCACGCATAGCGGCACTTAAAATGACATTGTTACCCCGATTGCTAAATGTGGTGGGCGCTCTTCGGTGGATATCCCCCCTAAGATAAGTATGGCATTACAGAAAGAGCTAACAACTTTTGTGTGGTACCGGGAAAAAAAACAGAATACCAAAGAATGTTCTGACGAGGCCACCAATTTTATTAGGACTTGGGGTCCCCAACATCGAGAGGTATATTCTGGCATGCGCAAATAGCACCAATGATGAAATGCATGGGTAGGGAAACACTAAATAGCTGGATGGGAATTGAGCAAGGGGTGATGGCTATCTCCCTGGGAACGCAATATGCGCTGCGGGTAAGGGCCAGAGAGGCAGAGGGACAACTGGTAGAAGCCAACAAAGTGTTGCTGAGGGGTTGGGATAGAGCACTGGGATGTCGCCGCATCACACCGGGTCTAGGACCCTTCATCCCAATGGCACACAACCAAGACTTTACCCCGGGCAAGCAAAACACACTCTGGGATAATTGGGGACAGGCACAAACAGTCCAACTAAGAGAATTCTTCCAGGGAAAAACCCCTCTTTATATTTGAGGAATGCAAGCAGAAATTTGGCAAAAGGAAAGATACACATGTATACAGATTACGCGCTGGATAACACAGAATGTGGTTAGGGAGGCGGCAACGAAGGTTCTGATTGGGATTGAGTTGACGCTGCAGGACGGATCGACGACAAGAGCATTATCGAGGTTGTATAAGCTGTTGGATAAGGCACAAGGGTTGGACAAACTCTCATACAAGGACAATTGGGATAGGGACCTGGGCATACCCATCACAGAGGAGGAATGGGGACAAATCTGGAGGAGGGCACACAAGACGTTCAAATGCACTGCTATTAAAGAAACGGCATACAGAATATGTTATAGGTGGTACCTGACCCCCCATAGGCTGCATAAAATGTACCCTGGTTATCCCACCACATGTTGAGACAATGCGGTGGCAAAGACCTATACCATATGTGCTGGTCATGCCCCAAGGCAACGGTATATTGGAAGGAGGTCCTAGGACTTATAAGAGATTACAGAGAAACAACTGCCACCCACACCAAAGGTAGTACTGCTGGGGACAGAGGTGGAAGGAGTTTACGCAGCAACCGGTAACAAAGCCGCCCTCATCACCCACCTGTTAATGGCGGCATGGTTGACCCTGGCCCACGGGTGGAAAAATATGGATGGTCCCATAATAGCATGCTGGTGGGTCAAAATCTGGAATGTAATGGCCGTGGGAAAAAAGGGAGCCCCGAGAGAGGGCAAACGCCAGAACTTTCTGTCAGTGTGGGATCCATTCCTTGAATTCTTTAAGGAAAGGTCAGGTCAGTATTATAGACCAGCAATGATGAGAGCGATACAGGAGGGACACCGGAATGGGAATGGGGGAGAATCAGAATCACAAGTTATGCCTAAATAGCAGACACACCAAACTCATCAAGTGACACAGAAACTGGAACCATACCGTTTGGAGAAGGAGTGGGAAAGGGAGGGGCGTGGGGGCAGGAAAGGTTTGGATATCGTTCTAATTAAAGTTGGAATTAATTATATAAATGCACAATCACCGATCTTGGATGGAACTGTACCAGTACGGCGACGCAGAACTGAGAATGTGATGCTTATTGAACCAACTGTGCCGTCAAGGCCATGTAAACTGTGATTGCGGTTGAAGAAATACAGTTTTGAAAAAATGTTATGTTATCGGAATTTCTAGAGTGCATGTTCGCCAGAGGCCTCGGCGCTAGCCGCTTGAGCATGTTACAAGGGAGCTAGAATAGGTAGGACTTGAGACGGCAATGGAATAGCAGATGGTCCCCCGTAGTGCGAAGGGCAACAGGCAAGGCATTCCATGCTCTGGTGGCGGCCACTGAGAAAGCCTGTCCGCTAACGTACCGTAAGAATTTCTTTTGAAGATATTCTGCCCCTGTGCCAGAAAAGGCACGATGGACAAGACAGAGTGACTTAAACAAAACCCGCTGCTCCACTGGAAGCCAGTGGAGTTGTCTGAGTAAGGGGGTCATGTGTGCCCTATACGAGGGGTGCAGCACAGCCCTAGCGGCTGCATTCTGCAGACGTTGAAGACGTTTTATAAGGAACCGCGGCTGGGCTAGGTATAGTGAGTTGCAGTAGTCTACCTCACTCAGCACAAGAGCCGCTACAATAGGTGCCTGAAATTTTTCCTTCTTCTTCCTTCGCTTTCCTGTGAGGCAAAACACCTTGGTGTGATCGTCTCCACTCTCTCTTTTTCTCCTCACATCGCTGATGTCGACAAGAAGTCCTAGTAGCAACCGCACCTCCTCAACGGGACTCTGCCCTTTCTCACTTTCCCCCAGAAGCTCACTGTCCCCAGAGCCCTGGTTTTCTCTAGGCTGGACTACTGCAACAGACTCTTTGTCAATCTGCCTTCCTCTACTTTCCGCCCTCTGCAACTAATCAAGAACATGACTGCGAGACTTATCCCTGGCTTCAAGCCCAGGGACCGGATCTCTCCAGCACTGAAATCTCTCCACTGGCTCCCGGTGGCTTGAAGGATCAAGTTCAAGACCCTTTGCATTATCCACAAGGCTTTCTGGGGCCAGGGCCCGCACTACATCCAATCGCCTTTGATGCAATAAATCGAGGACGGCTATGGAGTCCAATTCCGACGAGCAGGGGAGTAAGAGAGGGATGCAGACTGGCCCCCTGTCTTTTTAACCTATATTTGTCGGATGTGGGGTGAGCATTATCCTCAAGTGCACTGTCTAGCCCGAAGCTCTGACACAAGAATATATCATGGCTGGCTTACGCAGACGAGCTAGTCCTTTTGGACTATACACCCATGGGCGTGCAGAGGCAGTTGGATGCATTTAGCAAATATGCAGAAGAAAACGAATGAATGATAAATCCCACCAAATCTAATGTAGTAAGATTTCTCCGTGGGAAGAAAATCACTAAATTCGACTGGCAATTGAAAGAACCATCAGTCCCGGCATGGACCTCGAGCCCTGCAATGGTCCCGTTTCTGGAGAGACTGGACTGGGTGGCAGACCAGCTCTGTTCACAAATGAAGAGGCTAAGCAAACAATACTGTAGGTTCTCTATATTCCCTCTCAAATGTTTCTACAGTAGCAAAGTGATACCAAAAATCCTGTATGGCCTGGAGATTGAGGCGTGTTTGTGGTCTGTAGATTGGGTGAGAATAGAGGGTCGCATTTGGAAGCGGATATTGAATCTCCCAACAACTTTACCAATGGCTAGTCTGCGCTACAGGCTGGGTTTAACATCTTCAGCAGCTCACCTAGATACCAGGCTTATTTTATACTACAGACATCTATTGGTACCGGCGAGTGAGTCTGTTTGAGGATTTAGCCCTACATCTGCTATTGGGGGTACCCTCCACACTGACCCAACTGCAGGATATTGTAACTAAGATATTGTGTAATGTAGATAGGCCACTGGAGAATGTCAAAGTAAACCCGTTGGCTGTCAAGAAAGCAATAATAGACTGCGACTGGCCCAGAACAGTAGACATAATGCGTTCCTCAGTTATTGCACAATCACACTTGATTAAGGATTAGCCTGGAGGTTCTTTACAGGCTATCTCTCCCAAATCCCCAATTCTCGGTGGTGAACAGAATTCCTAAGAACTAGGATGAATGTTATAATGACCGGGGAGATTAGGGGGATCCGGGCAGGAGCTAAAATTGAAAAGTTGTCCCATGGGTGTACCATTTGTAGATCTCAACAGGTCCAAACTCACTTATTTTTATAGAAGTGGTGCGCTCCATTCCCTATGTGTAAAACATTTGTCTCGATTTGTGCCTTCCGATGAGTGGCTTACATCTCTGCAATTTCGGGAAAGAATGGCCTCAGGGCATGAACTAAGTGTGACATTGGAGGTACTTAGATTTTTAAATGTGTTGGGTTTTATTAAATTGTAAAGATAGAATTATTTATTTAGATGAATTGAGTTAATGTTTATTTTCCCCTTATATTTTTATATTACTGGTAATAGTTTAGTTTTTAATTTGTATGTTCCCTTCCGTCGAGCCCTTCCCTCAGCTACCTCCAACTCTCTAAGGATTAGATGCTTCTCCAGGCAGAGAGTGGGGGGTAGATCTCTCCTCTGCAGGTGCCTCCCTCTGGAATGGCCTCCCTGCCCCTCTCAAACTTGAGCCGGACCACCTGAGGTTCCGGAAGCAACTCCTCTGCTTTCTCTCTCCCTCCCCTGCTGACCTATCTGACCTAGCCGTCTGCTGTACCGACTGGTTTATTGGCTACCCTCAGAGTCTCACTGGATACTAGGCTCTTTCTTGATCAGTCACCCTGGCACTGTCTCCGGGCCTACTACGCACTTTGGGGCTTGGACTGTAACCCTACAGTCGCTTGTTCTCCTTGCACTACCAAGAGATGCGCTGCCCTGGCAGCACTTACTCAGAGCATTGCTGCCCTGTTTTCAACTCCGCTCTCCTTTGCACTCCCCCCTCCCATTCCCCTTACACTTCTCGTTCTCGCACTTGCACAATCTGAACACCACAAGGCCTAGTAAGATCGTTGTCTTGTCCTCCCTCTGTCTTCCCTCCCTTGTCTTGTCGCGCCTAGAAACACTTGTGTACAGGCACATTATAAATGACTTGTATCATACTGATGTAGACACTTCATCCATCGCAATGACAGATTTATGAGATTACATTATTGCTGCTTTTTCGGGCTGGCCTCGCCGTCGGAGGAAAGGACCAGGACCATTCTGGGCAAGGTGCAGCGTCTGCTGGCCACGGACATGGCCAGGGTAAGATCTATCAAGTCCCTCCTCGGGATGATGTCCTCCTGCATTTGACTCACTTGGCAGGGAGCTGCGCTCGTGCCACGAGTGGGAACTAGGCCAGGATCAAGTGGACGATGGGGCGAACCCCAAATCGATCTCTTCGCGACGGCGACGAATTCCAAGTGCCGGAGGTTCGCCAGCAGGTGCCCCCAGCCGAGGAGCATGGGTGATGCTTTCTCGTTCCCCTGGGACGGCCTATTTCTTTATGCGTTCCCTCCGCTGCCGCTCCGGATCATCAACCTGCTCAAGAGGTCCCAGTCCAGGATGATCCTCGTCGCACCGGCATGGCCGAGACAGATCTGGTTCCCGGACCTTCTGGACTTGTCAACGTCCCCACCAGTCAAGCTGCCGACGGACACAGACCTTCTCTCCAGAGAAGGAGGTGCCATTCTTCACCACAACCCGGAGTCGCTGAACTTGCAGGCCTGGCTCCTGCAGCACTAGAGTTTGGAGGGTACGACATCCCGGCCGACTGCAGAGAGGTTGTTGCAAAGGCCAGGGCGTCCTCAACTCTCAAGTGCTATGGACATAAATGGAAGAGGTTCTCTGTCTGGTGCCGTGCACAGAAGATTAACCCTCTGCGGATTACGGCCCCTGAAGTACTGACATACCTTCTGTTGCTGGCCAAAGCTGGACTGGCTCACGCCTCCATCAAAATACATCTGGCTGCAATCTCCCGATATACCAGGACGACGGGGACTGGCGTCCTTGTGGTCTCATCGCCTGGTGAAAGAATTCATGAAGGGACTATTCCATTCATTCCCTCCGGTGAAGGCTCCTGCCCCTGCGTGGGAGCTTAATGTGGTGCTGGCCAAGCTCATGGGGGGCCCCATTCGAGCCTATGCATTCGGCGCCTTTGAATTTCCTTTCATGGAAGACAGCTTTCCTCGTGGCCATCACCTCCGCACGACGAGTGGGAGAGATCCAGGCCCTATCTTGCAAGCCTCCATACTTGACTTTTCATGACACGAGGGTGGTGCTGAGGACACACCCATCCTTTATGCCCAAGGTGCCGTCGGACTTCCACCTCAACGAGCCCTTGGTGTTGCCTGACTTTGCACTCGCTGGATGTAGCTAGAGCGCTGAAGTCCTACGTGGACCGCACAAAGAGTTTTCGGAAGACGTCACAGCTGTTTGTGAACTTTGGGACTGTGAATCAAGGGAAGGCTCTCTCGAAGACTTCCTTTTCCAGATGGCTCTCCGGCTGCATCATGCACTGTCACCGGTTGGCAAACCGACAGCTGCCCGGCCGTCCGAGAGCCCATTCGACCAGAGCGATCGCTGCTACCACGGCATTCCTGTCTGGTGTGCCCCTGCTGGACATCTGCAGGGCTGCGACATGGAGGTCGACACACACCTTCACAAGATTCTACTGCGTCGATCGAGACTCCAGGGAGGAGTCCAGGGTCGGCCAAGCAGTGCTGCGCCACCTGTTCGCCTAAGGTGATCCTGGTGAGGAGGTAAGAGTTGCTTAGTGTTGATCTGTTGTATTGCTTAATGTTGAGCCTGTTTCCACCCCCCGTGGTTGTGCATGTGTGTACTGCTATGTATTCTCTTATTCATGAGCATGTGAATCCATGCCAGACCCCATGCTGGAGAAGGAACAAGTTACTTACCTGTAACTGTTGTTCTCCAGCATGGGTCTGGCATGGATTCACATGCGAACCGTCCCGCCTACCCCTCTGCGGCTCTTCACTTGGTCATACTGCCACTTTACGTGCTACCAAATCTGAGGATGGCTACCGGAGGCGGGGCTTAGGTAGAGGGCAGTCATTGGCTGGGGGCAGTATGACCCAGAGACCAGTGATTGGTTACTACTAAGAAAGACAGATCAGAAACGAAACTGATAATGATTTTTTTCTATACCGAGGATTCCCGGCCTGATGACGGGGAATATTCATGAGCATGTGAATCCATGCCAGACCCATTCTGGAGAACAGTTACAGGTAAGTAACCTGTTCCTTCTATCACTGCAGTGATGGACCAAGGAGATCCTTCTCAAAAGGAATCACTCACCACCCCTGCAGTAGTAGCCACTCACCACTGGCACGTCCCCGTCAGGGTGGTGCGCTCACCTTCTTCACCAGACATAGCACGGAACGTGGTAACAATCGGTAGCGGGCAAGCACATCAACTTGTTAGTGCTACTAGCAGTGTTCAAAGCCCTGAAGGTTTTTCAGCAACAACTGCAAGGGAAAGACCATTCTAGTCCTAACAAACGGCACCACGGCCATGTTTTACATAAGCAAGCTTTGGTAAGTGGGCACTTAAATGCATGTTCCTCCTGTCGCAACACGTTCCAGGGGAACATAATCTTCTTTCAAACGTGCTCAGGAGAGCCCTTCAGCTACTCGTAGAACACGATTGGCGTTTACACATTTTGCACAATGTCTTTGCAGAATGGGAGCATCCATACATCGACCTCTTGGCAACACTGGAGAACACACAGTGCCCAGACTATGACTCCAGGTATCACCAAAAGATGTCCAAGGGGAATGGTCTCTGGATTCAAAGGTCAGGGAAATTACATGCCCCCCCTGCCCCAGTCCTCTCAAAATTCCTCTCCTCAACAGGATAATTCACAAGCTGCACCAGGAACAAGTTACACTAATCCTGATAGCACCTATGTGGGCTTCTCAACCAGGGTTCTCGCATCTTGTGAGAATGTCACTTTGCCCTCCAGTGAAACTGCCTTGCCCCTACAACATGATGTCCCGGAATCAGGGAACACTGAACTCATGCCCTCAATCTCTCAATGTAGCAGCTTGGCTCCTGAAGTCATAGAGTTCTGGCATCTCAAGCTGCCTCAAACATGTATGGACATTCTTAAGGAGACACGTAAACAAAATACCAGATACTGTTATTGCAGTAAATTGAGACGTTTTGTCATTTGCGGATGGACTCATAACATCAACCCAATTCGTTGTTCACCCACCACATAGTCTTTACCTAACTCACCTCTTAGACTCAATACTAGTTTGTAACTCACTAAAGGTCCACCTTGCTGCCCTTTCTGCTTAAATTACCTCTCAATGCAAGGTTTCCTGGTGAAAGGTCCCTGTAATCAAGGCTTTCATGGAATGGGTTAAAAGACACCTATTTCTAATCCAACACTTGGATGAGACTTGAATGTCAGACTTACAAACGTATGGGCCCTCCTTTTGAACCAATGCCCAAAGCTAGTCTTAAGGCTCTCACTTAGAAGACTGCTTTTTTGGTGGCCATTACTTCCATTAGAAGGGTAAGTGAACTGCAGGCACTCTCAGTTTAAGACCATTTCTTACCATTCATAAGGACAACACGTTTTTGGGCACACATCTATGCTTTGCACCTAAATTCAGCTCCAGGTTCCATGTAAACCAGTCTTTTTGTTCAAAATCCTACTAATTCAGCTAAGACTCCTCCATACACTAGATGTTAGGCGAGCAGTGATGTATTACCTCAATAAAACAAAACCACTTTGGAAGGCAGATTAATTCTTTGTCTCCATTGCCACTGGTAAAGAAGGGGATCCTGTCTCTAAATCGGCAATCTCTAAATGGATTGTTAAATGTATCCAAATGTGTTACCTTCTAAAGAGCGCTTTACCTTTTACGCCTAGAGCACACGCTCCTCGAGGCACAGGAGCTACTATAGCTTTCATTGCAAATATTACTCTAGATGCTATTTGCAAGGCAGTTACCTGGAGTTCCGTTAACACCTTTACACAATAGTATTGCTTAGATACACATTCTTAGACTGAATCTTAGGTGGGTCATGCAGGGTTAAGACATCTCTTTGCCACTGTTGCTTCAAACACCCCACCTCTATCTCTGGGTACGGCTCGCTAGTCTATGCACAGCATATAGTAAAGGGGGCCCTCTGCATCCCCTCATCAGCTTTTGACATCTGCAGACTCAAACACTGGAGACAAGGCAAAGCAGGAACGGATGCCCGGGCAGTTCAGTCATCTTTGATACAAGTTCAGCAAGATGCACTGGAAGCACTGAGCTCCTACAATCATCTTGCCTTTCTATAGGCCTTTGAGAATGATGCAACATTTCATCCAATTTCACAATACATATCTGATTGGTCCCTTCAGCCAAAAACAAACCCCTACTTGTCTTTGATTGGTTGGCTTAACTGTCCCTTACTAAGCCACATTAGCTCATTTTTGGCCTGTTCCGTCTGACTGACAGAGTGATTGGCCAATTTCAGTCTCAGCTAAACATTATGATTTATCCTACAAATCCTGCCAAGAAACAGTTCTTATCTGATTCTGGAGGCCTGCCAAATCCATTTGGCAGCTAATACCGTGAAAACTTGCATGAGCTCATATTATTTGTTGCCAAGTAAGCAGCTGTTTGAGGGGATTGGGTCCTCCGACATATTCCATATCTTTGACAGTAATCACCACAGCTGTGCTGCTTTGGAAAATTATCTGCGTCGATGCGCCGTCCCCTAGGACTTCCTCCGACAGCCGACATCACCCGATGTGATAAGTAGGACGCACGACGCCCGTAGCCTCCGTTCCGTTTTTTTCCACGAACGTGTTCGCTTTGTGAATCTCGGTACGCCTCGATTCCTTGGAGTTTCTGTTGTAATCTTCTCGGTTCTTTGAACCTGTTCGGTTTTGTGAAAAAGCCTGTTCGTGACGATGTCTACCTCATCTTCAACCCCGATTCCGGGCTTCAAAAAATGTGGGGACTTTGGGTCCAAGATGTCGGTAACAGACTCGCACGACGCCTGCCTATGGTGCCTCGGAGAGGCCCACGACACGGACAACTGTGTCGACTGCCAGTCGCTCACGGCCAAGGCCTTGCGGGAGCGCAAGAAGAAGTTGTCGGTAGATAGGGTGTCTAAGCCCCAGAAGTCGAGGTCTGCGGGGCTTTCGACGGATGTTTCGAGAGGCGTCTCTCCGCGTCATTGTCGGAAGTCCAGTGGGTCTCCTTCCCGGAGTCGGTCTCGCCACTCCTCTGCCTCTTTGAGGCATTGCCGGAAGCGCCGGAATCGGTCGCCTTCCCCGTCCTCTTCCGAGGACTCCGCCCGTCGGCGGGTCGGTTATCCCACCATGCAAGCGACACCGGAGGAATGGGCTTCCTTCGGGAAGAAGATGTTAGCGATTTGCGAATCGCAGGGCACCGGTCCGTCCGCGCACCGAGTGGGGTCGGTCGTGTTCGGTCGAGAGATACCGCTCGCACGCCTTCGGGCTCGGGCGGTCGGCACGGTTCGCGGGAGAGGTCCCGCTCGGACAAGGATAACCGTTCTCGCCATGCCCGTTCCAGGTTCCGGTCCTCAACGCGCTCGAGACCGCGTGATCCTGT